>NC_071087.1:102183497-102525163 GCF_027358695.1 Spea bombifrons | reverse complement strand
ACAACACCTTTCAATACGGTGTCATAACTGCGACATTAAAGTGAAACTGCAACAGAAAAAGAAAAGCCTAATAATCCTGTTTAACAAAAATAGCTAGAGACGTGAAACCGATCTCTCTAATGGAGACGTGGGCAACAGCGCTACGCCAGCTGCTGTTGTACTGTATCTCCCAGCATGTGCAGAACGTTGAAGGAACCTGGGGGGAAGCCATTTGAAGAGTGTAGAGTTAACATGGAAAGCACATTAGGAGATTAACATAAGCCATAATGAGACTAGGCACCCGCTCCTACGTTGACGCAGGGCCCGAACATTTTTTATGGTAGCCCCAAATAAAAGATATTGGTTACTAGAATTGGAGAGGCAGTAGGTGATGGGTTTATGAAGTGTAAATCCAGAATTTATGAGATTAGGAATATGGAGTGTGTTATCATTTGAATTAGTTGTGACGATGACAGTTTCCTTTTAACTAGTCTACTGTGTCTCGAAGATGGAAATTAATCAATACGGAATGGGGCAGTTAATTGGAAAACCTTGATCTAAATAATAAGTTTGCTCATTATATACCCAATATGCGTTCCTGTAGTGCAAAAAGACATTAACATATTTGGCTGGCCGAATAGGGAGCGACTATCACTTCACAGAGGCCTTGTTTAGCCTCTGAATCCAGATTTATTGCAAGATTTGTTGTTTTCTTCCATGCCAGAGCATTTAGGTTATGTTTCTTTCACGCTGGTTGTGTTATCGAGAGTATAACAGAATAGATTGCTGAAGCATATTAACATACACAGAAATACTAAATGTGCTGAGAATTGTGACATTGTGGTAGGAGAGGGCAGAGAGGGCCACTCTTTTATGGTAGTTGTTTTTGTTCTTCTTTAAATTATTCCAAATGTGGAGTGGGGTGAGAATAGGATGGAGAGTCATAGGGATCATCCAAGCCACTCATTCCATCAGGGTGTAAAAAGGGCTTCCTACACTGAATGCTTTCTTACAACGCACATTGTTTTGGGAACTTGGAATACAGGTAGGCATTTGTTACAGTACGATGACTTTTTGGAGGTTTTTTTTGTCTTTTTTTCAGAGCTGAAGGAAATCGGGGAATTCCCCACACAAAAAAAATTGTCCATTTTGGTAGTTCTCTGTAACAGGTGCACCTTTCCTACAAAACACTCATTTTAGTTGTTGGGGTGTTTGTTCTATATTTTTGCTTTAATCTATTGCCAGCATAATCTCTACTTTATGGTTTCTCTTTATCTGCCAACGACGAATTGCAGCTCCTAGTAGAGAAAATGACCTTTTGGTGAAGAAACTATATATATATATTTTTAGTTTTCCCTGGCTTTGATTACTTAATCTATTGTAGATGTCCTACTTTCTGCAGGTTATTGCTATAGAAGCTTAAAGTGCTTTGTAAAAGTGTGTGTGTTGTTTTTTTATGTGATTAAGCTAAGAGCAAAATAAAATAACAGATCTTACAATCTTTTATTTGCAGATTAAAGCGTTTAATGCATTTTTAATAATTATTCCAGCTCTTGATCTCTTAAAACTCTAGACTATGCTTAAAGGTTCAACCCAACACGGATCAGGTGCATCATTGAGATGTACTTATTTTTCCAAGTTTTATTAGAATGTGATTGTAATTGAGCTTTAAGTGACTGCAGCCTGTTGTAAAGAAAATATATACCGTATTGGCTCGGATATAGGCCGCCCCCGTATATAGGCCGCACCCTAAAAGTTTGGTGCTTTTTTAAAGAAAAAGTTTTTTTCTTTAAAAAAGCACCAAAAAAACATGCTGCCACTCTGTCCTCTCCCCCCCCCCGAGATATGCTGCCACTCTGTCCTCTCCCCCCCCGAGATATGCTGCCACTCTGTCCTCCCCCCCGAGATATGCTGCCACTCTGTCCTACCCCCCCCCCCCCCCGAGATATGCTGCCACGGGAGTCTGCTCTGATAAGTCGGGGGGGGGGGACGTTCACCGGCGATGCGCTTAGACAACCTCTCGTGCCGGTACTTCCCTCGTGGGAAGTGCCGGCAGGGGAGGCTGTCTGAGCGTATCAGAGAGTAGGATACAGGTCCCCTGCACCGCTGCGGGGGATCTGTATCCTAACCCCGCTGCCTGCCCGGCGCCCGGAACTGCATGTCCCGGGCGTCGGGCGCTAGACCCCAAATATAGGCCGCACCCCCACTTTAAAGACTTAAAGTGGGGGGAAAAGTGCGGCCTATATTCGGGCCAATACGGTATATGTTTGTGTGTATACATCATATATGTGTATAGATCTTTGTGTGTGTATATATGTTTTTGTATTGACTTGTTCCATAGACTCCTATATACTGTAACTGCATAACTTGACTCAAGGTTGTGGCTTTCTATCTTGTGTCACCAGTTTAACGCCCGCTATCCTCGGCAAAATTCTCTGCAATTAGGAATCATTGGTAAAGTCATCTAGCCTATGTAGTTCGCTACCTTTTGTAAGCAGGCTCACGGGGCAGAGACTTGGAAAGCCAGTTCTGTAAGCTGCGGGCTGGAAGATTTATTATCTTGTTGAGAAAGAGGCCACATAGCATACCCCGCCTGCCTTGTCTCACGTTGCTGCCTTGATTTACATTCGGCATTGGAACATTATCCAGCTGTTTCAACACTGCCTGACATGTCGTATTGAAACCCTTCTACTATCTGATTTTGCTGAATTAAAGCGCTGTTCGTTTTGCATCAGGGCATGCGGTATGGACTAGAAAGCACCTGGGGAAAAAAAAGCCCAAATCATGGCACACATAAACCTAAACATCACGCACATTTTCTTCCTGTCATTTAGGGAATCCAAAATAAAATGGGTAAACGAGAAACAAATGTCTTTTCCAGAAATATCACAAGTTTAGTAGAAAAAATGGGAATGGTAGGGATATAAAAGATTAGCAAGAAATGGAAATCTTAAGCATGTGAGTACATGGTCAGGTTAATTCTACAACAAGGTTGTTTTTCAAGGTTGGTTCCAAAAAGTACAAATGTGTTCAATTCTCTGACAAAAATCCCTTTGATTAGCCTGATATTATCTGTTGACAAGGATCATTGGGATATGATTTTAAAGTAACAGTAAGAATAAAATAATTTCAGATTGTAACTGTCGGCAAATATAGTGAAATATTTATTAACATTTGTGAGCTTTAAAGCTAATTTGAACTTTGTTCCCCTTTTTATTTTTTGAGAAACAATTTGAGATTTGACTATCACCCACAGATTTCCACTAAAATAACCAGTTGAGCCAAATTAACTCTTTATATCTTGTGTGGCCAGATTTGATCAGCCGCAAATAAGTTCTAATTATGTATTTGTCGTTAACTACACAGCCACGCTTTTCATGAATATTTGAAAATCAAGTAAGGTTATATACGGTATGTCAATCCTTTCACTGAGCTTTGCTAATGCCCAGAGACCCAACTAAAACATTGTGGTTATGTCGCAAATCAAGTACAAAGTGCGTTCGGACTTTAATACCACGCAGTCGTATATTTTGGCTTTACTGGGTACAGTCCCCCCCCAAAAAAAAAAAAGTTAACAGACAATAGGCACGTTACATCTTAAGAGGTCAGTAATGTGAAAGTGGATGAACCTGGAGAACCAACAAACACGAAGACAATGCACATCAGAATAAAAACAATTATGAATACTGTATTAATATTTAGTGAAAATGGGACCAATTAGCATGAACTGCTGGGTATGGCTGATTCTTCAGCAAATCCCTTCAACCTGATTACATAATGAAAAGAATCCCTACATCTTTACTGGTGTTCCATACCATCGCCTTCACGCTGTTAAAGGGACAGTCTAGACCCTATTTCTTTTTTTCTGTAATGCATATAGAAGTGGATTTCTGCATTCTTTGTGTGTATTCTTTCATTCAAAATGAACCTTGTCCCTCATTTTCCCTCCAGCTCCTACTTCCTTCTAGTGAAGCAGAATGTGTACTTAAGTATGCTCACCATGCATGCCAGCTTAACACGTACCTGCATGTTGAGCTTCCGCTGAAATCAGTGGTAATTGAACGTGTGAGTTGTGTGGCAAATATGCATTCACAATTTACCCTTGTTTAGATTTTTGTTCTTTTAATAAATTAAGTCTACTTTGCAGGGACTGCAATGCATTTTACTGTATGCAAACCGGAGCATGAATTGTTTAGGTACTGGCATAATAAAATAAGACAGCTGCTTCTCTCTTTTTTTTCTCTCTTTCATATCCGGTACTGATACTATGAAGCATATGTATGAAAGCTGCTTGCACGTTCTCACTTGTACTTTCATTAAAGTCACAGAAGCCAGTTGCATGTATCCTAACAAAAACAAAAAAACTGTGTTTAGTTAGCATGTGTGTTTGTGATTGCAGCTACTACTCTTATAGAATTCAATTGGAGCCCAACTTGCATTGAACATTGAGGTATGCTCCCTCCTTTCAGCAGAGACTGTGGGGGGAGGGACGTATTACAACAGCCTCATTTTCCAACTCTACTAACTAAAAATGACTATGCTATTTTGGATACAGTTTAAATGGACTAGAATCCAGTTTGGATACAGTTTAAATGGACTAGAATCCACAAAAATGGACTGCAATAAGAGGCATCTTTTTCCTGAACTGGCCCAATAAAATGCATCAACTTCAACACACACACACACACTCACGCTCGCACTGCAGTTAGAGGAATCTTAATGGATTGACTGGTGCCTATCCACAGGCATGTTGCCAATCCCATATTTGTAAGGATTGTGTTTATAAGGAATATCATCCTAGCCACCATACTCATTCTGTCAGGGTGGCCTGATTACTTTATTTCGGTGTATTTTTCCTTTTAATATGCGTAGCTGTAAAATTGGATCGGGAACAGCTCTTCTGTCATCAGTCTGTCTTCCCCTCTCTGCAGCCATCTGTTGACAAGTTAAAAATCTGTTTGCTTTTAAGCAGCAAATGCCATTTGTGCTCCTCCCTTTTGTTAGTGCCGGTGTAGTGGTCACATACCAATATATTGCAGAAACCGGTGATCCATCCATCCGTGATTCTTTTGTTCACAATTACCTTACCAGGTATACAGAAAAAAATGCAGGTATACAAGCTTAAAGGTGCTTACGTCACACAAAAGTGCATCATATTTGCGTGATTTGTCTTAAATGCTGTTTCAGTTTGCTTTATGCCTTATTTACCAAGGATATTTACCAACCAAAATTGAATTTGTGCTGCCCATTTCTTCAAAGTGGTGTTACGGATTCTTCCAACAAAGGAATGAAAATTGTCAGATATATTTTTACCCCAGCTCATGAATCTTTCTGCAACTGGCAGTTGCAAAGATTGGCTACTGTATAAACACTTGTTTCAGTCTCCCTGCCAAGTATTTCATACAGGAAATAGTCTTTCAAGCCGAGATGGAAGATATACAAAGTTGGAATGAAAGCTTGATTGGTCATTTTCTGTTTTTACAACAAGGTGAAGGCTTTTAAAATCATTATTGCCTTAACCTGGTAAAAAAAACGGCCAAAAATAAAAGCTACATCTTTTCTCCTTTACCCCCCCCCCCAAAAAAAAGGAGACTGGCAATTCCCATTCTTCTTTCTACATATAATCTTTTGAGAAAAGAGAAAACATCCTCTGTTTTTCAGCGTATCTCGTTCTTCAAGTAAACTTGGCTGTTCAAAGCTCTCTACGGTTTGAATTCATGCCAGATTCAACAGGCCTAATTACCATTTGAGACAATTGTACGAAACATGTAGAGGAAAGGGAGGAGGACTTACGGGTGACTGTGGAGAAAAATGTGCTTCTTTTAAAATGGCCGAGGAGTTGCTATGACTATAATATTGTGGGAAGTGATTTTCTTAATAGAACCCACTTTACCCACCTTTTTCCGTCATTTTGCCCCAGTGTTGAATTGTTGGTACATAGTTTGCCCCATGTAACTACAGTGGATATAAAAAGTCAACACACCCCTGTTAGAATGTCAGATTCTCATGTTTTTAAAGAATGAGACAGATTATGACATTGGTGATCTGAAGAAGGCTGTGCACAGGAGATGTCCTCACAATCGGACAGATTTGGATCGCTTTTGCAAAGAAGAGTGGGCAAATATTGCCACGTCCAGATGTGCCATGCTAATAGACTCCTACCCAAAACGACTGCTTGCTGTAGTAAAATCAAAAGGTGCTTCCAAAAAGTATTTGTGTGTGCACACTTATGCAACCAAGCTATTGTGGGGTTTTTTTTTATTTTTTTCCCCTGAAAGATTTCAGTTTGTTTTGCAATTGAATTGTTCATGTTATAGATCACATTAAAGGTGGAAAAAGTTCTGACGTGATTTATCTTTGTCTCATTCATTCACATCACAAGAACCTGGCATTTTAACAGCGGTGTGTAGACTTTTTATATCCACTGTATGAGCAGTTCTTTACATCATAATATGCAAAGATGACTTAAGAGTACATGAATGTTGTACTTGAATAGTTTGAGTGCCAAGCTGTGCCACATACTGAGTTTATAGTACAGGCATACATTAATGGAAGCGGGGGAGGGGGGCATTCTCAGTGTCTACACAAGGTTTCGTGTTGGACCCCCTGGAACTCCCATACGAGCAACTGCTGGAATTGACTGGATGTGGGTATAGTCTGTGTGGGTGCAATAGTAAGCAGGTTCAGCTGTAGGCATCTTCTGCAAGCTAAAGAGCTAGTTGTGGTGACACGGTGCAAATCCATAGTAGCAGAATTTCATGTATCCATCATGCGTTTGCACTGGATCTAAAAATAACAACCAAAAAAAAAATATTTAGATACAGACACTGTATATATGATGTGGGAAAGGGACAGATCTGCTTTAAAAGGTTGGAGAAACTGTTCGAATACAGGCATACCCTGCTTTAAGGACATTCACTTTAAGGTCACTCGCGAGTAAGGACATAGTTGCAGCACAACTATTCCCCTGTTTACGTACTCCTGTTTGCGAGAACAGACTCATAACGGCATTACGCCAGCACGTCGTTTCGCCTTTTGAGCGCCTTAGAGCATTTTGTGTTTTATGGTGGAAATTACCTGATGATTCACTTCACTTTAAGTATGTTTTTGTTTTACTTACCGTTTCCCTTCTTGTCTCGCACTGAACCTGACCTTTGTGTGATAGAATGGAACCTCGTTTGGATGTTACACATGATAAAATTTATGAATGTAAACTTTGCCGCCATCTCCCACTTTTGTCACGTCTTCATGTGTTGGATACCCTGGGCTTAGGTATATGATTGTGCTATTGCATGCATTATACCTTCCATTTAAAAGTGAATTGTTAATTCACAAAGGTCTGAATGATCACCAGATAGGGCTTGGATATTATCTCTGTTGCAGCAGCAGAATTACTAGAAAATGTCAGTGTGCCTAGGCCACAGGTCTAAAGAACAGTAGGCTTCTACAGGAAGTTGGGCTTCCTGGTGATCCAGTCTGGATATGTGCGGTTGTACCTTATGTCCCCAGGCATATCCCTCTGGCAGCCTCATACCGTCGGCCGGCAGCCCACCGGGCATATGCTTGGTGTGCCAGATAGGCCAAAATATATCTGTCACATGTGAATGTTACAAGATATACTTTGAAGTTGTGTTCCATTGATACTTAAGATGACGTCGGGAACCCAGAATACTGTTTTGTTTTACAGGAGTAACCCTGTCTGACTGCAATTTCTGCAGTTTTATCTGTATCCTGTTGTGTACACTTATGAGCTGGAATTCTATTTTTTTTTTATTTTTTTTATTTCTGAATGTATGAGGAGTGCCCTTTAGATGTAGTTCTACAGTTTATGATAGTGACACAAATATTACGGTTTTGTTATATAAATAAGCATAAATTATTTTGCATGGCAGGGATTAGCAAAAGTGTGAAAATAAATTATGCGCCTGTGAATTGTAGAAATGTGAGATTATTCATGCGCAAACAGTGAAATGTTTGGAGAGGGCAGTGACTGATGAAGAAAAAATAATCCTGTTCTTCAAGTTTCAGTCAGTAAATGACTGTGCTGAGCAAGTTTCTTTTCCTTTTAATCTTTGCTGCTGGATGTTAGGGAGAAACCCGTCTACCGATACTGTGATAATTTCTCTCCCGAGATAAAGAAGTACACAGATGCACTTGAGTGAGCAATATGGCTGTATGAGCACTAAAATAAATATATTGTGTAAAAAGGCCACATGTAGGGTAGGGATCCTCTTCATTGCTTGTTTTAGCTTTGAGTTGAGTTCCCTGCAGTTTTGTGACATCAATTTCCAGTTAATCTGCAGTAAAGAAAAACTGGCCTCTTCGTGTTATCTTACTACGATGAGGCTCAAGCTATGGAAAACAGTGTTACACTCATCTCCCAGAACAGCAATGGGGAACCTATGGCACAATGGGCATGCCAAGGCTAGACTGCTGAGTGACTGGTTAATTTTCTTACATTGGCCCAAAATAAAGGGAGACCTTGTCTTCCTATGTTGTCATATCCCAATGCTCAACACTGAAGCAACCTCGCGCAGGAATTTAGAACGGTAAGAGAAAAGGACAGATGTACAATGAAATAAGGAAAGATAGTGGCAGCAGCAGAACATGGGTTCCACCAAGAACCTTTCACCCATCCTGTTGGATCTAAATATATTTATATGCATTTAGATTAAACCGGATGGGTGCAAGGTGTATGGTGACTTCTCAGGTGGAACTTGTCTGCTTCTGCCACTGCCCTTTTCTTCCTTAAGATATGAGAGAAGAAGGGTTGTGCATAATAAAGATTATTCTTCAAATTGTTGCATTTATCCCCCAAGAGAATCATGCAGAAAATTGGGCACTCGAGCCCAAAAACATTTGCCATCACTGTCCTAGAACTAGACTGGAGTTTCTTCTACATTGTGGCCAATGTGGATCATTCCTTAACATAATAATGTTACAAAGCTAGCCTTAACTTTAACGTTCAGTAGAAGTCAGTAGTGCATATCAACCATTTAGTTTAATGTGCGACACAAAACATGTTGTGGCCTACCCCTGACCGAGATACTGGCAGGTGCTGGCTGGTCATCCCCTGTACCCTTTTTAACCCCCTTCTTTTAAGTTAAGTGTAGAAACACAGAGTGGGGTTTTTGTTTTGTCAAAATCTGGGAAACTTTTCTCTGAATCAGTGTGTTTTTTGGTAATTGTCGGCTGCAATTTCTTTACACTCTTAGATCCATCTGGTATCTATGAATAAGATAAACAGCAATAGACAATATGGGTTACTGTCATTGTGTAAAACCCGTACCTTGCATAATACTATGTTTCTATTACACACCCAACTTGTAGGCAAAAATGACCCAGCCCTGTTAGTACATCTTTAAGTCATGGGGTCAGACCAGCAGAAAAGCCCAAGAAGTATACTTTAGAGTGAATCAGAAGCACCAATAAAATGTTGCTTTGCACTTTCCTTGAAGGAAAGATTAATGTAATGCATGTGTTCTCTCCTCTTGGCTCCACTTACCAGCAAGCGGTGCCAGAACAACTGCTTAAATGGCAGTAAATCGAGTTTTGTCGATCACAGTAAAATGGAGCTTTTGTTACAGTATACTTCTACGTTGAGTAATAACGGCTTACGGAAGACTTTGAAGTTCTCGCATTCGATGCGTGAGATAAATATTTTATGTTTTGTCTGTCGAGGTTAATCACGAAGTAATCAATGCCGTTTGCTACCATCCAAGGTAAATCACAAGGGTTATAGTGAAAGCATTGCTTATTTCAACCTGTATTTACCGTATTTTTCGCTCTATAAGACGCACCTGCTGATAAGACGCACCTAGATTTTAGAGGAGAAAAAAAGGAAAAAATATTTTGAGCTAAAAAATGGGCTAAAATATTTATTACAATAACTGAATAAGCTATGAACACAGTAAGACACACACAGACACAGTGAGACACACACAGACACAGTAAGATACACACACACACAGTAAGACACACACACACAGTAAGACACACACAGTAAGACACACACACACACACAGTAAGACACACACACACACAGTAAGACCTCCCTCCCTAACCCCCCTTCTCAGGATCTCCCCTCTAACTCCCTAACCCCCCCTTCTCAGGATCTCCCCTCTAACTCGCCGGCACCCGAGACAAACGCTTCCAACACAGGCGGCGGTGGCGGCGGCCGCCAGCAAAGGATTCCTGTATATCTGTCAGGCAGGGGGGCCCGAGAGTTGCCGAGCGGTTGTCTTCAGCAACCGCTCGGCACCCCTTGGGCCCCCCTGACTGGCAGAAATCCAGGACTCCTCTGCTGGCGGCCGCCGCCGCCTGCCTCAGTTGCGACCCCGGATTTATCGGCGTATAACACGCAGGTAGGGTTTAAGCTCCGGATTTTAGTTAAAAAAGTGCGTGTTATACGCCGATAAATACGGTATATCGTTGCCCCCCCCCCCTCCCTGCCTGCATCTTCGCTCCATAAGACGCGGCTGATTTTTCATCCTACTTTGGGAGGAAAAAAACTGCGTCTTATGGAGCGAAAAATACGGTATTTACTTTGTCCTATAAGTAAAAAGTGGAGCAGCGATGCCAGTGGCTAAATTTGCGGGTATCATCCAAAAGATTCAGTGGTTTCCACGGTGATTGCTTCATATTTAGCAAATGTCAAAATAAAAACAAAACTTCATAACAGTGCTAATCCAGTGCCATTTATGTGTAAAAATTTTAGGCCGCTTATTTTAGTTTAGGCTTGCCTTTTTTTTTATCTATCATGGAGATAATTTAAATATGAATGAGAGAATTATAAATCAGTTCTACAGCCTTTCATTCTTAAAATTACTTTTAGGGATTCTCCGGCATATCATTCAGACTAAAGGCATTATAGTAGAATTTTTAGAAATGGCACCATTATTTATACATCACCACCCTCTGTGTATCTTATATGTCAGTTGTATATTTAAGTCATAACATTTGATTCCACTCATGAAAAAATGCCAAATTTGGAGAGTGAGTACTTGACTTTTTAATTGATCAACTAGCATTTAAGGAATGGGGCCTTTATAATACATGATTCATTTTCATTCTGCCCAATACTTTTATAAATACCAGACTGAACTTTGGCCAAATATTCTCATATATTTCACACAAAAAAATGTTGTGACCGTGGCCCGCCTTAAGGTAGGCTTTACATATGGCATGAAGTTTTCATGTAGATGTATTGAATGATTTGGTCTAATGTGTTAAGGAGTTTATGGTCTGGTGGGAACACAGTCCTTGTTTAAAGATTCAGGTAACAATGCTTATGCTCATCATTTGTTTATCGTATTTATTATATACAAAGTCTAGTATCTGTTTTACATTTATTTATTTGACTGTATCTCTTAGCGATGCTTGCTGGAGGAGGACATTTAAGTGTAAGATCACAAGCATTGGGTACCAGTCGCCTTCTGTGTCATACACAAATGAGTTTGTAGACAAAGATTGGTTTTACATGCCTCCTCTATGACCACATAAAGAATATTGCACATACATTTAGATATAAGTAGTACAGTACACTGCACTGAAGTTATGTATTGATGGTTATCATGTTAATGCCAGGATCCATATACATATAGATTTTAAGTTCTGTCCTAAATAAGTATGGGTAACGTTGCCTCTTTCACCGAGCCGTTTTCTGGACACTTGAGAGATTGTGTCTGGTTCTGTTCTGTTGCAGGGATGTGGGCATGGGTGTGTTTCACCAGTGGCTGCTAAAATGGTTTATTAGATATTAAGGAGAGAGAGAGGCAATAAAGAAAGAAGTAGAGTCGAAATAAACGGGAGAGAAAGAAAATAGAAATATCGGGGGTGAAAAAAAATATACCTGTTGCACCTTGAAAAAAGAAGCAAAACCTACTCGAGTTTTTTAGGATCTAGACATTAGGCCGTTAGCCAGTAGGATCTTCCATGTGAACCGTGGCTGTTCGGCCTTTGCCACATAACACGCTTGCCTGTATTTTTTCTGAGTTTATCAGAATTACGAACTACTTTTTCCTTCAGGCTTGCAAGTGTCCTACACAGATTGCCATACGTGCTTATCCTAGTTTTAGGTGTAGCTGGCTGTATGAAAATAGTTTACTTTATAAATCATTTTGATAACACCGGCTAAATAGGCTGCTACTCGTACATTGTAGGTCAGTTCAGCTGTTGGAGAAAAGACAAATGTCCTGTCGGTGAACTTCTGCAAAAAAAAAAAAAAAAAAAGTACAAATTCATATATGGCAAACTTTATTTTTTATGGATAAAATGTAAAGAAAAAAAAAACTGTAAAATGTATTTTATTCAGTTTCACTGGTATATAAATTATACACGGCTCGCATAAATTGGGAACACTACTATATTTAACTTACCCGGATTTGAAAAATCTGAAAATCTGTACCTGGTTCGTCATTGGTTGCGAAAAGGTTAAACGCAGGCAATCATTAAATAGTTTGCACTGGGACTGGCATAATGTCCATTTGTGAAATTGCTATTTTTTGTGTTAGTGATTTTCGGTTACTGGAAATAATGGTTACGAGATAGTTTGCCATATAAATGTATGGTATCAGGTGAAACGAATGCGATTAGAAAAAAATCACATTGGGCATTATAATAATAGAATAGTCTCAAACCTTCACAACTTTTGTTTATTTTTTCTTCAACATAAAATCATTAATATGTATTTGCTCTCATTTTTCCATAAATCAAGACCTCCATCACTTTTTATTTTAAATACATAATAACAGTTATGGTTTGTTTGATTTTTAATGTATATTACCACCCAGATTGAATTAGGCAGTTTGTGCAAAATGTAGCACTCTACACAGAAATCATCAGGAGTTCAGTATACATTTCAAGGTTTTTCCTTGAAATAGTCAGAAAATAAACCACATGTGAAGAAGAAGAAGAAAAAAAGAATTTATTCTTGCAGTACTGTGGTTTTCTAGTGCCAAGGATATCAATGCAAAACATTTATGCACGTGCAAGCCTTGTGGATCTTGGACAGGTCTGTCTTGTGAAAATACCAAGAATGGAACAGGTCCAGAAATCGTCCAATAAGTAGATCTTTTCTCCTTAAATATATATATTTTTTATTATTTATTTTAATAATAAAAGGGAGGGCCGCCTGTATAAATACACATTCAATGTCTGTGTGTTAGGGTTAGAGTGTGTGTGTATGTGTTAGGGTTAGCCCTAGCCCTAACCCCTTAGCCTAAACCTTTTTTTTTGTGAATCCTTTGAGTATTAATGAAAGCACATAACTTACAAAAAACACCCCGCTCCTTGGCCCACCAAGGGTTAATGTGCTGATGTTGGTAAATAACAACATGCCAGCCTGTTGGAAAGGTGGATGAGCCCATTGTACAGACAATTAAACTGATCTCAGATATGACGCCTGCTTTGAAATCAGTACGACAGGTGCTGCAAGCTGGATACAAAGACTAAATATTTATTGTCGCTACATTGTTGCCTGGTAGCGCTGCACTTTAAGAGAGTTAGTCTCAGGTTGGCACTAAAGTCTATTAATATGTTTAATGGGTTAACGATATGCCATTAATAGATCCGTCCAGAAGTAAATACAGAGTTAACATATAACGCTGCCCCCGTAAACTGCCAGGGAGACATCATTACACCTGCTGGCCCGTGTTAAAATGTTATGCTTAATGGACCAGCGTGCTGGCTTTGTAGTGTACCCTTTCTTTTACACAAAAATCTTTGTTGAGGTGCTGTTCCACCTGCTTTTGAATTTTTGTAATGAATAGTTAAAACGGACCTCATTCCTAAAGAGCAATCACTAACAAAAATACTATAATCATTGGAAATGTTGCTTTTATAAAGGAGTGTTTGTTATATAATAAAAAAGTGGATACTTCTAGGCCATCATTCAAGTTCAACTCAAATTTTCTGTGGTTTTTCTGCTCATATTAGACATGTAATTAATGTTTTGTATAAGTAGAATAGAACCTTTAATACTGTCCCAAGCTTCAAGCTAAACCACCTTATTGATGGTCATCTTTTATTGACATGTGCATTAAGGATTGTCACTTTCTTTGGGTTGAATGGGCAGCCGACCATGGTCCTACTACTGGGGTGCCATTGGGCCCTTTAAAGGACTCTTGATAATTTTCTCTCTCCGTTTCTACCACGCCAGGAGCAAAAACCAAAGCCTACAAACCACTGCCAATCTAAAAAAGCTTGTTACCTTTTTCTTGATAAAATCAATGAATCAATTCCTTTATATAAAGGTTGTTTCAAGTCCATGTTGGGAGCTTATTGTAGACATGTGAAAATGTAGTATAAAGAAACTCCTTGAGGTTGAGATCTGCTTAACTACATCTTCAGTATTAACCACAGAGGAAGGTGGATCTAAGATCTGTCACTGTTGTGTTGATTTGCAGAATGAAGGAGGTAGGATATGTATCAAGGAAATGCTGCCATTGAGGAGAGGACTGGCCCGCTATGATTTAAAGATTTTTGCCTTGTAATTCCACGCTCCAAGTTTTGGAGTAATCGGGACTTAAGGCGGCATTTGAGACCTGAGATGAATTCTTTCTCTGCTCCTCCATGGGTCTTACACACAGTCCGTTTTATTTAATATGTGTAGGACTGAATAGTGTACGTTAAGCATATTGTTGTCCAGATATGCTTAGGGGTTGTCGTATTACTTGGCTGGGCTTACGCCACCTGGGCTAAATGGAACCAAGCCTCTCCTGTGTGATATCCTGTGCCCCAATTCACTGTGATGAGCATAGAGGGAATGCACAATACATGCTGGATAGTCCTTACCTATATAAAAAAAAGTTTAAACTCGGTCACAGAAACATACCATATTACTCTAGTAACCCATTGAAGTTTTTGTACCCAGAATTTATTTTTTTTAATCCATTATATAGAAGTTTCAGTTTTCTACCTGAAGCAGATCTCTTTATACACATATTGGTGAAGGACATATGCACAATAAACCAAACCTAAATGATATGGAATATGATGCACCCTCGTTTTGGAGATAATTTGTCCAAAGATTAGTAATCAGATTATATATAATGTACCTTCAGCTGCATAAGGGACTTTGGTCTCTGCAGTGTTTTTAAATGAGGCGTGTGCTTACACATTTGTTTATAGTGGTGAATGATTGGGATCCGGCACTTCCCGCATGGATGTCTCTCCCCTACTATAATATTTAAACAGTGTTTTTTGGTAGTTTGTGCAAGAGATCCTCTCCCACACATCGCTGGGATCATTGTGTCTGTAATCTGGAGGTTTATAGCTACGTGCCCAGCTGTTAAAGAAAAGCAGCATCAGTCATTTCCCAGGGTTCAAAGTCCTTCAACTAATGCTAATTGCCATGACTTTTTGGTTTGTTCATAAGACAAGTAGGTTATGTAGAATTATTTTTATTTTTATTTTTTTAATATTTGGTGTAACGTGGTAAGTAAAGAGCCTTTAGTTTTGTAGCCTGTTTAAGTCTACAATAACGTTGCTCAGTAAAAACTAAGCGATAAACTTGGAAACTACAAGTTCCTTCGGAGTTGAATTTGGCAGCTGTCTGTAGAGTTTAATAATGAACCGGGGAAGTTGGACAATTTAGGTTGCAGATTTTAGCCAAGTCTTCTTTAGTGAATCCTCCATAATTCATAAGGTGCAGATGAGGTGAGAAATATGTGAACACCACAGAAGTTATCTGCACATATTCTTTATTCCTAAATAATTTCAAAGGCGAGAGTTGGTGCCGTGTTAGCCTTAGAAACACGGGAGACAAGTAGAATCAAGTTAATGCCTTCTTTTGGGTAACTGAAAGGTCTCAAAAGCTTGCATTCTAAATCTACTTGGCTGAACTCTACTTGTCTCCTATATATTTTAAGACTTTTAGTAATGGCAACATGCAGTGAATAATGATTATCAAACAGGCAAAAAAATCTCCAAGTATGCCCTTTGTATCTTTGTAAGCTTTCAGTTAGTTTGGAAATTCATGTTGTATAACTGGGATTTAGGAGAGCCCTTACAGAGGTGAAGCACATAAAGAAGGAAGCGTAGTAGTAGTCATAGAACCTCCAATTTAATGTTTAAAACGCATTAAAGTATGCATTATACCAGGCCTGTTCAATCTTCTCTGAATAAACTTGCCAGTGCTGGCCCTCGATAATGAATAGTGCAAGGAGTTGGTACCGCAAATATCTTGCCAACCTTAGCTTTAGTTAAACGAACCTCTTTATCAGGAGACCTGCAGGCTGCCATTATCGTGATATTTTGGGTGCCTTTCCCTGCTTAAACGCCACATTGAGGTGATTTTTTTTTATGACAATGCTAATGGAGTCCGTTCCTCCTTTATACTTTTGTCAAAAGGCATGGTTAGCAGGAGGGTTGTGAATTTAACTCTCTCAATTCACTATTATGAAGAACCATCCCTAGCAAATTTATGAAGCAAGAGGGGCAGAGCTGGTACTATATAATGCATCATTCAATGTATGAGGAGACCTATTTACCTGCACATGTTGAAGGACCAGCCAAGCTCTTCCTGCAGCAGAAGCTCAATGAGTTGGACCTTCCTAATGTATAGTGAAGCCAAGGAGCTGAAGCTCTCCTGACCACTCTCCCAGAGCTTCGGGGTAGGTGTCAGGATCAGAGTCCTGTAGAATGGGCTAAGATAATAGAGCTAGAACATATACTAATTGCTAATGTGCAGCTGCCAGGAAACAATATATTGTGCGAAAAATAGAACTTTACCATAAACGCTTATTTTTCTGCTTGATCTTCTTTTGTGGTCAGATTTCATATTCCTAGCGTTGTATAATGCCCCTTACTTGACCTTTTATTACTCTATTGGCCTTCATTACTGTTCTCAGTAGCACATAATGAGCTGTCCGAGGGACGCAGCCTGAAATAGAGCAGTGCAGCTTCCTTGGGAAGGTGATGAGAGGTGAGGGCAGAGGAAATCCTGTGTCAATACAGGGAAGCGGGTGCGGTTCCTTTTTACGGAGAACACTGATTATTGACACCAACAAGCCCTCTCACAGTTTAGCCTCCTGCTTTGGGGACTCTGGTGTTACAGAAAAAAAAAATCTGCTTTGTAGTCCAGAAGAGTAAACTCTGACTTGATGTATTTTACACAACATTGTATCAGAATAAACGTGTCCTGCAGTGTTTAGACTACCATGTGTTGGTTTACAGTTGAGCTGGCAAATACTACTCTATATTGTCCAAGAAAATGACAACAGAAATTAGTTTGGGTTGAAGAAGAAAAGTGTAAAGTGCATCTTGGAACATCCTGTAATGCCAGATGTAGTGGGGCAGAGCCAGTTCTTGGCAATCTCCATAAACAAGTCAATTACAGGGAAATGTTTCCGATGCTGCGTTTGGTTCAATAGTGGGTGAACATGACTTTAGGGGTAGGCACTATATCATGTAGGAGCTACCTAATGATGGGGTTTATCCAACTTTCGCTTTAAGATAATGTATTATGCAACATATATGCTACAAAATATTACTGTATCATTTAGTAATGACTCTTAAGGCACAAGTTCATTAGTCTAGTGGAAGATGTTGATAAAGCTTATAATAGGGGTGTTTAAAAGTACCAAACCTACAGTGTCTTCTTGCATTATGGAAGAAAACATCCGATAAAACAGTTTGCAAAAATCCATGATCTGCAAACCCTATTTGTTCTTGGGAGAAGGATGGCAAGCCTCCCCAAGACTACGATATACAAAGATTTGTCCCACAGCAGGTAGTAACTGTGTGTCAGTGAGTGTGGAAGGCCTAGTGGCAAACCTATGTCTTCCTTAGGACAAAAAGGAAATTTTGCAGACTGGGGAAAATAACGAGAGGGAAGAAAAAAATGCCAGTCCACAGAGACAGCTCATGCACCAAGTTTACACGGAGATTAGCAATCCAAAGAAGACACAGTAGGGAGATGCTGACGCAGAAGTAAAGGACAATCACTTTTAACTTGTGTTTTTGAAAAGGCTGGGCATCTTTCCTAGGCCGAGGACCACCTAGCCATCATCATTATGATAGGAAAGGAAGGGCCTCTAGAAGAGGCCAATGTGACCTCCATCCCCCGTAAAGCATGGCGTCCAAAGAGAGAGAGGTTTTGATGCTGACTGAGTGCATGGCCATAAGTATCCAGAGATTAGCTGTTCTCTGAAGATATAATAAAATTGAGGAGACTAAACAAAGGCCTGGGTGTTCTGAATCCTTGGCAATTCTACGAGGCAAGAGGAAATGGAAGTTTTTGTCTGTCCTTCTATGTATGAGATAGAAACCCCTGGCGTTTGAGTGAGCTATGGTTCATGCATATAAATCAGGGTGTTTTACCAAAGTTGTAGTAGCTAGAGCAAGGGCTAATAGGTAACCAATTTCTCTCAATTAAAATTTTTGAAGGGAAATGGAAGACTTGTCCAAATTGGATAGAAAAGTAACGGGGCACCTTCTGGTCTGGATAAGGATGTACCCTTAAGTGGTTTGAGGTAACGCCCATCTGTCTTTAGAGAAGGAAAAATAGAAGAGAGGGCAGAACCACACTGTATCAATGTGAATGGAGTCATACCTTGTGTCAAATGAGGTGTTTTTTATTTTTTATATTGCCGATGTGTACAAGGTCTATCGAAAGAGTTGATCAAGTTTCTGGCCAAGGTGGAAAGACCAATAGAATCTATACCCCCATTTGTGCTGTGATCCACATAGACTGAGGAAGAGAGCCGAGGGGTTATGTGGTGAAACACAGCAGAACTTTCAGGCCACCCATAGTTTCAAAAACCCAAGAGTATTGAACATGGGCAGAACAAAATGCATGTCTATGAGGAGAGTCTTCCTGGATTGGCTGGGGGACCAGCATATTGTCTAAGTAAATGATACAGGCTACCCCTTTTGGGTAGATGCAAGTGACCACTGTCCACATAATTATAGAGATGGGAAATGGAACATTGGAAAGTCCAAAAGTGGTGTTTCCAGCAGACCCTACGATGAGGCTAAATTGGTACTCACTGGAAACTCCATGGGATAGAATATTAAAGGAGATCTTGTAAGCCTTCCCTTCAAAATCATTTTTGATGAAGAAAAGGTGTTTTTTATTTTTTGTGTTTAGGACTGGATGTACCAAGCCATCTTATTTTGTGACAGGGAACATGTGATTCAGCCAGTCCTTCTGATTTGAGCTGTTGTGGGTGTGCTAGGC
This sequence comes from Spea bombifrons, assembly GCF_027358695.1. NCBI lineage: Eukaryota > Metazoa > Chordata > Amphibia > Anura > Pelobatidae > Spea > Spea bombifrons. Next base: position 102,506,004 of record NC_071087.1, on the reverse strand, counting down.
ATGTGCTGATGCGCACCTTGTTGCGGGACAAATCTTTGTTCGGGAGGCTTGCCATCTCCCACTAGCTGTTGCTAGGCAGCAACCTTCCCGGAAAATTAAAACTGTTGGCGCTGTTTTTTTGTTTTTTTTCTTGTGAAATGACTATAAGGTGACTTACATGTTTTTTGTTGAATGCCTGTTTTGGGGAAACACTGACCCCCAGAGGAACATAAAGTTAAAGTATATTTTACTAGAGGGAAATTATGGTACATTATATTCTCATTCTGATTTGGTTGTGTGCAGTCTAGTTTACATTTTGGATGGGCTCTTATCTTATGTTAATGATATAGATATAGATAAACGTGTTAACTTGTATCAATTCTGTAGTTGTTTGTAGTGTATGCAAAAATGTTCAAGTGCCAACCAATGAGACCAAGGGTTAGATGAACCAAATAGTTATTTTCTCCCGTCAAGTTCTTTATGGATAATTGTCTTCCTTAAATACATGAATTTGATTTGTGGATCTACTGTCTTTGGTGTTGCAGTAATTCAGTATATACAGTACATTGATATTGTTACACAAATAAAGTGTTTCATAACATTAATAACCTCTTCTTTTTATCTGTAGGAAAATGCTTTGTTGGTCCGAGAGGTGGAGGTGGACAAAGTGTGCAGTATGGAAAGGAAACAAGTTGAAGCAATAAAAAAGCTGTGGGAGGATCCTGGGATCCAGGAGTGTTATGATCGGAGGAGAGAGTATCAGCTTTCAGACTCTGCCAAATAGTAAGTGGATGGTCTTTGCCACCAGGGCTCCCTGAAATATCCCGCTAGTTTTAGAGAGTCTGAAGCCTTAAGAAAGTTGAGTTTTTTTTTTTTGTTAAATAATTCAAATCAGCCAATTTGTTGTGCGAGTCCTGCAAAATGAAATAAAGCTTTCAAAAAAGTTCAATGACTTGAACACAGAACCTGATAAAATGGGTGGAACTTCTACTTAAATGTCTGAGTTAGGTAGTTGGAATTTGTTGGGGTCCCCACGATGCAGAACTTTTTAAAGTAGATTGAATGGATGCAGCAACGAGCACTGTGTCAAGTCGTCTCTACTAACTTGCAATTCTGTATGAAAACTTTCCCCTCCAGCTATCTTAGCGACATTGATCGGATTTCTGTTCCTGCATACATACCAACTCAGCAAGATGTCCTGAGAGTCAGAGTGCCCACCACTGGAATCATTGAATATCCCTTTGATTTAGAAAACATTATTTTCAGGTAAGGTATCAAAAGGATTCACTGCAAGGTTAAAAAAAAACAAAAAAAAAACCATATTTTGTATATACCCATGATCGATACTGGTTCAGTCTCCCAACAGCCTTGGATTTAGGGTGATTAACCAATCGCATTCCTTGGGCATAGGAATAAATAAGAGTATTTTTTAGAACTGGTTCTTATTTATATAACAAATTATGTGTAGGTGCACCAGTTTCGTTTAGTGCCTGAGCAACATTTGCTAAATGTATCTGTTGCATATTTTCTGTGGATCGTGTCTGCCTTTCATGCTAGTCCAAGAAGACTACACTTTATAACATAATGCAGGCTTTTCCCTTTTAGAACAGTCTTCGTTGAATACCACCAGACATCATTAAACTTCCACCGTGTTTAACCTCGCTTTGTATCTTCTCCTATTCTAGAATGGTGGACGTAGGAGGGCAGAGATCCGAAAGAAGGAAATGGATCCACTGCTTTGAAAATGTGACTTCCATTATTTTCTTAGTGGCGTTAAGTGAATATGATCAGGTGCTTGCCGAGTGTGACAACGAGGTAATATGCAGTACATTAACATCAAATATTGATATTTTTTTACGCCTTTTGAAATGTTTAAAACTTTTATGATTAATTTTCTCCATATTTGCCAATGATTTAAAGATCACAGTGGGATGACAAGACTACCATCACATGCCTTATTATTCATCCCAGTTAGCGGAAAGGATATTTAATGTGATCTGCCCTTAGAGTTAGAAAGGCCTGGGAAAAATATGATTTTTTTTCCTTTTTTGCCAAAGGAAAAATTGAAAAAAATATGGAGTGTGGAATATGTTCTTTTACAATGATAAACAACGTGCATGACATGGTATTCAAACTATATAACAGGAAAACCTCTGTTTTTGAGACTGTAAAGTCTCAAATCATTGCAAGTTTTCTCACCTGAAGACAAGCAAATGCTGGAATAAAATTCAAGTACTCAGAACGTAAATTTTTAAACAGGAGCGATGTGCATTTCTGTCTCTAGGGGGGCTGCAGGGGAGGTTTGGTTTAGTTTGGTTGTGGCCGGGCTCCATCTTGTTGGTGTACAGTAGTTGATTGTTTCTGTCCTCTCCGTTAGGCCTTAGTTGACAGATAAGAGGTTAAATTTGGTTGTCGTTATAATCTTTATCTAAACCATTCCTATTGATGTTCTCCCCCATCACAGTGCAATGTTTACCTATAGTCTGAGCCTGGCCAGTGAATCATTTTTTCTTTTCCTCCTCTCATTAAAATGGTGAGACCAACATCTCCTGTATTGTTGAAATGTTCTTAATATACAGACCTTGTTCCATTTGTAACAAAAAATAAAGTTTAAAAAAAACAATTTTAGTTTATTATTTACTGAATAATTTCAGCATCATACTTCTATATATACTGCATTTAATCTTCCCAGTGTAACAAAATTATTTTCAATTTGTACATTTCCATGTTTTCCAGGAAAAAGTGTTTTTTTTTTTTCCCATGACTTTAAAAATTCCAGACATTTTATCTCTATCCATCCTTAACTTGCAATATGTTCCTATAATTTGGACAGCGATAACAGCTTGATAGCTTCTCTGGAATATTGAGTGCACTTTGCCTGATAAAACCAACAAAACCTCCTTATAAATGTAGTCATACATTGTGAACATACCCATGTTGGTGAGGAGTCTCCAACCTTTCCCTTAATGGAAGCTACTCATTTTTAAGATTTAAAAATGTATTAAATTGTATTTATCATTTTCTAATTTATTCCGTCCCTGCACTAGAATAGACACTCTCATTTCCTTCAGATATAGAGTGCATCAGTCTCTAGGGAGCAGGCAGAGTCTACTGAACGGCAGACCCTGAACTGCCCATTTTTAGACCCCTGCTCCAGATTTTTTGCCCGTTACATCAGCATTTATTCAGTCCTTTCACGACAAAGCTGAATAGATGTGTATTCAGCGATCAGGACCCACAAATTATATAGTATTAAGAGCAAAATGTTCTAGCTGTGAAAACATACAACTTCAGGCAAACTACCACATAAAAGAAAATGCAACATCCTCTGGATCACTTTGATTTTTAGATTTTTTTTATAGATTCATATAGCGCGATTTGATTTTTTTTTCTCCCGTTACTAGCGCCTGTAATAATTTTTATTCACTGTACGTTTTTGTTTTTATCAGAACCGAATGGAAGAAAGCAAAGCACTTTTCAGAACCATCATAACATATCCCTGGTTCCAGAACTCCTCTGTCATCCTTTTCTTAAACAAGAAGGATCTTTTAGAAGAAAAAATTATGTTTTCCCATTTAATTGATTACTTTCCTGAATTCACTGGTAAGCGCATTTTGTTGTAACAACTCAATTTACCCTTTTGTAACATTTACTTAAAGGAAAAATGAATAATATCAAATTGTTACAAAAGGGTTGTATGAAGACTTGGTAAAATGTTACAATATGTGTATACATTTAATACCGTGTGTGTGTGTGTGTGTGTGTACATATTATTATTATTAACCCCTTAAGGACAATGGGCGGTCCCTAAACCCATTGAAAACCATGCATTTTGAGCCTGTACATGTACGGGCTTTGTCATTAAGGGGTTAATATTGTTGTCTTATATAGTGCCATCAGATTCCGCAACTAAAATATATAATCTCTTATACCGTGAAGCTCATTTAATAAGTGATCTCTTTAAGACATTATGCTGACTGTCTCTGGAGTAAACAGGGAAAAGGGAAGTGAGACACAGAATTGACCAAGGTCTGATTAAATCTTTTATACCTGGAAAAAAAATGGGAAGGCTAGATGTGCCGAATGGTTCTTATATGCCGGTTTTCTCCATGGATAAATGCATTTGATTATATTGTGGATAAGGGGTACTTGTGAAGTTTTTGGGGGGTATTTAACCTTATGATGCACCTAGTGATGCCTGGCATGGATACTCGTTATCTTGTCAATTTACAAATTCTAAAATAATGAAATTTACATAAAGTGTTACAATTTTGTTATTTATAGTAGTGTCTTATGTCTTTGTTTTTTCTCTTTCTTTCTTTCTATCCTATAGGGCCAAAACAAGATGCAAAATCTGCGCGGGAATTCATTCTGAAACTTTACCAAGATCAGAACCCTGACAAGGAGAAGGTCATCTACTCACACTTCACCTGCGCCACGGACACAGAAAACATCCGCTTTGTGTTCGCTGCTGTTAAGGACACAATCCTGCAACTGAACCTGAGAGAGTTCAATTTAGTTTAAACAAAACAAAAAAAAAAGAAAAGACAATTCGGTTTGTGGATTCCTTGGTTTTTCTGTATTGATTAGCTACCGCTCCAGAATCATTACAGATACTGAATGTTTCTCTCCTGGGCGTACAGTGATAAGATGGTATAGAGTTTCTTTCAGAGACGCTGTGTTTTGAATTCTTCAAAGTATCTTTCGTATAATTGTAATCAGGAAAAAAAGAGAAGTTAATTCTCCCCTCTCAAAGTTTACTGGGTGTGTTTTGTTTTTTTAAAGTGTCATAAGACATATTACGCGTATTGGTTTTTTAAATCGACCTTTTATGAGGACTATGGTTGTTTTATCAAATGTTTGTGGGAAAAGGATATTTAAGATACTGTCAGAACTTTGTATGAAATACATGCAACTAGATCACAATTTATTGGATTGTTTTTTTTTTTTATTATTATTATTATTGATAATCTCTGTTGTGGTATAGTTTTTAACCCAAGTTGCCTTGGCTATATTATAGCAACACAGATGGCCAATGCCATTTTTTCATAGAATAAAGAGTACATTTTTATGATTTTTATAGATTGGGGTGTTTTAATGTAATGTTAGAATATGCTTTTGTCTTTTCAGTAAAAAAAAATAAATTAAATAAAAATAATCCCAAAAGTAGGTAATAGAGGACACTCATAAATAAACCTTATCACTAAATGTTTTTTTTTTCTATTTTATTAGAGGCATAAGCATTAATGGTATGGTTACTCTTTTAAATGAAGTAACGTAATCACTGATTTTAATAACTTCAAATCAATGTGTAATACCAAAGACAGAGAATAAAGTAACATTGTAATGATATTTGTAAATATGTATTTCTTTATAAATAGATGTATGTATATATATTTGTATAAGCATATATACATATATTTGACATGTTTCTCTATTCATGTAGGGCTGTTTGAATGGAAATAAATTGCAGTTCAAATGATAAAATACACTAAAACAATGCTTTTACCGAGTTGTCTCTCTTGATTCAATCTGAAACTATGTTGGTGTTTCCAGGGTTTCTGGGAGTTGTAGTATGTGTTTTTGACCATTGTGAAACCTAATAGCGATCGGGTAAGCTGATAAGGTAAGGTATAGGGTCCCATAAGTTTTCAAGACCCCAGGGTCCCTTCTTCAGATATAAAGACCAGGGTCTACTGAGGCCCTGAAAGCTTATGGAGCTATTGGATCTCACTCTGTGAACATTGGTTACTAAAAGGTTGCACTGTCTTCTCTACAAAACTGAAAAATTCTGATAGGTAGAATTTGTATCACATTTCTACCCACAATTTAGATGATTTTTTTTTTTTATCACACTAGGTGTTGGAGACGTATTTTAATGTACCATAAATCTCTGATATCAAACGCACCTCGCCAATGTCTAGTACGCAGGTGCAACTTTAAGCATGGTTTTCAACGAAAATGTCAAATTATATGCATATTGTTTCTGTATGTTTTCTTATGTTATATACTAATTGTTATGTCCTGTCTACCCTTTGTACAGTGCTGCAGAATCTGATGCCGCTATATAAAACAATAAATAATAAGATTATAATAATATATATATCTGAACTGAGTGCCTGCATAAAAGGAAGTTTTGACAGAGGGGTTTAGGTGCCTAAGGGAGGGCTGGTGGCATAATCATAAATAAAGTGGCCCAGCGCATGCTCCATTTGCAGTATTCTGTCCTGTCCAAAATTCACACACGATGTATACAAAACCTATAAAAGGAGTAGAACAAGGAAATCGAAAGTCCTTAACTTACATATAAATCCTAGTTTAATTCTGGGTTAACATTTCCTTAAATCGTCATCTTGGTTTGGATGGAAATTATTTCTTTCTATAGTCACATTTATTTTTTCTTTCACAACTACTTTTTTCTTCTGAAGCGGTCCGGCACGGCTTTCTCCTTGTTTCCCCCCCTTTATCCAGGTGGCCATTCAGTGTTTCTTACCACAGCGGTAATCTTCAGGAGGCTTGTCATCTCCCACTGGCTGTTGCAAGGTGGCGGTCCTGTTACCGAGAGTTTTCATGTGCCTTGTAATGTGAAAGATTAATATATAATAATATATATTAATGGCCAACTCCAACAAACTCCTGCCAGAGAATCTGATGTGGCACCTCAAAATGCATAGTTAAATCAATGAGGTAACTTAAAGAATATATATACGTATTGGCTATGCATTATGAAAACTAATTCAAGGTTGGTGATATGAAAAGGTTACAAATTGCCTCCAAACCTACACACTTCTGGATTAGTGAATTACACCCAAAGTGCAAAGAAATCCAAGGATGAGAGGGAAATTCCTCTTTGTACTCTGCTTGTGCTCACTCTACAATACTCGTGTACCCACTTTCTCTATAGCGAATGGGTTGAATATATTAAAGACCCTTGAAACTTCCAAGTATTCACCGGAACACCTGGGGTGTTGCTTGGGAATGTTCCGGTTAGGTCGTTAAACCGAAGAACTGCAAAATCCATGTTAATTTAATTATTAATTAATTCATTAGTTCAATCACTAAATATAATGTTAAAGGATACTGCAAATTGATTGACATTTGTTCAGAATCTAGTCAGTTTAGGAAAACAAAGTACCGAATTACACATTTTAACAGATGAAATCCTGTTAGGCTCGTCAAGTCTCTTGTAAAGGCAAAACTTCCCCATCTGAGCGCAGACAACTTGATAAATGATGAGCCAGACACCAAAGAACATTAAACCAAAAGGTTACAGAGGCAGTTTGCCAATGTTATGAGGATGGTCCGTCCTGGAAGTCTAAACCCAAATAGCAAAACCCTAATCATAACTATGTCAGCAACATGTGCATCGATATATTTATAGATTACTCCACAAGAGATTGCTCCTCGATACACATATGTGATCCACAAAAACAAAAGCTGAATGAATACAACATTTGGAAAGATAGGCAGAGAAACTGTGATATCCTCTACATGTCATGTATGAAGTTCTAGCATATATCGTAAGGTCCAGGTGAATTTCAATTAGAAGGAGAATACAAAGAAAAATTTGAATGCTGAGGTATGGAAAAAGTAGTATATTATGTAGGACCGTGTTAATTAAGAAACAAAGTGCTGATAGAGCATAATACAATACGTAATACAACTCAATGCAATTCAATAGACTTATTGGGAAAAAAAAACCTACAATAGGCAGTGTAGAAAGAGTTTTGTAATAAGAAAAAGAGCTACGTTCTGTTTTTAGAAGTTGGGAGAGGCTCGTTTTCAGGGATTTGAAACTCTTAGATGATTTGATGGAAAGAGATTGTACTTCACCCTGCTTCCTTTTTGAAGCAATATGAAATTGGAAGCAAAAATAAGTATAATGATTATGTAGTTTATCGCAATATGAAATCTTTCAGTTCTCTACTCCTGTACATCCCAATCTCCAGGATAAATGCACAGGAATCCCCTCTGATGTAGTCATATTCTTCATAAATCTCTGCAAGAGGCATGCATGGTAAAGGACAGTTCATTCCTCCATATTTCCCTGTTGTGTGTGTGTTTGAGCAGCAGGTGGCAGTCAAGAGCTGCTCTGAATAAATATAGGTGGATTTGTTTCTAATGCATTCTGCTATAGTGACAGGAATTGAACCTCGCAGGCACCCGTCTGAGGAGAAGTCCAGGCTAACTGACCATGTAACTGTAAAGGGGCGGGGCTTCGGCTCCCTACTAGGTGCTTGGCATAAAAAGCTGTATGGCTGGAGTGTTAGATTTCTGACAATGCAGCAATTAAATATAATAGCTAGATCTGTGACACCAACCAGCAAAAGAACAGGGAATACAGATAATGTTCATGGTAGATTTATATTTAAAAGCAAACCCTTGAACAAAGTGTTTAGAGTGGAACAAAGTTTAGACATGTATGGTCCCCAGGTATGGTCACCCTCAATATAAGTACAAGTAGAAATAAGAGGGTGAAAATACAAACTATTACAATTTAACATGTGAGTCAATATAAAATTTTATATTTCCACACTGTAGGAACCTCTACTGTTTCCGTCTGACAGCTCTTCCACCTAGCTACTACTATTTTAGTGAGGTTAGTTGGATTTTAGGGTACACTACCAATAAAGGGGGAAATGTGCGGGGAGTAGGGCGACACGGAAGATTTGGGTCTTATTAGGGCATGCTCTCGATTATACATTCAGAAATAAAACAGTAGAAGATACCCATATGTATATATATATGTATTTAAAAAATGAATAAATAACTAAATAATATAACCCAAAAATAAAGGAAAAGGTGAAAAAAAAACAAATACCAAAAAAGTGTAATGAATTGAGATTCTAACCCATAAATGCTAAAACATCAATATCTGTATTACGACCCCCTCTTTTAAAAGTCTTCAATTTAAAAATCCACTCTTTCTTTTTTTGATGCTACTGTTCCTCCTCTTTTGGGGGGCAACTAAGTCTATCCCTATGGACAGAAATATTTTCTAATTTAATTTCTGGAGACGAGTTACAGTCACGCGGTACACTGTTTAGTGTTCAGGTTCCTAATATTGCCCAAATGCTCCAGTATTCTTTACTTCATTGCCCATGTGGCTCTACCCACATATTGAGTTCCACAAGGACACTGAAGTAAATATACATTATGCGTGTTACAATTGATGAATTTATCCTTAGCGTGGGTAATTTTTCTTTTGGAACGCACAAACTCTGTTACTTTCTTCGGTGTGAGTATACATTTTACACCTACCATATTTAAAAAAGCCTTTTGATTTTATATCCATAAAGTTTTTCAGTTGCATGTTACTAAAAGGTAAGACAGTTGGGACTAAAATTTGTTTTAAAGAATCGACTACTTGTGGTCGGTCCGGAGATAGTTCTTCCAGTATATCATCATTTTTTAAAAAAAAAAAATAGGCCAATGTTTCGTTGGATCTTTTTGATTTCATGAGATCTAGTGTTATATTTTCTCTCTTTCTTTCTTTTTATTAATACATCCTCTCTTCTCATTGCCTTTACTTCTTTTAGACTCTTTTGTAGGATTTTGTGGGGGTAATGTTTCTCCATAAATTTGTTTCGTAGTTCTACTGTTTATTGTCTGAAAGCTTCTTTATTAGAACAATTTCTTTTTATCAATCGGCCTTTTGGGATATTATTTCACCGCGTTGGATGGTGACAGCTGGTATACTCAATAAAGCCGGAGTGGATTTAATTCTCCATAATAAATAAATTAAGGTCTGAAAAATCTATGCATTCTTCTTGTATGTTGGATGTGAATCTCAGGTTAAAATCATTTATATGGGCTATAAAATCATTTAAAATTTCTTGTGGTCCTCTCCAAATAATAAGGACATCATCAAGATATCTTTTCCAAAGCACCAGGTTTCCACCAAAGGGGTTGTACATCTATTGATCCTCCCATTCAGATAAATAAATTTGCTTAACTGCCCATGGCAGTACCACATAATTGCAGAATAAAATCTCCCTTAAAACCAAAAATAATGTTTCAATATAAACAAAATGCAATTTAAAATAAATTCCTTTTGGGGCATCTTTATTTCTCCATCTTTAGAAAGAACGTTCTCGATTGCCTCTATGCTAATAGTGTTCTATAATTATGTATAATGACATCCACAGTGGACCAATTTATATCTCTAAGTATATTTAAAATGTGTGTGGTGTCCTTTATGTATGCAGGGTATTTGTGGACGTATTTCTGTAAAATAATGTGTAGTTGATGGGATGATAAAGTGATATAACATTTATTTATTTTATAATTCTTTCCACAAACACCCAAAAGCCATGTTAAAAAAGGCAGGCACTGATAGGCTGTTACCCTAGAACAGGGGTGTCCAAGTGTTTTCTGCAGTGGGCCACTTCATCAAAAATGTATCTTTGCGTGGGCCGCACTCATTTTTTACTGAGAAAAAATATGGCCTTTTAGCTTTATAATGCATATTAATACAGGGATAATTTGGTGATAATGAAAAAAGCAGTGGAAAAGTTTTTTGATCAACTTTTATATGCCATTCTATCAATAATGAATTACTTAAACAGTGAAACAAAGTCAGTCCACAAACCATTTAAAACAAGTTTAGCCAAATAAAACTGCACAAGACGGGAGCACACTGTGGGTACAAGCTGGACTTAAAATGGCGCACACCGGAGGCAGGGCCAGATTAAGACCCAAACACACACACCAGGGCAGGCTCTGCCACACCGACACCTAAACACACACACACACCAGGACTGGCTCTGCCACACTGACACCGAAACACACACCTAGACAGGTTTTGCCACACCGACAACCAAACACGCACACCAGGACTAGTGATGGGAAGTTCGGATCAGTAAAGTGAATCGGATCATTTCGAGCCGTTCATTGAAATGATCCAATTCATGATCCGAATCTTGGGATCACTCAGTGTGGCTCACAGGAGTTACTGTTTCCCAGTCCCTCCCTGCAGTCACACTGAGGATTGGCCCCATCCCTTCCATTAGAGTCAGTGAACCCTCCTGCCTGCCTACTCTAGTGATGTCACTGAAGTCAGAGAATCGTTCAGAGATTCGAATCTTAGAGAGATTCGAATCTTAGAGAGATTTGCATCATTCAGAGAATGTCACTGACACCATAATTTTATAAATAAATATATTAATAATCTTCACTGCCTCCAGCATTTAGATTCCCGTTAGTTTGCCCACCTTTACCTCTAACTGCACCTTAAATTAACTTTATTAAATTAATTAAATTAACCCTAAACACCCCATTAACCATAACTGCCCCTAAATTAACCCTAAACACCCCATTAACCATAACTGCCCCTAAATTAACCCTAGACACCCCATCAACCATAACTGTCCCTAAATTAACCCTAAACACCCCATTAACCATACACATTTATTAGGTAATTTATCTGGAGTACATGCAATTAATTGTATCGTGTGGCCGCTTTGAATGATGGTCTGCCGGTCCACTGGGAAATCTTCTGCTCACGCGGGCCGCACCTCGAAGTCCGGCGGGCCACATTTGGCCCGATGGCCGCATGTTGGACGCCCCTGCCCTATAATAACTCTGATAGGGCTCTGATAGGTGTTTCTGGATGGTATTTGCTGGGTGTGTGCTGATCTCTTGCTTTGTTGTGTTTACACGTTGGTCATTTCAAAATCACCTCGAAATCTGAATGTGTTAGCTTTTTAGGGTGATCTTCCCCTTCTGTATTTTTTTTCAAGCACACAATTGGAGCTGACATGTAGAATAGAAGGGGACAACAATCTAATGTTCAAATTCCAATAAAAAAGAAATGCATGTATTCCCACAAAAAGTTGACTTCAGTGTATACTGTACTACTGCTGGAGGATTACTTTAAGGAATGTATGCCTTGCCCTCTGAATAACAAAGGAAATTTTTGAAATGCATTCAACTAGGATTTTGGGAAAAAAAATAAATAAGCCATTGTATCTAAGTTTTGGTAGAACTGTAAGTACAAATGCAGATTAGTCCATAGTTGTAGCACATCCCAGCTGTATGCTTTCTAATATAGACATGATCTAATTTTCCATAGAACAGAATAGTATCCAGAGGCCTCCAGAATTGTATATTCAGATGAGTCAATTCAGATTAATCCATGGTTGAAGACAGAGACACTTCCCAGCTGTACATGATCCATTTTTGGAGATATATTTGAGAGTCCATTCTCAGAAAGTTTCCATGTGTCTCCTCTGCATATCAGATGCTCAGATATGATTAAATTCATCAAATATATCCTGAAGGTGGGACAGTACATCAGTACAGGATGATAAATTAAAAAAAGGTATATAAGTCCTAGTTTAATTTAATCAGCCATTGCCTAACCTAATTACCGTCAGCATAGGACCAGCATACCTTAAAATATGACCACAAGGTTTAAAGCAATACACACAGGTCCAATGTAGCACTTATCCCTAAAATAAAGTTAGGGGCATAAGCATTTAAATAAGTCATTAAAAAGATAATTATAAAAAAATAAAAAAAACAGCGAAAGGTCCTTATACTGATTAAGTCCCCTGGGCCGGACTGGGACAAAAAATAGGCCCGGGCATTTAAGCCTGAGCAGCCCTTTTTTTATTTATTTATTGTTAAAGCCCACCCCCTTCATGTACCATCTTTGCATTTACTCACTCATTCACACAAATCATTAACACATTCATACAAATCATTCAAGCAATTCAGCCACACATGAATTCATTCATTGTCATACGCATTCACACAATTCATCCACACATTTATTCATTCATTCTCATACGCATTCACACTACCCCCTCTCCCCATCTCATCTCCCCCTTTTCACTATGTACCCCCTTCCCCACTTCTCAATATGTACCCCCTCTCCCCATTTCTCACGATCTAACCCCCCTCTGCCCCTTCTCACTGCACCCCCTCCCTCACCTTGTTGCCGGAGCAAGGAGCAACTGCGACCGGGCCCGCGGCAGGGCCGGATTGGCTTAGGGGCTGATGGAGCTGCAGCCCTACCTTAAAATAGGCCCAGTCAGTCCTGCATTAACGCAGGGCCCCTTAAGCCCGCCGCAACTGCGACCGGGTCCGCCACTCTAAGGGACCGGGAAGACCCCACCAGGGCCTTAGGGGTCTGCGGCCGCACAGGGCTCAAATTAAAACATTGGGGGTTTTTTTTACTTTATTTAACATCCTCCATGTTAAATAAAGTTAACAAAAACTTTATTTAACATGGAGGATGTTAAATAAAGTAAAAAAACAAACAAACAACAACCCCCCCGATGTTTTAATTTAAACCCTGTGCGGCCGCACACCCGTAAGGTCGGCCCTGGTGGGGGCTTCCCGGCCCCCTAAAGTGGCAGACCCGGTCGCAGTTGCAGCGGGCTTAAGGGGCAGGTGCCCCTTACGCCCTGCGTTAATGCGGCTGTAGAGGCCCCATAGGCCCAGTCAGTCCGGTCCTGACTGGCCTATGTTAAGGTAGGGGCCTGGAGCTGCAGCTCCATCAGCCCCTAAGTCAATCCGGCCCTGCTGCGGGTCCGGGCCTGGTGACAATATATATATATATATACATATATATATATATATATATCCCAATCTCCAGGATTAATGCACAGTAATCTACATAAATCTCTGCAAAAGGCACGCATGGTAAAGGACAGTTCATTCCTCCATATTTCCCTGTTGTGTGTGTCTTTGGGCAGCAGGTGGCAGTGAAGAGCTGCTCTGAATAAATATAGGTGGATTTGTTTCTAATGCATTCTGCTATAGTGACAGGAATTGAACCTCGCAGGCACCCGTCTAAGAAGAAGTCCGGTCTAACTGACAGTGTAACTGAAAAGGGGCGGAGCTTCGGCTCCCTACTAGTAGTGATGGGAAGTTCGGATCATTAAAGTGAATCGGATCATTTCGATTCGTTCACTGAAATGATCCGATTCATGATCCGGATCTTCGGATCACTCAGTGTGTCTGCACGGAGTTACTGTCTTCCAGTAACTCCGTGCAGGCACACTAACGATTGGCCCCGCCCCTTTTATTATGAATCCTCCCCCCTGCCTCCAGTGATGTCAATGAAGGCAGAGAGTCGTTCAAAGATTCGGATCTTACAGGGATCCGAATCTTACAGTGATCCGGATCACTGTAAGATCCGGATCATTGTAAGATCCGGATCATTGTAAGATCCGGATCTTTGAACGACTCTCTGCCTTCATTGGCATTCTAATCATTAAGAGAATGTCACCATACTGTTATAAATAAATATATTAATAATCACTGCCCCCAGGATTTACATTCCCCTTTACCTGCAACTGCACCTTAAGCTAACTTTATTAAATTAATTAAATTAACCCTCAACATTAAATTAACCCTAAACACCCCATCAACCATGACTGCCCTAAAATTAACCCTTAACACACCATCAACCATGACTGCCCCTAAAATTAACCCTTAACACCCCATTAAGCATAACTGCCCCAAATTAACCCTAAACACCCCATTAAGCATAACTGCCCCTAAATTAACCCTAAACACCCCGTTAAGCATAACTGCCCCCAAATTAACCCTAAACACCCCATTAAGCATAACTGCCCCCAAATTAACCCTAAACACCCCATTAAGCATAACTGCCCCCAAATTAACACTAAAGACCCCATTAAGCATAACTGCCCCTAAATTATCCTTAAACACCCCATTAAGCATAACTGCCCCCAAATTAACACTAAAGACCCCATCAACCATACCAATTTATTAGGTAATTTATCTGGAGTACATGCAATTAATTTAGGGGTAGTTATGGTTAATGGAGTATTTAGGGTTAATTTCAGGGGCCGTTATGGTTAATGGGGTCTTTAGGGTTAATTTCAGGGGCCGTTATGGTTAATGGGATCTTTACGGTTAATTTCAGGGGCAGTTATGGTTGATGGGGTATAAGGGTTAATTTTATGCTGATGACTGAGGGTTAATTTAATTAATTTAATAAAGTTAACTGTAGGTGCAGTTATAGGTAAAGGGGGGCAAACTCAGGGGAATCTAAATCCTGGGGGCAGTGTGAACATTATTAATGTATTTATTTATAAAAGTATGGTATCAGTAATATTCTCTGAATGATTCGAACCTCTGTAAGATTCGGATCCTTGTAAGATCCGGATCCCTGTAAGATTCGAATCATTCGACTCTTCGGTTCATTCGACTCTTCGGTTCATTCGACTCTTCGGTTCATTCGACTCTTCGGTTCATTCGACTCTTCGGATCATTCGACTCTTTGAACGACTCTCTGACTCTATGAGTCATCGTTCCTATGAGAATTAATGAGCTGTAACCTGACCCCAGAGTGCTCTGCAGATGACTCACAGCTCCAGGATCAGGTTACAGCTGCATGATGATTCACAGACTGAACCGCTACAAACGAATCGTTCAGTCTAGTGAACCGACTCATCCGGATCACTAAAAAGAACCGGATCAAATGAACGATTCGTTCATGATCCGGACATCACTACCTACTAGGTGCTTGGCATAAAAAGCTGTATGGCTGGAGTGTTAGATTTCTGACAATGCAGCAGTTAAATATAATAGCTAGTTCTGTGACACCAACCAGCAAAAGAACAGGGAATACAGATAATGTTTATGGTAGATTTATATTTAAAAGGAAACCCTTGAGCAAAGTGTTGAGAGTGGAACAAAGTTTAGAAACATGTATGGTCCCCAGGTATGGTCACTCTCAATATAAGTACAAGTAGAAATAAGAGGGTGAAAATGCAAACTATTACGATTTAACACATGCGAGTCAATATAAAATTCTTCCTAAGATGGGAGTACAGTGATCGTGACATCATAACCCAGTGATGCGATAAAGGCAAAGCTGGAGAGTACACAGTGTAGAGTCTGATGACCACTTGTTGTGCTTCGCTCAAGAAGAAACATGTTGCTGGTCATTTTCGTCCAGTTCCTGCTGAGGTCTGAACTATTCGCTGCTCCGCTTCCAGCTAAATGGAATAAAGAAGACAGCAAATCGGCACAGAAGAAGAAAGCAGATTCTGAATCTGGAAAGAATTCCGTGGACTCTGCTACATGGGGCATTATTGCAGTATTAGCAGTATTTGTTTGTTTGGTACCTCTTCTGCTGCTTTTATTGTGTGCTCCTCTATAAATATAACAAATGTGTGATGGCGAAAATAGGATCCAGCAATCTAGTCGCTATATAATGTGAAGATTGAACGTCGTGCGAAAAATCGATTTTACTATGTTTAGTTCTTCGTTATGTAAAAAATAAGTTTCATTTGAAATCTTTGAGTCTTTGTTTCAATACTTTGTGCATATTTTAATACAATCATTTCCCCTCTACCCCATTGAACACAAGGTGAGAGAACAAGTTTAGAAGAATGGCACAAAAATAATAATAGAAAGCGATGGCACATAAGAAACATTCGGCCCATCCAGTCTGCCCAGTAGTAGTAGTTCTGTTAAGAAAAAAATTCCATAGTTAGATAATATTAAAAAAAAACTATCTCTATTGGGTGCCGGACTTAGGGCCACGTCCCCAACAGTCTCCTCTGTAATTGTTGTTCCCAGTGGTGAGTGTTGGAATCCCTGTCAAAAGGAAACTTTTGAAATGTATTCCATTAAGATTCTGGAAAAAAATAATGAGGAAAAAATGGAAAATGAGCCATTATATCTAGGTTTTGGTAGAAGTTCAAATGCAGATTAGTCGTAGTTGTAGATACACAAGCACATCCTAGCTGTAGACATGATCTAATTTTCCATAGAACAGAATAGTATCCAGATGCATCCAGAATTGTATATTCAGATGAATCCATGGTTAAAGACAGACACATCCCAGCTGTACATGATCCATTTTTGGAAAGATTTTTGAGAGTCCATTCTCAGAAAGTTTCCATGTGTCTCCTCTGCATAGCAGATGCCCAGATATGATAAAATTTGTCAAATATATCCTGAAGGTAGGACAGTACATCGGAACAGGATGATAAATGTAAAAGTTTAATTCAATCAGCCATTGCCTTACCTATTCACCATCAGCATAGGACCAGCCTACCTTAAAATAAAACCACAAGGTTTAAAGCAATACACACATATGGAGTGTAGTACTTTTCCTTAAAATAAAGTTAGGGGCATAAGCATCTAAATAAAAATAATTTCGTTATTAAAAGAAAACAGTGAAACTGATTAAGTCCCCTGGGTGACAATATCTTATACATATATATATATATTCTGGACAGCTCTTGTCTCTGTAACTGAATCTCACGGTTGATCTCCCAGTTGACAGTGGGACTTGTTCGATTCCCATAAATGTAAGATACACTATGCTCAGCCTCACTAAAGTGTCTCGCAATGGGTGACATAACAGTTAGTTTTAATGGCGCCTTTATGTTCCCCGATATGTACAGTGAAGGGTTTAGTTGTTTCCCCCACATAACTCATTTCACGTGGATACTTGAAATAAATCACATAATTGGGCTGGCAATTAATGTACTGTAAAAGGTGTATGGTTTACCTTAGCTTGGGTATGTGAAGGTCTTACTTACTGTAGTGCTAATACAATTCACACAACGTCCTTGAGGTCGGTAGATGCCATATATTTTTTTTATTAAATACACAGCCAAGATGACTATCCAGTTGTAGTATTGTGCCGATGTTTGCATTTAATGTTCCTGACTACCCAAGGATGGATGGGTAAAGAAGCAGAAACTACTTGTTGAAAAGTTTTCCTCTTTCGTAATGGGAGTGAGGATCAGTCAGAAAATAAGAGAATTTTCTGGTATTTCTCCGGTATGTCTGGTTTCTAAAAAGCTGCCTTCATTATTATCTCTTTCACTGGGAGAACAACTCTTGGAAAGGTTTGGTTGCATCCTCTATGATGCAGGTACCCAGTATGTCCTATCTAAGAAAATATTGAATAAGGGAAGATCTGCAGCAGCCATATCCTCCGGTGTGCCTCTAAACTTTTAATTTCATTGGAGACATATACCTGGTGATCTGCTAAGGAGCTGTGAGCAGTGGTCCCTCTTCTTGTATATCCTTTCTAAGACTCGAAGACATTTGAGATATGTATTTTACAATAGCTTCTCTCATCTCCTGCAACATCGATTTCACCTTGAGAGGAGCATCTTCCTGGTAATCCTGGATCGGAGCATCTGCCACCACGCTACTCTCAGGGCCTTTCAAGTCTTCCTCAGCCTCGTGGTCCTCCTTGTGGTTTTAGGCTTAAAGGAAGCAGGCATTTTGAGTTCTTATGTTCGTTAAAGTAATCCCCATTAAAATAAGGCAAAAAAAAAGAACTGTTGTCAAAGAACAATTTTTTTCAGACCTTCTTCTATAAGGTACAGCTGGTACTTTCTTCTGTTCATCGTCCTGGAAAATGGGGTTAGAATTACAGCTCAGATTGAAACTGCTGTCCTGAATGGTGACACCAACCTGAAATTGACATTAAAACAGGCGAAAATTAGAAAAGTAGAGTAACATTAAAAAATAAGAATACTTCTTCTTTGTAGTTTCCTAATACAAGTAAACAAAATGACTGCTATTATCACTAGTTAGTTTTCCTTTCCTTTTTAATCAAAATCATTAGCCTCAATTTTTATACATCCTTTTAGACCTGAATATGACATCATGTGTGAACAATCTGATTAGTAGCCATAATAAAATTTCTGTCCTCTGACTGGCTGGAAACAACAAGAAGCCAATCAGCAGTTAGCTTTCATTTCAAATATGTAATTTCTTTCTTCTGTGTCTCTCTTTAACCCTCACTGCTTGTTTTTTTTTTCTCTTCTCAAAAATGTTCACTACTGATACTTGTGCCCTTGTGTTAATTCATATTAAAGGCATTGTATGCTCTTTACTTCCAGTATGATCAACAACTAAACTCCATTTTTGCTTTCTTGCATAAAGAAAGCAAGAATGGTTGAAGACATGACCTGTGGCATGTGTGACATGAACAGCAATATCCAGCTTTGCTTTCCTAAATTCATCATCACAATGCAGCTTTACAAAGTGGATCTCCTGTTGTTTGCTTTGTATGTGGTATTTGCCCATCCAGTTTAGCCGAGGAATTTTAACGTGATTTGGTCAATGGCCGCATTATGGATCTTGACTGACCTTCCTTCACCTATAAGAACCGGGTTGTCTTTAAAAACCTGCAAGCAAAAACATAAGGAGCACACTGAGGTTCTGGCAAAACACACTGAAGCAGACCTAATGTGAAACATTTATTTTGTTTGTACATTGAAGTGCAGTGTATTGTTTGAAGAAAATAGATTTTATCATGGTGTACACCTCTTTTCTGCTTGCCTGCTTGCTCTTTTCATCCAGCCTGTTTCTGGCTTCTCACATTTTGTATGTGAGATGAGTTTAACCATTTGATGCCACCAGTGTCAGTATGCATTTTGAATGGCCAACCTTGGCAAATGAGTCCTGAATAAACCTGTGAGATTGCTTCACTAGTTTAACTATATATTATACACAGACACCTTAGTACATCTTGCAGAAAACTTAGCAGGGGCCGGTCCTTTTCCTGAATTGGGAAGTTGATGAGTTAAAATGTTTAAATTCATCTCCTTTTCCCTTCAATTTAAGGATTAGTGAATAAAACAGTACATCAGAAGAAAGACAAAAACATTTTTCTCTCACATAAACCACAATTCTAATGTCTGCTGTCGGTGTCAGTTATGTCATTGGTCCACAAGAGACATTTTCTGATGACGTACCAGGTATGTCCTTGGACGCGAAGGGGACGCAAATAGCCGTGTTAGCACATACTTAAGATCTTCTGGGCCCTTTCCCTCCTCCAGACCACAGATGCTAACATTTTATTGCCTATTGTCCAGATCCTCCACCATGCTCACCAAACATAGAAAGACTCCACACGTCAGTGCCACTGCAGCCTCCGCTTCTGACGGCTCTTAATGCCCTCCAGGTCAAACTTACTTTGCTGAAGGAGTAGAAGTATTTAACCATACATACGAGAGACAAATGGGCAGCAAGCTTGTATTTTGTTATTGAACAGTGACTGTGAGCTGTACTCCTGAAGCAATAATGTTACATTATGGAATTTAAAAGTTAAGAAAAATGTCAGCTATTTTCTCTCGTGTCAGTTATTAAACATACATATATAGATGGGGATTACAGTCTAAATTTTTTATTACCATATATTTGCACTAAAATATAAAAAAGTGGGCAAAAATTTTAATTTGCTTCTACAGCATATGTACCACCGCTGAAAAACACCCAGTGTACAATATAACTCCATATATATAGGTTTGTCTTTTTCTTAGATGGCAAAAACAAAGTATAAATTTCTTTTATTACTTTTTATGTATTTTGGATTGGGTGCAGTGAAGGCTTTCATTTTATATTTTATAAACCACAGTAACATAGTAAGTCCAGCAAGTTCAGCCTTGTTGTTGATCCAAAATAAGGCAGAAACCCCTAATTTAAGTGATTTTCAAATGTGCCTCAAACACATCTACTGAATTTGATTGCACAACATCCGTGGGTAGTGAATTCCAGATCTTTATTACGCTCGCTGTAAAGAATCCTATTTACTTCAAGTCTGAATGGATAACCTCTTGTTCTTGTTCAGGGGATAGCTGGTATTCCCCACATTTATGTTTATAATATCATATCCCCTCTACAGATGCTCCCCCCTCCCTAATGTATACAAATGTAACTTCTCTAGCTTTGGATGTAATGTCACCTTAGATTGTGAATTTTATTATTATCTTTTATTTATATAGCACCGGCAATTTACGCAGCGTTTAAAATAAATAAGCAATTCTGCTGCAAATTAAAAAAAGTGCAATCAGCCGAAACATTACATTACATTACATTGCTATGGTGGTTACACTTGGATTCTTCTTTAGTCACAACCCAATAAGCAAGAAATTCCATTTTATTTACCAAGTGCTTATCCATATCTCATAAATACCAAAACTGAACTAGGAATACCTCCTAGAACATAATGGTTAAAAAAAAACCTCAGACAGTTTTTATTTTTAGGTCCGTTTATTAGGAGTGCCTAGTTTGAAAAACAAAAGTGCAGGTTTACAGTTCTTAGAAAATGTGTACAATTGAATGTACATTAATATACAGAACAGTCAGAAGGAACTCTTAATTTCTGTGGTGACTGCACTGAATTTTGCCCATTGCATTGTATCTACAAGGAATTATGATTAGGGCAGTCACCCAAATAGCTCTGTTTCGCACACCACATATAACACCTTGGGCACCGTGAGGCTTTTGCACACATAGCAATATTTAAAAAGATAAGTTCTGTAAATGATGATGAAAAGTCCAACTGTTCCATGATCAGTGCTCTACATCCAACACCTTAGGCAGGCCCTACACTTCAGTGTTCAGGCTTCTCCATGAAAATGGGTTTAGCAATCATGTTAAGCAGGCTGTGCTGCCAGCACAAGCATTAATGCACAATGGGGGAGAGGGTTTGAGTAGACAACAAATTTAGTAAAATTCTTTAAAAAATATTATGAGGTAAATTTCCTTATAAAGCTTGTACCATGATATGTTCTAATGTAAGACCAAAGTGACTTTTACATTATGCAGTACAGTATGGAAACTGTGCTACAAATCCACCTGTTTGTTACCCATGAGTAACAGGTTCATATCCAAGCTCAAGAACATTACCAGAACACCTCCATGATGTTCTACAGGCCTCAAGGTTGGTTGGACATCATGTTACTAAAAATGATGCTCAGGCCAAGGCTAAGATGTGCTCAATGGTTCTTCTTCAGAGCAGAAAGACTATGGCATAAAAAGGGGGCATCTGGTATTAAGGTCACTGTAGTTTAGAAATCTCTTCATACAGATCTAGCCATAAGACTGGTATTCTACAACAGAAGGTGTGTCAGAGGATATTTACATAAACTCACAATCACTTTTTCAACATAAGTTTTGATACACAAATTTTGTCACCGTATCAACCTGTGGGATGTTCCTATCCACATTGATTGGTACAGAGATAAGACCGTTTTGATGATGATTTTTTTTTTTTTTTTTGCAGAAATATTATGCTTTATATTCCAAAGCTTATATAAGGAATAAGGTTTAGCCGAATGCAAAACAACTATACATAAAATTCACACAGTTTCAGTACCAAAAAAGAAAAACATGATTGTGCAAAATGTGTTTTCATTCAAGACATGAGCTGCACATGAATACATATGCATATGTCATACAGGCACTATTTCTATGCACATGTCACTTGTACACTCAAGTATTTAAAGTGCATTTTGTAAAATGGCTTTCAGATTTGCATATTAGATTATTTGAACATGTAATATAAATAATTATATAACATCTGACAATTTACATAATTCTCTTTGACAGTAAGGGAAGATCTTTGAGTTTATCTCAGTGATTTGCATGTTAGTCAATGATCATGTTATGATAGCATCAAAAAAACATTTAAAAAAAATGGACGTGTTCGATGTTTTTTCTCAGTCTTTAGTTATGTAGTTATGTCTTTGGTGTAGTATCTGAAAATTCTTCAATTTTAGACAGAATCCACTGTAAAGGAAAACAAGAAGAATTTTGTTAAAGCAGGCATAATATGGATAACCACTTGCTGAAATATATACCTTTGGAGCTTTCTCTCTCACTAGAGGTATCCCCAGGTTGCCTATACATGTTGGGCGGGTATACACATTGTCTTTGTGACATTTTCGGATGTCAGCTACAATAAATATCAATGAAGACACCTAAACCTGTACACTGCAGCGTATTATGTGTTTGTGTAATGTATATTATATATATATTCCATTTCAGTTTCTTTAGATTCTGTTACATATATACGGTATGTTCATGGTAATCCATCAAATAACAGTTATTGCCTTAACTCCATTTGTAATAGACAGCAGTGACTGCCTTGTTCTGTGTGTGGACTCCCACCTTACACACGTCCAAAGATACTCACTGACAACATCCTTCACTATAGCATCCTTCACTATAGGCCTGTCCTATTAAAATTATGATCCACAGACAGTTTTACCATAAGTATGCACTGGCTATAATAATGCTATTTAGGACCATTGCTCCATGTTGACTATGTCATGGCCATTCTTCACCCATGGAAATGGAAGGTACAACGTACCACCTTTACCTCAGCCCAGTCTTCCTGGCAGAATTTACCATTTTCAGGGTTTTTCTCTTTTTGGAAACCTCTCTTTATGAAAGTACATCACAGAATATTAAACGTAAATCACCAAGGGGGATTAAAACTGGGAAGAAAATATTCTAAATGGAAAAAAAACCTAAAATGAACACATTTCACGGAGCTCTTGCAACAAGCACTTGAAATGCCTAACTCAACAATAACTTTAAATTACTAATACTTTGTTGTATTTACCTTGGCATCGTCCGGAGTCTTAAAATTGATTATTTTTCCACACTCTTTGGCATGAAAAACAGATTTCACTCTCTCCTGAAAAATAAACAATTCAAATGTAAGAGATGGACTCGAGACCTTAATCCATATTGTGGTCTGGGAATCTTTGTTACAAATTCCAGACACATTTGTGGTTGTTTAATGTGTGTGCTTGTTTCTGTAGTTTTAGGCCGATGATGTTCAAAGGACAGGTTGTACAGTAAACAGGCAAAGTTCTTTATATGTGGAGATGGTGTTTACAATGAATCAACCTGTAGCAAAGGTTCGCCAAAAATATTGCTGCGGTATTTCAGCCCGTGTTAAAACAAATAAAGCGCATCATTCCACTTTTAAATCATAGATTGATGTAGCATTCAGATTACAATGTTTGCTGCCATTAGCCAAGACGAAGGGGGTTTAATCACTAAAAGGGGAGTTTGCAGGAGATTTAACATTTCAGCTGCCCGATATCATGAAGCATTATCAAGGGCCAACCCCAGTGCTGAGCTGGCTCTAGATAATGTATATATATAATATAACTGAGGAGAGTTTTAAGAAACATCCCATATTATCTAAGCGTTATACAAGGCCAGCTCATTCCTGTGGCTTGCTTTGTATAATGCATGTTAAATCCCACTTTGGTGAACAGATTCCAAAGTCTTTACAAATGTGTGACAACTTAGTCACCATAAAAACAGAACAGGATGAAGAGTCGCATAAATATTTCAGACATCAATAAATCTGATATTTTCTCCAATATAAAAACACGAGATGTCTTGAAAATTTATCGGATTCCAAAGCCCCTAAAGACCCTGTCCCATACGACAGTTGTAAATGATTTTGGCCATACGGAATTCTCAAAAGGGACTAGAAACACCTATTCATGAAACGTGTTTGTACTATAGTCGGAACTATATATAATCGCGCACATTGTGGCTGTCTGGTCAGATCCTGATTGGACTCATTTCCATGGATCAGTTGAGATTAAATATCTAAAGGTTAGCCATGATGACAGCTTTTACAGGTGTGTCAGTAGACCGTATGGATCTTCAGACACAAGACTGGACTGGGAAAGACTTACTAGAACAACTCCTCTTACTGATCACGTGGATGGAATACAGTTTATAAATGGTGCTATGAATTTAAAATTTTCAATTACTTTGGAGTCTTTTTTCACCTAAATACGATTTTTCGGCAAACTCGTAATCCAGGAGTTACTCACAACCGATCTGTCCAGAAAGAATATACTTTAACTAGGAATTAAGTGGCAAGGCTGGAGACGGAAAGGGCTTAAACCAGAAATATAGCTCAGGCAACGCCCTGCTCTAGCATCACTATTTTAGAAGAGCTGCTACATGAATATAAATGTAGGTGCTCCAGAATTTAGGTAGATGTAATAGCTTTGAACTTTGTAGCAATAATATTTAATTAGTAAGGGATACTTAAAGGAACCCAATGTCACTTAAGCGACTAAGTGATCTAATATAAATAACCACACAGACCATGGAATGATTCCTTGTTTGATGAGCAAGCCAAGTATATATATGTCCATACAGTACCTTGGCCTCAATGCGTAGTCTTCTTTCGCTTACAATAAAGGGTTCTTTGGTAAACTCATCAAATGTGTACTGCCATTCAGATATAAGTTGCCCAAATGTTCCTTTGGTAACAAACAACACTCCACTAGGGAAAAAAAATAAAAATACAGTCAACCCAATTTTTTTTTTAGCACACATGTTGAAATCTATTCTGCAATGTATTGCATTATTTTGAAAAATAATATTTAACACTAAGAAAACCTGACAGGCCAGTTCGGCAAACATATCTAGGAATCAGGACGGCACAGATTAACAGTACAGATAAAAGGCATTTACTCCTTGGAACAGAAAAGTGATGCAAAGACAACAAATACAAGAAGACAGAGCGTCTATCCATTATAGTGAATGTTTGTAAGAGACCTGCACCTCTCATCTCCTTTATATCACTATATATTTTTTCAAGGGTAAACCCCAGTGAGCGTCTCCTTATTTAACCATAAAACAAACATCTACATCAGCAATCCAGGTTTTCTCTGTGTGTATATATATATATATATATATATATATATATATATATATATACACATACACACACACACACATATATATGTATACACATATACATTCACATACTATATATATGCATATACATACTATATCAATAGAACCTTGTGGATCTATAGTCATGTAAAAAAAAATAAAGTACACTCTTTTTGAATTCTATGGTTTTACATATTAGGACATAATAATCATCTGTTCCCAGGGGCGTACCCAGAAACCACAGGGTCCTGGTGCAAAAATAGCCCCCGGGCCCGTCAACTTCACCAAGCAAAATGTCCCACAGGACCACCTTTGCTCCAAACAGCTGATGAGTGACTCTGCTCCAACAGCTTATGAGTGCCTTCTTTACCCATAGCTTTTCAGTGCCCCCAAAACTGTGCCATCATTGCCCCAAACAGCTGGTCTGTTACATCATTGCCCCTTGCTCCCCTTCCAACATACACTCTGGCACACTCCATCTCACCCAACATACACATCCATGCTCATATACACACACACTCTTACACATCCATGCTCACGTATATACGCGTAAACAAACACACATATATTACATACCACCCATCGCCCACTCCTGCTTGCAGCCTCGGTTTCACTTGAGGTAACGTGACCCCAATACGTTCCTGTCTTCCCGTGCCTGTTCAAAGTAGCTTAGAAAGGGGGTCGGTCCAGGTCGGAAAGGCCATTTCTAAACCATTTTGAACCAGTATGAGGCGACAGGAACAAGTGGTTGCCACTGTCTTTCGCACATGGCTTCTCCATTTTGGCTTTATTTTGGTTGAATAACTCATGACATGGAGTAATATGTCGTGTGTTGTTGTTCATCTGTGGTTGTATTTACCTAATTTTTAGACCTGTTAAGGAACAGATGATTGTTATTATGTCCTGATATGTAAAACTGTAGAATTCCAAGAGTGTGTACTTTCTTTTTCACATGACTGTATACACATTTATTATGGCTTATATGTGTTACATACCTCTTTGTTACCATAACTAAGTCACTGTTGTTGACCATTGCATGTGCAAGATATTTCCATTGAGCAAATCGGCCATTTTCAATTTTCTAGAGAAAAAATGAAAAAAAAATGTTATAGCTAACAACTGACTGATTTTCCATTTCCTTAAGCAATTTCCTAAGTCAACTAAGATCCTAAATTAAAAAGATTGATGACACCAAACACCATCTTTTATGTGGAAAAAACCCCTACCAACTAAACAAATTTCTTGTGTACTATTGTGTTTTATTTCGGGCTGGTATTTGTAGGTATGGGTATCAGAATGCAATATCTACAATTATTTATGCTGCAGTCTGTTTTTTTTTTGCTCCCCTTTCCCATAAAATTGTTCATCAGATTGAGCTGCACGAAGACCCATCAGTGTCAATGGAACATAAGAACCAGAAAACTAAAAATATCTGTCACATCCCACACTTACTGTTGCTTTACATACAATGCAAAAAGCAACATGTGAATACTAGGTTAGGTCAGCTAAGAAACATTCAGAATGAGATTGAGATTTTTTTTTTCCAATGACTAAGATTTTTTCAGTGAATTTATGTGATGTTGCAAAACTGATACATTTTACTTTTCCTTTAACCTTTCCTTTAAGGACAATGGGCGGTCCCTAAACCCATTGAAAACAATGCATTTGGAGCCCGTACATATAGGTGCTTTGTCATTAAGGGGTTAATTGATGCTTGATTTCTATGCCCTTTTTATGTCATTATTTGTAAATCCAGAATAAAATGTTGGATTCATGTTCATAGTTAACAGTCTACATTTTGTCTGAATGCTTTTCTTTTTTGCCCTTTATATTTTTAATTCATTTTAAAGGTCATGTGCATATAAGAGACAAGAGCGGTCTAGACATCTGTATATTTACTATAGCAGGCGTTACAATGCACATTGTATTAAGTTAAATTAAGGGTCAACCCTGGCAAACTCTTCCTGCAAGGGCAGCAGATGTGGCACCTCAAAATGCATAGATTAATCATTAACGTAAACAATTTGTATTTAACTATGCATTATGAAGGCTAACCCAACCCTGCTTGTAGGAGAAACATGACATGACACATACTAAAAGGTTACGTACTTTGCTTGTCCACATAAAACAATACTCAAACACCCATTTTATCTACGGTTGATGGGCAGGTGTATTCAAGACCCTTAAAAGTTCAAAGAATCTATAGAGGCCATGGTGGTCCGAGGTCTTGGTTAGAAACATTCCCATTTGAGTACAGGCGGCTTGCTAAATGATAAGCCAAACACCGAAGATCATTAAACTGAACAGTTACAGAAGCCATTTGCCGAGAATGGTCCATCAAGGAAGTGACCCCCAAAAAGCAATATGCTAATGATAATAACTTCAGCAATGTGCACAAAAGTGTGAATAGATTATTGCTCAATACACACATATAACCACAAAAACAAAGTCACATGAATATACAATTTGGAAAGATGGGGAGGTGGTGCAGAAACACCTAATACCACGTACAAAAGTCTAGCTCCCCCAGCATCCAAAGGATCAGATGAATTTAAATTAAGATGAGGCAGAACATTTTAAATGATGATAATCTGTGTGAAACATTACGTTGAGTAATATTAAGGAAGGCAAAACATAATGGTTTATGGGGCATAATTCAATGTAATGAGCTTATTGCTCCAAGTTTAGCACTTTGTCAAGCTAATTACAGCTGTAGCTGGCTTTTTTATTTTCTGGTTACCCTCCTCTCACATGTTTCAATATGGAGCTTGACTTTATCATGCAACAGGTAGGCATCTAGAAGCACTAGGTTACACAGATGTCTCCTCGATGCAAAAAAATCCCTATTCGCACAACCAATATATACTTCACTATATTTAAAAAATATTAATCAGATCTGCAGAATGAAATCCAATGGCTCTGCCCCAATATTTGGATTGGGACTCCAAACAGAATTGAAAAGGGCAAAAGGGGTCTCAGTCCACAGCATAATATGCAAAATACAATCAATGCTTCATCAAATTAAGAAAGAAACTAAAAAAGAAAGGTGTCAAGTTCCATTTTCTCTAGTAAGAAGGGCTGGGCTGTCCCTGTATAATGCATAATAAAGTGTGAGGAGACTTTGGTGAAATCTCACTGATTTAACCATGTATTATACAAGGTTCCTGATTTTATTAACTTAAATATTAACATGTAAACAATTGAAAAATAATAAAGCTATAAAATGTTACTTTCAAGTAATATTTTAAACTTAAGCTGGTAAAAGGTGAAATAAGATAATTATTCAGGTCAGAATAAAAAAAAAACAATTTGAATGAACAGTTCATGTTTATTAAATATGGCGGATAAGGAACAAAAGGTTATAACGTTTATGCCAATACAATCATATCACAAAACACTTGGCCAGTATACAACAAAACAATATTTTAAAAACACAAATAAGAGTCTACAAAAAGGCAGCCTTTTATGAATATAATAAAATATTACGCAATTCAGGTGTTTTAATAAGACAGAGTAATAAAAATATAATTCTCCAAGGAAGCAACAAAACTCTTCAAGAACATAAAAACGTATCTGGATTTTAGAAAATATAAACTGTACATATCGGATACATTCTGTAATGTGGCACATTTCAGATCTGAAATGACTTCTGGATTTCCCTGAAACTAGACAATATATCTGCTATATATAGGAATGTATAGGAAATGTTTCTATTCTACTACATTCTATCACTACCATTGTCTGATCAAGCAAACTCACTCAAGGCCTGTATTGTGTTTCGTCTGCAGGCAAGAAAAAGAAAGAAGCAAACAATAACATTTCAAGAAAGCAAATTAGTAGATGAGACAATGAGTTTAAAGGGGAACTTTCACACCTCAGATAACCAGAACCATCTATCACTTCTGCTATTGGTATTTTTATTTTCAGATTTAAATTTGCCATCTCTGACATTAATGCATAGCCGAGTGTTTCATAAAATGTTTAACCATTTCACATGAAGCCTCAGCAGAGAAGGTGGAATATGCTTCTTGGACTCTAGGACTCCGACACTAAAGATTGGCCAGAGCAGCACGGTCTCAGCTCCATGTACTGAATACAAAATCATAGAAGTGATACTGGTCCCAGTAACTGTTGATATGTGGCATTACATGTTACAGACATTAAACAAAGGCTACCAAAAGAAAGGAAAATGTGCATACACAGCACCAAGAGCCAAACCCAAGAAGCAGCATAGCTTGCATGTAGCTGACGTAGATTATAATCAGACAGAACTGTGTTAAAAGATCCTATATTTTGTCCCACCATAGGCAGCATCGTGCAATATGAATTCAATTCTAAAAGACAAAAAACATATGAATAGCTGTAGCTTGCAAACATGCAGGAGGGACAACACAATAAACATGCCATGATAGTTCATATTATGGATTTGCCTTTTATGTTTACAGAGAGCAAACAAAATAACATAGCAGCTGGCATCTTGCTTTATTAGCAAATGCTAAATTTGAAAATCTTGAAAAACAGTGTGTGTGTACAACATAACGACTATAATCAAACTGTATGAAATCTGACACAAAAATAGTATGTGATGATGTACAAGACGCATGCATGGTAAAGGATGGTTCATTCATCCGCATTTCCCGGTTGTGTGTTTGTTTTTGAGCAGCAGGTGGCAGTCAAGAGCTGTTCTGAACAAATCTGGGTGGACTCCACACCATGCATGTCTTTCACTATTGCCGGAATCCTTAATTATTTATTATTGTTCTTCAGTTGCCTTTTACCATCCTGATTATTGTACTTATTGCAATTGTAGGACAACTGTAGCAAGAACATTTTTTTTCTTTAAATCCCTGGCAAATACCTTTTTTTCAGCTCCCACACTCCCCATATTCCGTGGTTGAGCAGTAGCCATTTTTGTTACTGGTGCGAGCATTACAATGAATGGTGGCAGCCCTTTTTTCTTTTGTTGTTTTTTGTTATTGGTGGTGGCCATTTTGACCATAACTTTTAAAATTCTTAATATAATTTAAAAGACATCCGCAAAACGGCCGACAAAATTATTTTGTATATCCTTTAAAGTTTTACTGCAATTATACTGTTATCAGTGTTTAAGGAATTTAAGGAAACATTTTTTTTCCCACTACGGTTGTCTTATCCGAAGCTATTATGATGCCTTTATACGATAGCCACTCTGAAATTTCACTGCATGGAAAGTAATACCTGGTGTGCCACTGACAATTATTTATGTATATTGTAATTATACTTATGATATACAACATATAATAAACTATATATTTTGTCTACAGTGGCTCTACCTTTTGAATGTAACATATATAAATTCTTATCTGTGCTCAGCCTGTAGTGGTGGCACACAATCATAATTCAAGAGCATTAGCCTTGACACGTACACTATTGATCAGTTCCTTTATTTTAGAAATAGTATCTCATAACTGGACTGCAAATGGTTGAATGTTAATGTTGCCTCTCTGATTGTTGTTTTAGTTGGGCAGTGTTGGGCTTAGAAACACAGATAGCCTGTCTGGATAACTGGGTGTAGAGTGCTAATCTTTCTTCCTAATGCATTCTGCTATAGCGACAGGAATTGAACCTCGCAGGCACCCGTCTGAGGAGAAGGCCAGGCTAACTGTAAAGGGGCGGGGCTTCGGCTCCCTACTGGGTGCTTGGCATAAAAAGCTGTATGGCTGGAGTGTTAGATTTCTGACAATGCAGCAATTAAATATAATAGCTAGTTCTGTGACGCCAACCAGCAAAAGAACAGGGAATACAGATAATGTTTATGGTAGATTTATGTACCAAAATCCCTGAACAAAGTTTTGAGACATAACCCCTATATGTACTGTCGCTGTAAGAGCTATATTTTACTCTGAGAACCGGAGCGGCTGCCCACTCGTAGCCTGGCTTTTGCCAAGATGAATCTGGAAATGATGGCAAGGGACCTGGGTGTTGACCTGTTTGTTTATACTGAAAAGTGTAAATAAGAATACATAACTCTTTTATCAGAAATACTGTACATCAATAACATAAGAAATATACACAAAGGATATACTGTAATACATGGCACAAACAAAGCAGCCCTATATAGAACCCTTATAAAGGTAAAGGCTTTAGGTGATATGACGACATTTCCCATATCGCAAAACACTATTTGATTTCAACCAAAGTTTCAAAAAAATTATCAGATGTTTTAAAACAGACATCAACTATATTCCTTGATGATGGACCCATAGACTATAAAACCAATTCAATTTCCATCACCTGTAACAACTGACTGCCAACACCCTCTCTCATCCTGTATGGTCTGATGACACCATCTTCATGAAGAAATCGTGGAGGACGGAGGCTCTGAACATCATCAGACGAATCCGTAGCTCTATAGAGAAAAAATATATATATTTGATTTCTACTAGTGACAAAAGCAAAATAAAAAAAAGGTATAGGTAATGAAAAAGTAAAATTCCATCATGCAATTTCATATAATGTTCTATGAGTTTATTCCAACCATGTACTATGCAATATCTGCTCTCTGATGTTTAGGAATACAGTTTTGTACCACAAAGCAGTCAGGGAGTACATATCATAATATGTAACTAAACTCTGTAACTGCATTCATTAGCACGCATACATATACAGAATTATTTATATGGATCACTTGCGGAATGTAGCTGAATATGGACTTTAGATGGCACTCATGAACAACAAATGCGATCAAAATACGTTCAGTTGACAAACTGTTTATAAATGGTACCTTTTTGTTGTTATTGGTTCATGGAAATATGTAAGATCATCATCTTTGTGCGAAAGATTGGTGAACGAGAGAAGCTCTAATTGATAAAGTATTTAAGTATAACGTAGTACTGTAAACAAGACCCTCCCAACAATACATAAAAAAACAAAAAACTAAATTTACCTTTTAATACCCTGAAACGTGCTGCTGAACATGTCTATAATTCCTCCGACTGGCCTTGCGACAACCCCAACCAATCCTTTTCCAACACCCTTAAAGAATCCAGCTGCACCTTCCCGCTGGGCTCCTAGCGAGTAAATTCAATGATGTGTAAGAAATATTGACAAGGAACCGTAACACACCTATAACACATAAGGTGAATTAGTGAACTATACCTTTTACTGGCTTTGTCACAATCCCGGTTACTCCACTGACAAAGCCCTGTAAAGAAAAGATTCACCGTAAACACAACAGAGAACGATGCTATTGACAAACACATATTCCTGTATGAACACCACTTCATAACTCCTAACAACCAAAACAAAGGCAAATATAAGAAAAAAAAATAAGTATACGAAATATGAAAGCATTACACCGAGAGACATAGTAAAGTATATCGGAATCACTGATACAAATGCGATGACTTAACATGGCAGGACATCATTTTCGTGACATTAAAGGAAAGAGCCAAGTAGACTTAATGCGTGGCAGAAATTGACCTTTGGTACAGCTAGTGTGATGACCTTGCTTTACTGGCACAAAATGGCCCATGTAGTCTGATGGTATATATTGCATTTAGGCCAGTCTCAGCAAGTACACGTGTATATGGTACTCTAGGGAAACTTCAGGGCTATTCCTCCTAGTCATGAATATACAATAACAGCACAATATAATTCACACATAAAGCAATATTATATTGAACATAAATCGGGGCAGATCCGGCAAACATATATGTATAGTGACATTCATCTGTGGTAGATCTACTGCTATAATTTACATGTTGGCTTTTCCATAACAAACTCTAATGAGAATGTTATCACAATCCCAGAAGCCTTCACCCCAATGCTTACAGATACAAGGCCTCTTCCTCCTCGAGTTATGCCTTCTTTTATACCACGGGGTTGTTCTTTCATGGCTTCTCTCCTCTTGTGTTGATAATCTTCATCCATGGTTATGGCAGCTACACCTTTGGCCATAGCACCTGTGATCCGTGATGCTGCACCGGCCAAGCCTCCTATCAGAAGAAATATTTGTCCACAGTTAGAAATATTGGTGTCACTATTATATTTGAATGTTGGGTGAAAATAGTTTTTTGTTAGGAACCATGACTAATGGGTTAATAGTTATGGTTCCTAGTTCCTAGTTATCAATCAACTCAATATAAAACTCCAGTAGTTACATGCAATAATTACATTTTTCTCCAAATTGTTTCTTACCAACTGCTCCTCCCACAAGAGCTTTGACACCTAATGCCATCCCTTCAACAAACTCTTCGGGCCCTTGAATTGCACCCTATAAATGGGATCAAAGTAAAAAGATTACTTATATATTTTCTTGGAAGCAAAATATCAGTGATATTCAGCCATCTTATCCCTTACACAATCCATGTACACTATGGTATAAAGATGTGGGTTTACAGCATTACAGTAGTTGAAGATAACAAGGCATATAACGATGTTGGACAAATGAAGAGAATTGGTAGTGGATTATTTTTATACACTATCATACAGATGGTACAGGGTTAATCTTTTCCATGACACAGGAAGAATTAACACGATAGCTAAACATCTCTTTCTATTTCAGTCCAATTAAAAGGTATTATTTTTGACTAAACACTCAGTATCATATTACATGGTCAACTGGCTGGCAGCGTTCTCTAACCAATGATGGTAAACATGCAAGGAACGGATTTAACAATGCCTCAGAAATGGGAACGTCATGGGTCAATACCCATAATTTAGGTAGATCTGATGAACCCACACTTGTCATTGTATGTGTTACTATAAAAATGGTGAAGTCCTTAAATATAACAGGGGTGGCAGTGGATATTTGTAGGGTAGCGTGTGAATCATTTGGGTTAGATGTAGATGTTCACTTCCCTGCTGGGACAGTGGTTGGCCTTAATGCTTGCAGTCCCACCATGAGTTGGAATGAAGACTGATTGCTGTGACAATTACAATATAAAGACTGGGGACAACTAAAGAGGATTACAACCTGGGAACTGCGAAAAGGATGAGAAGGATTAAGAGGACTGGGCACATTTTCCTACAATTTAGGAATCTGGCAGAAAATCTTAGGAGTCGGCTTGATTTTTTAAGGATTCAGGATTCCAATGTTGCATAAAAATCAAAATAAGGTTACACCAAATGTAGGATTCATCCTCAGATTCATCCACCATTAAGGAATGTGATTAAGGGCTGTGAGAGTAGGCAGTACAAAGGATTAAAGAACATATACATAGGGTGTGTTGTTGTACATTACAATTCATAACAGAATATTATTGTACAAGGGGAGATGAGGATTGTAAATGGGTGAAAAAATATTGTGTGTGGTATCATATACATCACCTGGTAGGGTTCATAGAAAAACGCTTCTACTCCTTCAGAGAGGTCTCGGAAAAAACCGAAGGGGTTACCCAACACATCGAGTCCAAGAACAAGAACGTACATTTGTCTTATAGCCTTACAAGACAAAATAGAATTGTTAGTGGAGCCAGAAAATTTGGGATATATACAAAGATATTACATTATTAAAGTTGCAGGACTAGAGAACACCAACTTGTTTTGAGTAATGACGGATGACATCCCACTGCAGTTCTTGCGTTGTGTAAAACTGATTGTGAAGTTCAAAAAAGGGCAGTCTAAAAACGAAAAAATTGGTAAGTTGTTAACATTAATATAACGCAAGAAACGTAAGCATACAACATACATCTGTGACCAATGTCGGCAGCATGGAGTAAAATACATACTTAAATACAACATCTTGGACATCTGTGAGGGTGGCGCCGATACTCTTCAACATAAGATTCACAGACTGCACCGGAATCAGTTCTTTATCACGCTGTTCTTTATTTCCGTCATCCCCTCCAGTGCTCAATGAAAAACTTAAATGCAACTAATGTAAATGGATAAAAAGAAACCTATTAGACTTTGTCGTTTTTACTACTAAAATAAATAAGCATTGTGGGTGCAATAATCAATCAAAATGGTCTAGAAACAAGTTTAGAAGCCCCTGCTGAGACAAAACTCAGTATCCCATACATTATTCATTGAAGGCAATGTACGAAGATCTCTCCAACTTGAAACAAACATCCCATGGAATAACATAGGAAAACACGGACATCTCTGTATAAATTCACAGAAAGCCTCCAACTAAAACTGAATGCCTTATTATATCTTGAATTAGCAAGACTTTTAAAATGCCACTTTTATGACATAGCTATTTTGTTAATTACCGTATTTATCGGCGTATAACACGCACTGGTGTATAACACGCACCCCCATTTTTGAACAAAAAAACTGAACAAAAAAAACTTCATAAAAATCACTGCTATCTGGGAAACCACACACACACACACACACAGTAAGACACACTCACACTCAGACACACACACTCAGACACACACACCCTAACCCCCCTTCCCAGGATCTCCCCTCTCTCTCCCTAACCCCACCCCGGTCACTTACCTTCAACTCCTGTGTTGGAAGCGTGAGGCGTTTGTCTCGGGTGCCGGCGCTTCACTGCTGAGCGCCGGCACCCGAGACAAACGCCTCACGCTTCCAACACAGGAGTTGAAGCGCTGAGGCAGGCGGCGGCTGCTGAGGCTGAGGCAGGCGGCGGCGGAGGCAGGCGGCGGAGGCAGGCGGCGGCGGCGGCTGCTGCTGAGGCTGAGGCAGGCGGCGGCGGCTGAGGCAGGCGGCAGGCGGCGGTGGCGGCTGAGGCAGGCGGCGGCCGCCAGCAGAGGAGTCCTGGATTTCTGTCAGTCAGGGGGGCCCGAGAGTTGCCGAGC
This sequence comes from Spea bombifrons, assembly GCF_027358695.1. NCBI lineage: Eukaryota > Metazoa > Chordata > Amphibia > Anura > Pelobatidae > Spea > Spea bombifrons. The sequence goes on along the minus strand of NC_071087.1, from coordinate 102,469,807 downwards.
GGTCGTCTTCAGCAACCGCTCGGCACCCCTTGGGCCCCCCCTGACTGGCAGAACTCCAGGGCCCGGTCGCAGTTGCGACCCCGGTAGTTCCGCCACTGGCTCTAGGATTTATCGGCGTATAACACGCAGGTAGGGTTTCAGCTTCATATTTTAGTTAAAAAAGTGCGTGTTATACGCCGATAAATACGGTATGTGCAATGCAACTGACTATAGTAATATGTAAACAGGGTTACATTACTTTATTTGTTTAAGTATCTGAATCTTGTTACCTTAATTGGGGATATGTGAAAATATTCATATAAGCTGATTAAAGATGTATCTTTCGAGGACACAGTGCTCAGTTCACTCTGGAGAGCCTCCACGTCCTTCTTGAACAGCTCAACCTAGTCAAATATAACAATTTAATAATTTGGTCATAGTCAAACTTGTTGAAAGGACATAGAACACAGAAATATGCAAATATGGTTTAAGCAATATTTAACAAAACAGAGTTAATTCAATTAACGTGATTTAATTACAATTCGAGTTCCGTTTATTAGTTATATGGAAAAAGAAATACATGCAGGCCCAGCTGCATTGATTGCCAGCTGTCAGAGGACTGGTGTTCTGGAATATTCTGAGACATCTCCTCATATATAATTTGTCTGTGTCTAACTGATCCAACCTGAACCCAGGTCAGGATTTTGTGCTCGGTGACAAAAGCCTTCCTTATAGAACGATATACAGAACAATATAAAACATGAATTGCTTGTAACTGAATAGGCTAGAAGAGAAGACCATTGAGCAATCTGCTAAAAACTAATTTCCTCAATGATATTAAGGGAGAGATCTCAAAAAGTCAGTCCTGCAAAAATTATATATAGGTTTGTTGTTTATTAAAGAGGAAATAACATGGGACTTATTAAAGCATTCATTGGTCACAAAGCTGTCGGCTAGACACAAGGGTGTCTGAGGCATATTGAGAAATGGTACAAATTCTTCAAACAAAATATGCTAATATCCAAGTACTTAGGGGTGTATTCAGGGCGTTACCTCTTGATCTTTAGGTATGTCACCATTTTGGGTAACAAGATCAGCAAGAGCATACAGAAACCCAAGGTCGAGTCGGAGATCCATTTCTTGAATCAAAACCTTGAAATACCTATTTCCAAAACAAAAGTAAAGTTTGGAGTATAATGTTTTTTCAGTAACGGATTTCGGTTACAAATAAGGTTACTAGCAACCCTTAATTCTCCTTGGGATCTCTTGTCTCATCAACCCTTGAGAGAAACCATTTCTACTTTGGAGAACTGTGTCCTTCAAAAGGTTAATACTCAACTTGTAAGGATATGTACCTACCTGCAATCCCTGGGAGCTAAGTCCCTTGCAACATTTGAAATGATTACAATAAGATTACCTTTTCGGGACTGATTGATATCACATACAAATTTAGATGTGTCATTTTAAAGATTAACAATCCTAGACCTTGTGGTGTATCTTAAGATTCAGGAATAGTTATGCTACTACCCAGATGAACATAACACATAATTATGGAGTATTGTTAGCACCTAAAACACAACAGGTCAATCTAAAATCATACTTGTAGCATAACATGCATAACTGTAATAACCAGCCTATTTTCATTGAGGATGCGATATGGCGATACTTTAATCAATTTATGTTAAAACTAAAATGCAACAAATATTTATATCTCAGATGCACCACATTATATAGTGAGATTGTGGTTTCTGTGATCACAAAACTACTTTATGCAATGATTGTTGAGTTCTATAAACTTTTGATGCAAGACATTGGTGCAATCACAAGCACACAAGATTTTCTCCCTGTTTTTGCACCTGTGACATCTTTTTGCATTTTCCTCAGTGGTAAGAAGCTGTAATTGTACAATGCTATGATACTTCTATGATAGTATGAGAAAAAATATATATGTGGTAATACATAGTGAAAAGACATAGAAAATTGTCAAGAAATAAAAATGTGCATTGACTGGATAGTTTTAAGTGCTACACAAAAGTCTTAACACGTGAGTTACGGCAAAAAAAAAAAAAACCCAAACACTTACTTTATGCGTGTCAGATCAGAATGTCCTGCGGTTCTCATTACAATACTGACATCAGTGAAAGGTTTTGGCTCTGTGTGCAGAAAATGGTAAAGCAGGTTTACGTACAAAAAATAAATCATAATTACACTTGGTTAGAGGTAGCCGAAGAATATATTTTGAGAGGACAACCACTGTAACAACATGACCTTGAGATTGGTGTAGCAAATGGTGATGCCTAACATTTGTTGATCCATCTCAGTGCACACATTCTCTTGTCAGAGGATTCTACAAACATAATTTAATTTTTAAAGAAATAAATGTCACATGGGAAAAGTAGAAAGAGAGAGGAATTCCCACCTAAAACCTAGTCTTGCTTGTTTTTTCACTACTGTAAAATAAATGGTGCACAGTGGGCGCACCCTCACCCTCATACCTTCTTGAGACCAACCTACAAATATTATAACCTACACATTCACTAACAATTCCACTATCATAAAGCACAGCTCAAAACAAATTTAAATTATGCCTCCATTTTTTGACAGATAAAAACAGACCACCATATTTGAAACCGGCCATATTGCAATTACAAACCTGTGTCCAAGGTAACAGACTTTGGAGGTTTTACAGGATAGAACACAAAGGGGAAGATGGCTCCTGGAATCTGGTTTTGTACCTGACAACATAAAGAAGGGAGACATGGGCATTACAAAATAAAAATGAAATTGCCGAGTATTTGTGTGATGACCCTTTGACTTTAAAACAGCATCAATTCTTGTTACAGTTAATTAAGGAACTCGGCAGGAAAGTTGTTCCAAACATCTTGGAGAACCAACCTTTTTTTTTCCTTACGCTGAAAATAGTTATTAATGACTTTGGCTGTATTTTTGGGGTCATGCTGCAGAATAAAATTAGGGCCAATCAGATGGCTTTACATGTCAGGACTGAGAAAGCTATTTATTCTGACCTCCACTACTACATGCAAACTCTTATTCTGCTAGCCAGATATTTAAAAATTTGACTCCAGTCTAGAGCTGCTGCCATTTTTCTACACCCTAGTTATTGAGTTTTTGTGAATAGTTGAGTCTCTTGGCCTTGTTTCTATGTCAGGACTATGGCTTTTTGGCTGCAGGTCTAGACTTCTCTGGACAATAGTTGGGTGTACCAGGGTTCCACTGTGTTCTGCCAATGCTGAGATGATGACACTACTGGACATCTTCTGATTAAGAAGAAAAATAAGCATTATGCATCTGCCACACTGTTTCCCTGGCTGACCACTGCGTTTATGGTCCTTAATATTGCCCGTTTCTCTGTGATTCTTCACAAGAGTTTGGACAGCTCATCTGGAAACCCCTGTCTGCCTGGAAGATACCTTGCTGACGCAGTATAACTACCTTGTGTCTTCTTGCTAAGCTGTATAACTTGTGTTAATGGATTTGTCTGTTCCTCTGTTTTATGACTCCTGAACAGTTGTTTCTATTTCAGTTAATGATTGTGTTTCAACGTACATATTAAATTAATCATCATTAGCACCTGTCTGGTATAATTGTTTAATCATACACCCAAATATATGCCTACAAAATCCCTGACTTTGTGCGTGTGAACTGATGCCGTTTTAAAGGCAAAGGGCGGTCACAGCAAATATTGATTTGATTTTTCTCCCAGCAAATGCAATCTGCATGGGATTAAAGCAATGCTGTTTCCCTCTAAAGAAGGGATGTGAACCTCACTTTTCAGGCCACACGTAGTGAACAATTAAGAAACAATTATTTGTTATGGCAACACTGAAATAAAGAAAATAAATAAAAAAACAATACTTTTATTGTGAACCAGAGATATTGCATCAGGTCTTCTGCTTGTGTTTACCTGTATGCTGTAGACTTGAAGCCGGATAGACGTCTGATGTGCTGAGGCAGAGTACTCCACCTTCAGCGCTGGCAGGAAACTTCTCCTGACAGGTGCAGAACTGTTCCCTACAAACTTCATCCCAGTAAACGAGGGTGTTAGGCAAACCTGTAACTGAAACAAGAGATGGATGTTGGATCATGAACGGAGAAGCTGCAGTGACACAACAGCTGGTGTGCTGGAAGTTGGTAAGCAAGGACCTTCTTTCACAGGCAAAACTAAAAGTTCACTGTAGTCCATGTATAGTGAAACCATGTGCTAGATTTATTTAGAGAATGTTAAAACAAGGTGAAATGATTATCTTCTATTCCTACATGCAGCTACACTGTGTCAAACCTGGATGAAACACATGAGTGTAATACAGCCCCACTGGAATTAAAAGAAGCTGAGAAAGGATCCCCTTTGATCAAACCGTCCTCATCCATGCAGCCTCTTCACTTCTATCTCATCCCCGAACAACCTCCTAATACATTCTAAGCTTACACGAACATGGCCCTCCTTTCAGCTTGTATCAGTATGTATGTTAATGTTATTTTGGTATAATCTTTAGCATTAGTGTGTTATCCAAGGCCAGCTTGGAATATTATTTTCCAGTATTTGGAGAAGTCCAGAAAAATAAGTTAGGTGTATAGTACCTTTGCCAATACAAACTAATCCCATGTGTAAGCATTACCTTGTTTTCTTGATCCAACTCAACAATTCTGTTGTCGATTGGAGCAGACTCGTTGTATTCTTTGTAGGCTTCCTCCAGCCTCTCCGTCTGCTTTACACTGAGTGGCCTCCACCGTGTCTTCATTTTACTTTCCCAAACTACATCTGAACTAAATGGAGAAATCACAAAAACAAAACTGAATTATTGTAATTGTCTAGTGTACATTAAAAAAAATTCCAAGTGCCTGCTTCCCAGAGTTGATGTGATGTAATAATAAGGGAACTATTCTTTTAATAACCATAGTCCTGTAGCTACAGACAAGTGGTCCTACTCACTAAAGACTGTGTTGTGAAATAAAAATAACCATCGGTCCCGGTTTTTCTAAAACATCATTGCCACTTGGCTGCAACCATCAGCTTTGAGGAACACGGTGAAAACAAGATCTACTCACTGTACTCATGCTCAGTTGAAAGGCAACTAATGAAGAGCTACAGATATTTTGGCATTATGCATTTTCTTATCGAGAAAAAACTAAATCTAAAGCAGTGGCGTACACAAAAATCTAACACGTATGAGTCTTCGTTTTGGAGTTAGCTCGTAAGCACACTTATGGATGATACTTCAATGTCAATGATGAACTAAATACAAATATGAATATTTGTAACCTTTGTTTCAATATTCATCTTCACATTTTTGCTTGGTGTATTATGTGACATAAGAGGGTGAAGTTCTAAAATGTAAATGACCTGCTAAAATTCAAGGTCGACTAAATGTACTGTTATACTCTGTATAAGTATTATCAGAAACAAAGTTTTGAGCTCTTAGTTCAAAATACCTGCTAATCCCGATATAAGAAACCTCTTGCTTTGAATAATTGTTTACTAAAGAAATGCCCACGTTTGAGAGGGATATTGTGACTTCCTGCTCTGATAACTCTGCTTTCTCGCTGTCATAAGTCACATCAAAGACATCCTTATCTTCAGTGAACAGAACAATGCGCTGCGGTCCTTCCAAGAAAGACACAAGGTAGACAATGCTGTTCTCCGCGTGGAGATACTCAACTCTGTCCTATGAAAAACAACCCAAATAGGTCACCATTGTCAGTTATTGGATAGGCTTTTGAATGAATAAATGCAATCTACCCCAACACATAAATAATACATATTGCTTATAACATACAAACCTCAGCGACACAATGTGGTTTCATTATAGACTTATTGCCCACCCAAAAAGAAAAAAAACATCACAAGAACCAATATTATAGGTCTGATTAAAAAAATATAGCACAAAAAGCCAGGGTACATACAGACTCTCTACCTCTGCACCATTGTCACTTGGCTGTATTAAAATGTAATTAAATTAAAAAAAAAAAAAGATAAAAACAGGGAAAGCTGTTGAGAAATTTTGTAAACACAAAATCTAAGGAAGAAAGCAAAATAATACTGACTTCTGTTTGTAAGACACTTCCAGTGTTATTGCCACATTTCCAAGACAACTCCCTTTGGCTTGTTGGATCTTCCCACGCATACAGCATAGCTTTCCCGGGTGGAAGGCTGTCTGTCTCGCCATTGACAGAGCTGTAAGAGAAGGCAAGGTGTTGTGTCACAGTAACCGGACAGATTCCCATTTACTACAATAACTAAGGACAGAGATTACACCACAACTTAAGCGAGTGTATCATAAAAATAATTACAAAGGCAATGGCCCATCCTTAGCATACAATAGTAAAAAAAAGTCATCAATATTATCAAGTACACCAGTTGAACCAGAGTGTGGCTTACAGTTTCTGCTACAGTCAAAGCAGGCAGAAGAAAAGGGAAAACGAGACAATAAATTTCTAGCTTTAATTGAAAAAGATGTAAATTCAGGCTCAATGTACTGCAGTACATACTGTACTAGTGCTGGGGTGTTCCTTTATGGAAAGTATGTCTGGCCCTCTCAATAGTAACTGAAAAGATCTGAATGTAAGAAGAAAAATCCATTCTATCTTACCTCTGGTAGAACTCTAAAGTTTCAGAATTCGTATGGTTGATTAAAAGAAATGGCGCTGCCCCTTTGTGGTAATCTGAGAAGTTTATGACGGTAGAATGTTCTCTGGAGGTGACATCCACTAATATTCCTCCAAACTGTCAAATTATATAGAACAGCGATTTATTTCGAATTTTCTTAACATATTTAACAAATCAGATGCACAGATCAAACAACCATGTACGATAAATAGTGGTTAGCTGCAGAAATCAATACGTGGCCTACAGTGATGCCAGCCAGAAAATAATCCCACTTTTTGTAGTTTCATTGCACTGCATCCTATGCTACAGAAAATTATTTTTTCTTTCTTTCTCGCTTTATTTTGGTATTAAATCCAGCTCATTGCCCACTGGTGTAATTTAGACAGTGATAACATTCTGAGGTTTAATTACTAATTACATAAACATAATATAGCTGATCAATATAGCTTTGGAGCATGTATTTAAAAACTGAAAACAGCCATCTGGTTAAGCAGCCTTTCTGCACACCCTGGTACCCATTAATGGCGTCCAAAGAGAAATCATAGGACAGTCTTGGTGCAAGCTGAGTTGATTTAGCTCCACTGTAAGCAATACAACGAGAGATGGGCCCTGGAGGACACTAGTGTTCTTTAGTACAAGGATACCTTATCATCCAAGCGAAGTAACATGCTGTTATCTTGCTTATTAAAATTTATTTTTTTCGATGGTACCCGGGAGCCTTCAACTTGAACGACCAATTTGTTATCGCTGCTTACAGGCCAGAACGGTACGCACTGAAACAATAAAAAGAAAAAATGCAAATCATTTCTAAACATAACGCTCCCAACAAGTATTATTATAGCAAACCAATATAAACTTCCCCTTCAGATAGATATTTACATACAGAACAGGACAAACCCCTCGTGGAATTATATTGCTTGAACCCAGTATGAATTTGTATTAAACTCCTTGGGCATATAACTTTATGAAGTCCATGCGGCACTCTAAACATTTCTTTATAGTTAATATATAGCTCATGAATATGTTCCACCTTGCACATGAGAGGGTTTCAATTTTAAAGAAAAGGAAACATTTAAGAAAATAAAGTAACGGTATTTTAAAACAATGAAATCAGGACTTGGATGTATATATGATCTTATGGGTTTGTTTTTAATAAAAACAGAATCTAGAATTACAGCTGACCTGTTCAGAGCCAACAGTGATCACTTTTTCCACGCCTTCTTCCAGAAGGTGCAGCTGGTACTTGCTTCTGTTTGTAATCATGAAAAATGGGGTAAAAGTGACAATTCTGGTCAGAGTGAAACTGCTGGCCTGAATGGTGACACCAACCTGAAATTGGCAATAAAAAAAGATTTTGTTTACATATAAGAATACTTTTTCTTTGCCGTTTCAAAATGATTGCGTGCTATTATCATTAGTTAGAAATAGCGTATCAATATTGTATATATAAATCCTTTCAGACCAGAATGCATTGTTGATCCCCTGGGGGGCTTAGATGATTTGCACATATGGAGTTGCTATACATTTATTCCAATCTGTACATAATCTGGTGAGTGACCATGGTAAAAATCACATCCTCTAATTGGCTGCGAACAAGAAGCCAATCCGCAGTTAGTTTTCATTTTAAATATTTCATTCTTCACCCCCATTGCGTGCTTTTTTTTTTTTTAAATGCTCTGTACTGGAACTTGTGCCCTTGCCTTAATTCGTATTAAAGACACTTTTTAATTCCAGCAACAACTCCTAAACCAGTATAAAGAAAGCAAAAATGATTTGGGGTGCAACAAAGTTACTTACTTGATAGTCCAGGTGTTTACCCTTACACTTAACAGCACCATGTGTACCAACAGTATCCAGAGAAAATGAATCGGAGAGTTCACTATCTGTTATCATAAGCTGCACCTAAAAATCAGATTTCCAACATTCAGCGAAATACAAAATAGCATAAATCGAAATTCAGCATTTAACTGATGACACTTTTTTCCCCACTAATTGAGATAATTAGTATTAGAGTATTTAAGAAAACGCTAAACATTAGCTGCGATTTTAGAGCTCTGAACTGCACAGACAAACCAAATTTTAAGTCTACCCTCTGCATGCTATTAACTGGGAACTAATTAAAATAAAGACTAACTTATTTTTTTGGATCCACATACAGACCCATTGGTTTTATTACCTTGTTATTTTGGAAAAAGTTTTTTGGCTTAAAGGAAAACAGTAGAGGCTTCTTGTGATTGGCAGCATGTTTTCGGTGCACGTCATCTGCTTTGTACTGAAGCATTCTCCCAGTTTTATTCACCATCCAGTACGGGCTGTGGATTGCGATAATGGTTTGGCCTGTGGCATATGTGATGTGAACAGCAATATCTAGCTCTGTCTTCTCAAACTCCGCATCAGAATGCAGCTTTATGAAGTGGATGTCCTGTTGCTTGCTTTGTATATGGTATTTGCCAATCCAATTTAGGTCAAGATAATTCAATAATTGTAACTTGAGGGTAGTTTGGTCAATGACCGCATCATGGATCTGCGCAGAGCATCCTTCATCTATGAGAACAGAGTTGTCCGTAAAATCCTGCAAGAGAAAATATGGATTTGTAAGGTCTGGTGAACAACGCTAAAACCTTACAGTGTTCTCATGAGTTTGTATGTGAGACGAGCTTAAATATCTGAAGTCACCAATGCCAGCATTCATTATGAAGGGCCAACAGTGACTTGTGCAGGCTAAATAAATCCTGAATAAAGGATAAACCTGTGAGATTTCTTCAATAACATAACTATTTATTATACCATAGTAACTCTTGCCGGAGAATTGGCAGGGACTGGTCCTTTTCATACATTGGGAAGTTGATAAGTTGAAATTTTAAACACACCTCCTCTTCCCTTCAATGTAAGGGTTAATGAATAAACCACAACATGTAAGAAGCGACTTAAGGCACAAACATCTCTTTCTCTCAAGTAAACCAAAATCCTAATGTGTGCTGTCGATGACTGATCTAAGAGTCACGTGAGTATGTGATATTCCATTTCAGCCTACTAAATTGATTCCTTTTTCAGTTAAGTAACGGTTTGTATCAAGGGTCAATCTGTTAGTTGAATCCATTCCCGTAAATCAGGGACTAGGTTGTGTTTCTGATGCAGAACCAACTTGAAACGTAAACTAAAGATTCAAGCCCCTGTGTGAAAGTAAACTCACCTCCAAGCAGTAGGTAATCTGGTAAGGCAATAGGTTACGAAGGAGAACAGTTGGCCACAAATGAACCACATACGGTAGGTCCCACTTGTCATTTGTGGACACCGGGGAAATCAGGACATCTTTCAATGCAGCAATGTTTATGATAAGGCAATCATTTTTAGATCTTAGAGACTGGCATTTCCTCCCCAGAAGATTTCCATTACTTCTTATGATATCCTCAAAGCTGATGCCATCACACATCTGATATGTTTCGTTTGTCTCTGGCTTCAAGCACAGGGTGGATCTATAAAACAGAGGAAACATCCAGAAGTCTTACAACCATACATTTCTTCTTTACCAGCTTCAGGCTAACCAATAAGGTCTCATAATAAACCACCCTCACGAACATTAACTTTTTATGTTGACTGAAGTGCTTTCCTCTATAAGTAGATAACTACATAAACAATTAATGTATGATTTTGAAATTTCTTACGATACCTTTTGGTGATAAATGGTTGATCTCATTATGGCATGATTTTTTTTTAACTAAATAAAAAATTTAAAGCAATGATCATTGCAAGCTTTTTTGTGTAAATGTATTAAACTATAATAGGTAACAATTCTAGTTTACCTGTAAGAAGGCAATGGAACGTTAAAGTCCGATTCTGGTCCAGCAGTCCCTAAACAGACTTCATCTTCATAAATTTCAAATCCAATTGAAAAATGATTTCGGATCTGGAAAGTCACAGAAAGCACAATAACGCTAGACACTTAAGAATTACAGATTATTCAGTTTTAGTGGTTTTGGTAAAAGGAATAACACCGCTCAGTAGGGAGAAGAGGTTCTATCTTTGCCAGCATAAGTCTATTCTTTTGAATAGAATGGTGCTTCTGAAAGAACCACTTGTTGTTTCACATAATACTCAATGCTCTTATTTACAAAAAACAAACTTATTTTAAAAGGCATAATATAGAAGCTGTAGCCTTATTAGAAGATTCACTGCAGGGCTCCCTAACAAGGGGCTACATACTCTTATAAGACATAAGATGCCTCAATTATTTTCCATTTATATGACCCAATTCTACCAAATACTAGATATTACACATGTTGTTCATCATCCCCTTTCCAGCACACACCATTTACAAAGTAAAGGGCAGTTGGAGCATTCCAACCTAGGGCAACTAAGCCTAGAGAAAAAGCACTTGTGCTGTAATACCAACAGAAGATCTCTTGAAGGGACACCAGTGCATGTCTGTTCAAAGGGCCATAAGAGATATAAAAGATCTCCCTCGTAACCTACTCATATATACTCCAGAGGTCGGTGCACAGCCTCTATAGCATCTCTTCATTTGTGTCCTACAGAAGCAGAGCCCTGGCATTTGAAGCCATCTAACAGTGATCAGTAAAGAGGTACAACATACCTGTAATGGGGATCGGATTGTAATGCATTTGGTTGCCTCCACCGTATCGACCTGACAAACAATACATCTTTCCACACCAGAGTCCAAGTGGCGTACAGAGTAAAGACTTCGACCCACTTTGGTTAATGGGATCTTGTCAGTCATTGTGTGTTGCAATGGCACTAACATTCAAGAAAATTAAGGGAGTATTAATTAACATATTTCTAAAATAATGTAAATTAGTTAATATATGTGAATCAAAGTTAAGTTTGCAACATGCATTTTTTGTGTGTGTTTAGAGATAAAATTGGCATAAAATGCAACAAGCTATCAAACGATATTTAAAATGTACCAATAAAATGGCAAGAACATATTGATTATTAAAATAACTTGAAAAGCTCCTAAAATGTTTCATCCCCTGAATTAGAGGAAAATAAAACATTGAAGTTTATGTTGTCTGTGTAACATGCATAACAAACTAATTTTGTCACAGTGTACTTAAAAAAGGTAGTAGCGTTTTATTTTTGGCGTTTGCGGCGGAATTTTCACAATTGAAAGAATCACTACATAAATATCTCCCCTCTTCCATCACTTACCAAGCTGAATGTAGAAGTGCTTGCTGCTCAGACTGGTCATTGCAGAGAACTTGTCACTCTGCCTCTTAGACTGAACGTAATCCATGCTAAGGCTCTCTCCGTCATTCAACCCAACACAATTGGATACCATATCAGCGTTTAAGGGGGTGAAAAAGTCACTGGGAGAGACAGAGACTTTAAGTCCAAGAGAGTTTTTGACCACAAATGGAGCTTGGTCTTTTTTGAACACATCAGCTGTTTTGCTAGCGGCTTCAGCAAACGCCTATAAAGGAAACCAATAATTTTATTTTGGAACTGCACAAGGAATATTATATGTTACATATTATATTGTTACCTACTGACCAATTTATAGAAGTAATGGACAATTAGTTTCTAGCCGTCGGTGCAGTGTCTACTTTGGAACCGTTTCAAATGTCATTAGATCTGAAATAATTCTTATATGCAGTCCATTTTATGAGTTGGGATAGAAACAAATCTAGTCTGTTCATACCTACTGACAGTCTAGTTTGCATATTCTTTGAATGCATTTGCAAGAGAGCTATAGTGTTCATAATAATTTCATTTGTGCCCAGCAGACAACTCATGTCCCAGTGAAGACAACAAGCTGGAAAGTATGGCAAAATAGAGAAACTATAACATTTAGTCATTTATTTTATGGGTTGCTGTGGCCATTGCATACTTTTACTTTATGGCACCAGAATTAATCTTTCTACATAGCCACCAGAATGTCTTGACTGCAAGTCATGTAAACATTACCACAGTAAAGATTGCCTTATTTTTTTTTTCTTACACACACTTTGCCCCAGATTCAATTCATCTGTACACATTGTGTGTGATATAACCTATGAAAAGAAAGAATAATCTCCAATCCCAGGTAACAAACTGTATTGTATGTATTTAAATGATGCCTACCTGTCCTAAGTTGGTCAGCATTTGAAGACCACATTTAGAGAGAGTGAGATTCAGATGGTCTTTTGAAAAGATGTTAATTGCCGTTATATATTCTGGTATCTTGTAATTCTCTTCTTCACCATCTACCTCACAAAGTAGCTTTCTTAATTTCTTTTTCATCTAAAGTGAAAAAATAATTTCCATTAAATAAACAATTTGTATTTTAATTCTAAAAGTTAAATCTAGTTTTTGTGGATTTGAGTCTTGGGACTCAAATCCACAAAAAAACAAAATTAAAATAATGAATATAAAAACTGTAAAATAATGAATATAAAAATTGTATCCAGAACATGGTTTGGAGTTTTAAAGCCAATGCAGAAAACATTGTATACAAATTTCAGGAGAGGCAGGATTGAGATTGGAAGGAGGTACAATGACAGTCAACATGCAAAATGACAAGCAAAACCCAAATGTAGGTATTGATAGTAGAGTTTTTTTAATTATTTTATTCCTGCGTATACTATAATGCCATGGTTTCACGAAAACCAAAGCAGGTAGTTAACTCACCACACATTAAGTAAATTGACCAGACAAAATCTAGAATTAATTTATAATGATAGTGATCAGCTTCATGCGAGAGAGAAAAAAGAAAAGAAAAAGGAACATTGCTAATGAAAGAACTAGTTTCACAACCAAGATACCTTTATGCCAAGAGTCCAGGGTCGAAAGGCATCACTTTTATCAACTTCAAGAGGTTCCAGTAATGGCTCCCAAACGCCAAATATGTCATTGTAATAGTGAACCTGAAAATGACACAAATTACATTATTAAATTATGAGCATTTGAACAAATATTCCAATCTTTGCAAATATGCCGTACCTCTAATTCGAGCTGGCTGTGCAGGTTTATGAGAGTGCTCCAATTCTTTACATCTCCAGAAAATGAGGACTTGGCTAAAAGCATAGGTAATGTCCTGTGTCCAACACCAGCTTCCAGAGACACAATGATCGATTCAATGTTGACTTTAAGGGTCTCTCCAGTTAGCACCAACGTATCCTTCTCACAGGCTACATTCTCACTTTCCTTGGTTTCTTCGAGAAACCAAAGTTTTAAATCTTTCAGGTCTTTCTTCTTCCAGAGATCTGGAGGGACTGGGCTTGTTACTTCTGTGATTGCCTCCTTGCTGGGAGAGAGAGCTGAGGTAATTGTAATGACTGTGTTTAGAATAACTGGTGAAACCTACAGAAACGACAAGCACATTGGATGCGATGAAAAGACAGGAATCACTTGACTTATAACATAACATATGGTATGTGAGGGTAGAGGAGTTAGTGCTTGACCCAGCCTTTTTATTTAGGGTATGAAACATTTGTTTAAGGGATGCAGCAACGCTAGAGCCAGTAACATCAACTTCTCTATTCTCATTAGCGAATAAGTTGTTTGTTCTCATGAAACCCTTCAGGGGAGCTTTGAGTTGCTCTGTATTGTACATTGATTTGAGTCCACCATTTGATATGAGAGTTAAACACTCCCCACCTCTACTTTTAGAACTTAGCAATTTATTCAATATTTACTTCATACCTTCAGCATCAGTGACTTTAAGGACAGTTCTATCATTTGTGGACCACCATTAGACTGGATACTTTGGAAAAAGAGATCGCACGGTTGAAGTATCTGCAAATAGTTAAATAACACAGGTTTCAGTACAGAAAAAATAACTTCACTGCACATTCAATTAAACAGCCTAGTCTTTTCTTGCTATCCACTAAATGTCTTTCACTCTCGGGCATGTCCTCTTGTTCAAGCCACATTTGTTCTGGTTATTGTTTTTCTGTCAACCCAACTCTGTGTTTCAAGCTATACACAGAAAACAGATACATCTATGACATAAAATAATACCTCCCCTATCTTTCTACATAGATATATGTTTGTAGAGAGGTAATGCCACTCACAGTTGTGATGTTTCCTGCTCTCTTCTCTGGCAGAAAAGGACAAGCCTGCATGTGCAAGTCCTTCACAGAAGCAGTCATGTGCTGGGTTTCAGTGCTGTTTTTAATGGACAGTTCACACTGAGTCGTCAATACCAGTGCCGGGGCATCAGCTTTTGTTAGATCAGCCACAAAAACAATCTCAGGGTTTTTAACCATTACATTCATTTCCATTTTAGACACCTGTTGTGTGGCCGCTGAAACGAACACGAAGCAAAAAAGTTAAAGAAACTCAATCTAGGCAGAACATACATATTGTTCCTAACAATAGATACTTTTCTTCTCTTGTTGCCTAAAAAAGTATACCCATCTGTGAGCAGAGATCAGTACATGAGTACATGAGACTTTTTCTACAATAAGGAAAAGCTGCCTTTCTCCACCTGAGACTCCATGTTTGAATGTAAATACATAGTTATTATTTTATTGTTTTATATATCGCCATCAAATTCTACAGTGCGGATATTTGCATATGCAGTATTTAATATTCTATATAGAGAGTCTTCAATGAGGTCCCACCTGTGTCCTTGGGAATGCTTGCTGCTTGAAGAATGCTTTGTTGCGCAGCAGCACTTTGCTCATTGGCTTTGAGAAATATGTCTGCCACTGTAAGGAGAAATTCCACGCTTGCGCACAAGTAGATGTCACGGACAATTACATCCAAGACTGTGCCTTCTCTGCCCTGTTTATAAGCCACGTCCACCATGACATTTTTCTCAAACCCATGTTTCATTTCAAGCATTCTAAAATATAAAGAGTAAAATAAAAATTAAAGAGAAATCGGAAGTGGTAGGCAGGGAAGGTAGGAAAACATTTAGAGAGTGAATGAAAATGACAGTGTGAGATAGTGAATTGTTCCCGAATTAAAAACAGCCAAACCAAACTGGCAGACAACAAAATGTGTTGCCCGAAAACGAATGTGCCAAAAAAGGAACCGAAAAATGAATCGGAATAGTTCTTGGCCCATTTGCACCTCTAATACTTAATGCAAACTCAAGTATGTTTTGCTTAAACGTTTTCTTAAAAGTTGAAATTAAACGTTACTGGTACTTCAAACCAAAAAGTCTCCATTCATCGAGCATTCTGTTACAGAGGTACTAAATTTAAAGTTTAAGAAAAGCATCTTATTGTAGTGGTCTCCTGTCATATTACCTGGGACTTGCTTTTTGTATAGCCTCCCTCTTATCATCCAATGTGCAGTTTGTTAGTTTGAGAGCAGCGCTTATTGTCCCATCGGAGGACATTTTGGCAGCAGTGGAAATCAAGCCTAGTCTGAACTCAGCAAGTTTCAAAGCATCATCTCTCTGACTGACACGTGCCTGTTAAAAATAAATGAATTATTCAGTATAACCTAACATAACAATATATTATAGACAGCCACTACTTGGGTGCCACAAAAGGAACACAGTTGGTGGGCATGGTAAGTGGTGGGGCCAGAAGCAGCACAATGCACCACCTTGTGATGCACTAAAGCCGAACGCAGATATATTTAACATAATATCTTGTCATATTGGCCACTGATCATCCTAAATGGCCCCTGATCGCCACATCTTGTTTTTGGGGCTGTAACACAGAACAGCATGAGAAAACATCTCGTTTTTCCATGAAGCCTTTACATTGAGGCCTAATCTGTCAACTGTGTTTGGGTTCCCAAGGTCGCAAAGCAAGCTTTGGCTTCATAACTCTACCACTCAAGTGCTTGAATTTATGGATTTGTTTCCTTTAAGCTCTAACTTGACAGAGGGTAACCCTGTAGCACATATTCAAAATAATTCACATTGCTCATGTACTTACATGGTTTGCTTTTGAGTTGGAACTATACAGTCTTAATGTGAGGGAGTCGAACTGGAAGTCGAGCTTCAAAGTTGTTTTGATTTTTACAGGTGCATATGTTTCCACTACTGCAGCTGTTACTACAGTAGTTCCTGTAATAAAGATAAAAAAAGAGATTGAAAAGAAAGATCAGAGCAGCATTTTCATCTCATCACACCAAAGAAACTTCATATTAATAAAATGTATTAAAGATACTCTTTCATAAAGGCAATCCCCAGGTCCACCATCAGATCTTTTTGATCTAGTAACAATTTATCAGCCTCTTCCCAACGTATCGTCTTAATTCCTCAAGGTGTCCTTGCTCAAAAAAGACAACTCCTTTTCCTCATGTCACCGATGTTAAAGAAATACAATTATGCGGCAAAATATGTATTCAGGATAGCAAAGTGAGGTCCTGGGGCCCTTCTGGAGACTGGACCCTGTACAGCCATATCGGCTGTGCCTTGGAAACTTCAACATCTTTAGAGTGTGTAGAGAAGCAAGACATTATTAGTGAATTAAAAACTAACAAACATTCATGTTTACAACCAGATTTAACTTTCCATGAGTAAAACTTCCTACACATTGCCGTTTAAGAGTATGGCCCCACTGGGGCAAAGGAGTAACACTGCCCTTACAAATTTAGGCAAAGTGCCTAAAATGTAACATCCAAAACATGGAAACCGCTAGATTGTGTATAGAAATAAGACAGTTTCAGAATAATCTAAAAAAAAGGTTTTAAAAAAGCCAAACAGGTTACAGTTTTACAGAAAACCACACACACTTTATTGACCCATTCCGGAGTCACTACATAGAAATAGCTATTGCTATTCTCACCACTGCTGCTGGTTTCGGCCATCTTCTGCTCTGAATCGGTCAGGGGCATTTTTTGGGATGTTTCTCCTAAATTTTCATTCAGTGTCCTCAGGATCAAAGTCAGGTCTTCTTGGCCAAGAACGAGCTACAAAGCAACAAGGCAAGTTTCAACACCAAATAAAAAAAAAAACACATTTTGATCTTGCATGAATAGATACTGGTGTGTTAAAAAAAGGACTTGCTTAAATACTACAGCTTTAATCATAAGAGAACTGAACGCAATTGTGTAAACAGATCTTACATTCATTGGTTTAAGATGTCCAGTGATTTTGATATCGGGAATATCATTGTACCAATCAGCTGCCAAATTACGTTCGACTGTTATGTCCAAATTTAGTGGCTGAAGTAGCTTTAATTCTGACTGCAATGAATCTTTTTCAAAAACAGTCCTGAAATATAAAAAAAAACACGCAGAAATGTGTTATTTCTATACCATCATTGTATGATTGACAGAGTAAAGGCAAATATGTGGAAGTCACAAAGAAAGGTGGTTAGCAGAATTGTTCTATACAATCACATAACCTATCATCCGGGAAACACAAACTACACAATATTAACATTGGAAAAAAAGACAATTGATATAAAAATGATAATAGATTGATGCATGGATCACTTGAGATTTTAGAGTCATTCCCATTTTTTGTTAGAAGGAGCAAAATAAGTGATCATTCCAACAACATCCCTTCATTCTATGCAATATGGTCACTCATCTGAACTATGCCATTAGCATTTGACATACAGGCTTAATCTGCTCTTAAACATGGCTACATCGCTCTTCTCTGGTCTTTTACCTGTATAAGTTTAGCTCACTAAGTTTCACTGCCATGGAGTCAATGACAGGAGGAAGGCTACAGCGACTTTTTGTTGTTACAATGAAGAACTGGTTTTTAATGGTGATAAGACCAAGATCTGCCACCAAGATGTCAGAAGATGTGGATGACTGTGGTATGATCACAACTGGAGCCTTGATATTAACATCCAGAGCTAGCCGGTAGCTGTGTTGGGCTAATTCCTTCACGCCCGTGGCAGCTTTTTCTGCAGCGTGGGCAGTGGCTTCTGCTAATGCATCTCTTGCCGTTTGAAAACGATTTACAAAATCCTAGAGATAATTGACAAAAATAATTGTAAGCCATCAAGATAGAAAAACTGCCTATAAACAGACTACGTTAGAAACAGATACACCAACCTACCAAAAGCATCATGGCAACATTAACATTATAAAGTTAACTATTTTAACCCCCATTCACGAAAGATCAAACATTCAATACAACATTATAAATGAGACCCAAGTCTGACAGACAAATACAAATAAGTTTCACATTTGTTTGGGGCAACACATAAATGCACAATAAACAAAAATTATCTTAGATTTTTCCTTTTAAGATATAATTGTTTGCTCATTCAAATGTGCAGGCAATATTCTGAAACTTGTCTTAACTGTTACTACTGGAAGTAGTCCAGAAGAAGGGACTAAGAAATGCAGGTGGACTGCACAAAAGAAGACACACAAAGGAACAGTTATGTCGACAACTAACATGACTGGAGACTGGCTTCTTGGTATCAGAATAAAGATACACATCATCACACAATTAATATCATGTTATTTCAAATATAACAGTGAGCACACAGATCAAACAACGGTACACGGTAATAGAATATGCAGACTGACCAGAGTATTAACCCCTTCACGACAAAGCCTGTAATATGTACGGGCTCACAATGCATTGTCATTAATGGATTTAAGGACAACCCTTTGTCCTTAAGGGGTTAATAGTAAAAATAGACAAGTGAGTTTGCATAGTATTGTTTACCTACCAAAATTGCCGAAACAAATTTGTTGACAAAAATGACTTGGATGCAGCCAACCGTTAAGGTGATATGACTGTCTACGATGTTCATATCTGTATAGGCAGCACCTTGGGTGGCATCAACGTAGGATGACATTTGAAGATTGAAGACTTCTTTTCCAGTTATGCAAACCGCCTGAATAAAGCAAAGATACTTTATGACATGACTCTTCAATGAGTTTGATGAACTAGACAACAATCAGAAATAATTCTGTTTCTTTCTGCGCATTTTTGTTTGGTTGGTACAGAAAATAATCTACAAAGCACTTAGCAACACTTAAATAGCTAAGGAATCCAATTGAATTGTATTACTCTGTTTCAATAAATCAATAAATGTGGACAAGTTCACATTAATAGATATTAATGTTGTTAAAATAAAGGGTTATCTGTATCAGTATCTGTATTTTGGTATTAACATCCATGTACATGAAGGAGGGCTTTCGACAGCAAGTGGAACACACACACACATATATGTAGCTAATTTTCACTTTTCAACATTTGGGTCTTAGAAAAATATTTTTTAAATACTGAAGTATTTTTAAATATCAGCATACCTTCTTATAGAGGGCATTGCTATCCAGATCTTGAATAACAATATTTTTCAGTTTAGCTGAAATGTTTGTTGCTTTTTTACTCATGATCACCTGAGAATCAAGACCTACGAGGGAAAGAAGTTTCAATACTCATTTAATATTTAATGAGAAGACACAATGTACAACTGAGGCAAATCAACACAGATTTAAAATCAGTCAAATATCTGGTTTATACTTTTAAAGAGAACATCATAGGAACCAGTATTCTATATATACATAAGAGTAAGAGCAATCCAAAGTGCAGAAGGTCTGTCCGATGATGCAGGATTACAAAATATAAAAGAAGGGCAGAACAAGTTAAAAACGATCCTTCTCTACTCATGCGAGGAAAATCTGAGCCTCTGTTCCAGTAGATAATATTACATACGGATAATAATTCTACATAGAAAATCAAAACCTTTCTTTTACCTTCAATGCTGATTTCAGAAATGCTACGTTTTTGTTCACGGATAAAAACACGCAAGCAGGACAATTCTGCACACACATGAAGATTTATCACATCATCGTATTTTGATTGAGTCCGTGCTGTAAAAAATGAAAGACAAGATATTACCCATATCATCTATGTGACATTGGGATACTGCCACATGAACCCCATGTGGATATGGCTATGAAGGTGCATTTCCATTTTACCCAATACAAAGGGTGTGTATAAACAATGTTTAATGATCCGCATGCCTGCTTCAAACGCTGAATTTAGAAGACTTTTTCTCCATGGCTTTTACTTGGAATGTTGTAAGGAGGTGTTATTTCTTGGCTTTGCTACTTATGTGTGGCATTTGTTCCCAAATAACAGTACCTACAGCTATACGTCATCAACACTAAAGTGTGGGTCAATTGTGTTTCACAAAACATGCGTTTCCGTCAGTGAAACCTTCTTATAAGAAAATCCTACTTATTGCCTTCTTTTGTTCTTTTCTGTCTTCAGTCTCTTGAAGCAATGTTTCAGGTTCGTTGGTCTTGGACGTTGGTAGAAGGTTATTCAGAAAGCCCATCGTGTTTAGAAGAGCCTCTGTGTGCAGATGGACGTCCAAAGATGAGAAGTTCACCTGTGGAAGATCGGAAAGTTCAACGTATGTGACGTCCCTCATAATGTAATAAACAGGGCAGAAAAACCCAACTGAGAAAAAAGAGCTTGTATCTAGTTTTCACCACTTTATTTAGGGATGCTCTTAAGATTCCATCATGTCTCTGATGGGACCGAAATCAAAGGGATTTTTTGAAAAAGAAAAAAAGTAGGAACTGATAATTTATCTATTCTTTAACATTTCATTTTTTAAAGCCAGTTTACATTATAGTACTTACCCTAATTAGTTGTTCTACATTTTTGTACACGGTTGAAAATTCTGGTCCATTCATGTCAGCCTATAAAAAAATTATAATAAAACATAAGCAGTTAAGCGCTATAAGAGCATATCAAAGGGTAGTTATACTTATAATAAACTGGTATTTATTCCCAACCTTTACATATTCCAGAATTAAAAGGTCATCTGTGGTGTTGTCCAAAGTTGTGATAATGTAAACTGTTTTTCCTTCGTCATCTTCATAAGAAAATAAAAAACAATTTTAAGCCTTTAAAATTAATTAGGTTTTAGTATATATAGTGTTTATAAGACAGTAAATAATAATCACCTGTGTACTGGGGGCAATGTAAAGCTATTTCTTTCAGAAAGGCATTTGCTGACATATCGAATGTTCTCACGTTAAGTTCTGTACCCAGTCCCAAAATCTCTAGATTTAGAACCGTTTTCTCACAATCTTCGGAGAGGCTACACAACTGAAGCATCACCTGTTATTCAAAAGAAACAAGTTTTAGGTACTCTCTAAAAACATCATATCTATACCCGCTCCTAAATCATGTAAGCGAGAACTCTCTTTAGTTTCCAGTAAGGGGGAAGACTATAAACAGTAAGGATTTAGGGAAGTTATTAAACAGGGAACCGACAGAAAAATTGGCAGCAAGCTTCTATTTCATTATTGAATAGTGATGTCATTTGCATGGCAAATGTACACTGCCGGCTGTACTAATGAAGTAATAATATAAAAAGTCATAGGATTTAGGTCAGCCAAGCTATGAATCCTTATTTACATCTGGTATTAGCATTTTTTTCTCCCACATCAGTTATTAAACTCCATTATGATTTTTCATTAAAGTTTTTTTATACAAATTCACTAGTTTTGCGTATGGCCCGCCTGTTTATACTTTATAGTATTATTATTACCATTATCTTTTATTTATATAGCACCAACAATTCAGAAAGTATCATTCAATAATTGTCTGCAAGACTTAGATTCTCTTTTAAACATGCAAAGAAACATTTCCTATCTTACAAAAAAAATTTAGACTTTTCTCCAACAATAAAATGGCTGTGAGGTAGTAAAATTGCTATTAAAGTGCACTGAATGGATATCTTATATCAGGCATTAAATGCCTAGATATGTGAAACAAGGATATGCTCAATTCGAAGCCACTCTGGTTGTCCAGTCAATCAAGAAGGTTTCTGTGTCAAAGATAACGCACTTTGTATGAAAACAAGTGCTTGGCGGAACCGACATACCTTTGGAATCTCAAATCTCATCTGAAATTCAGTCATGTTTTTCAAAGACTCCTGCTTTGTCAGCCTTTTCCTCTTCTTATTGTCCACTCCAGTCAACGAACTATTAGAGAAATTGAAATTCGCCAGATCTTCCACAGGGCTGGTGGGTGCGTCGTAAAATATGTCTTCAGAATCTAAATCTGCAAAGGATGAAACCAAAAACAACTTGAAAATTTGGAAAATAGTTTCCAAAACACAGATGTATGTATAATAATCATAATAATAACAGCATAAGCCACAGTATTAGTGTAGGAAAACAGACCAAAGAATAGTCACCATAAGCCTCCTTAACACTTAAGTAAATAAAAACAGTAAGTATTAAACTACACAAAGCTAAATGTGTAATAATTAACATGGCTATTTAGGGAGGGATAAAAATAATAATTAATCTCCATTCAAGTGTGGCAGGTATCTCCACACGGATGTTTATCACCCAGATTTACATTATTATAATTATCTTTTATTTATTAGGCGCCAACAAGTTACGCAGTGCTGTACAATTTAAGCGGGGCAGATAAAACACATGGCAAATATACATTAATACACACAGACAAACCCTGCTGTCCGTACGCTTGCCATCTAGCCTTATGATACTTTTACACAAAGTTCCAGTCAGGAATGGTGGGCTTTTGAGGGCCCTACTTGAGAGCTTACAATCTATAGGAATAGTATGGGTAATTGAAACAAAAGTAGGGGTACTGCATGTATACTATAGTGTACCCTACAACAACGCTTGATAACCGGAAAAAGGCAGCTTAGCAGGTAAAAATGTATTTATGGCGTCTCTTCTCAGAAGTGCAGTTTTAACTCACCAGCTTCACTATGTATTATAAAGGGCCAAAAACAGTGAGTGTCTGCTGTGTGAGGAGTTTGGTTGGCCCTTTATGGACGCAGAGGCAAAACAGTGAGACTGTTTGAAAGTCATGAGACTTCAGGAGGACAACATGCAGGCATGGGCTTTTTATTAATGAGACACCACATTTAAGGTATCTTATAGGTATATAAGGATTATGTTTGTGTATATTTCAACATAAGATGTTTTTCCCTAGAGGATCAAAATAAAAGTGGCCAGAAACGCAATTTACCAGACTCAATGACTGAATGATATTCCACCAAAGGAGGCCTTCTCGTCAGCAGTTGTGGATTATTCAGTGGAGATTTTTTTACCTGGATCATAAAGAGGACAACTGCATTAAAATCACTTGCTTCAACACCTAAGATACAGTGGAGAATAGGAACAACATGACAATACTAACTGAAAGTTTTTTAGTAGCAGGTGATGGATCAGGAGGATTTTCTGGTTTGGGAATGCTGTCAATTAGCTCCAAAACACCCTTCAGCTTTTGGTCCGATACTCGTACACAGAGTAATGGCAGCTGTCCAAACAGTTTAAACCTATTTCAGGAGAAATCGGAATAAATAACCGTGACTGATTCCGTAGGTGTGAAAATCCAAAAGTAACCGCTACCAAGAGCAGCTGCCGAAAAGTAAACAGGTCAATGTAACTAAAAAGTAAGGGACGTTAAGAGTATATCAACTTTTATCGAGAGAGAAATATGGAGCACCACGATAAAACACTGCTGTCCCTAGAAGATACAATGTAATTGGTAATTGCTGGAAGGATGCAAAAGTAACAACCACTTTTGTTTAACGCAACACTTAGCAGCTATGGGACCAAAACGGTGAATGGAAAAACTCAGTATCTATAGCTTGGAGGAAAGAAGAGATGGGGAAGATTTGATAGAAACTTTCCTATACAGGAGGGAAGTTTTTTTTTCGAAGCAGTCTGAAACTAGAGGGTCAGAGGATGTAAGGATGGTTAAACTTACAGAGGGTGGTAGATAAATGGAACGGCCTTCCATTAGACATGGTAGATGCTAATCCAACGGGGGAATTTAAATATGCATTTCTACTGCATGTCTGCTACCATTCAAATAAAACATAAATCTGAATGTAATCAAAGCGAACAAATCACCTAAACAGTGCCAACATTTTGCTTTCACAATATGAATGGTGTGGAACAGGAAGAAAGGAGGTGGGTGTTCGCTCTCAATATCCACGGATGATCTCAACTACTTAATAACTCAGACTGCAAATACGTACTTTGGCATCCTGGAGTCAGTCACGACCATAGCCCTGCTAAACTCCACATTCAGATCCATAGGTTCCAAGATATGCTGAGGCGAGTGTTTCAGTTTGCGAGCCTTCTTCCAATCTTCATCTAATCAATTCAAAAAATAAAAATAAAATTATTAAGCTACCAGTATGAACAAAACAATCTGCATGTTTCCACATTTTGTGCATTATGGCACTGCTTAATGCGAGTACTTACTGTATTTGCTGTAAAGCAACTGAATACTGCTCAGTTGCACATCAAAACTCTCATATGCACGTGACATAATGTCTTCAAGACTGCTCTGCCCTATTTTCAGTCGTGGAAGGTCTACGCGACTTATGCTCTCCATCTTAAAAAACATAATTTAGAACACGTGACAACTTTGTAGCAAACATTATTTACCATATGTAATGAAATCATCATTTTTTATGTGAATGTATTATAACTGTGTGTGTCACATGACAAGATTGGTAGACCACTTAAGATCCATATCAGCTAACTTTCAATGTCGGTTAAGAAGCAAAAGGTTAGATTAGAAAAGTAGAGATATAGGGGTGTATGTACACTGGGCATCATCTTGGCTCTTGAGAACCCCACAATAGATGGAAGATGCTTGTTGAGTTACCACCCTCAAGCTACAAAAACTAAGCATTTAGTCATAACATCATGCCTCACCTTTAAACTACCAAGATCCAGAATAATTAGGTTTGACTGAGGCTCATAAATTCCGTTTTGGGGAACAAGGATATAGGACGCCATGAGATTGATTTTCAAATCAAGGACCTTCTGTGTTTCTATAACATACAGTAAACCTGGAATACAAAGAAATGTAGAATCGTTAAGTACAAAGCTGTGCAGGTCAAAGTGGTCAAATTACTATACCCTTTCTTCAGAGAATGTGTGATTATTATTTACTGATTTATATAGCATTTTCAATTCAGCAGTAAAGGGTGTATACTATTGAGATATATAAAAACGAAGATAAATTCTGACTTCTTATTGTTTTAAAAAACAATCAATGATCAGAAGACAGTTCCAGCTGAAATCCTGGTCACGGGGCAGAAAATGCACAGATAATTTATAATTGAAGCCCCATGTAGAGTGTAGAATTGAGCAGTAAAACTGAAAATGAATGTTTATTTGAAAGCGCTATTTTATTTTCCGATCCATAAAAACAGCCGTATGAATCACTTAAAGTGTCATGTCCTAACTGGTACAATCATTAGCAAACAAAGAGGTTCTACAGAAGAAACAGCGAGGCTCTGAAATTCTTGCAATGTTAATAGACATATTACAAACCATTCTAAAAGGCAGCGTTGCAATGACATGCTAACAGAGCAAGTATTACATAAAAATGCAATTTACCCGTTGATGTTTTATCCCGAAACTCTTCTAATTTTGTTAAAGTGGCAGAGGTCAGCTGTTCAAGATGGACATCTTGTGGTGGACGGAAAAATTCAGCTAAACTGTTGATTGTTTTCTAGTATGGAAAAAAAAAATCATATTGGTATAGCAAAGATAAACATATATAACATATACGATGGCGCTATATAAAACAATAAATAATATATAACTGTGTTCTGCAACAAATGATACGAAGAAATGCTTAATAATGGTCAATGCTAAGTACATTTTAAAGTATTGACTTTGCGTCACTATTATCCTTAAGACAGTATAAATATTTGTCTTACTTGAAAGAGTACTTACTGCATCATATATTATTTGAAGTGGCAAAGATTCCACTCGAAGTCTTTGGTCAGCAAGCTCATCTAGTGGATTGGTTTCAAACATAAGGCTTAACAGGGAAACACTGTTGTCCTTGACAATGTTTCGGGATGTTAGGAGACAAGGAACCGACTTTCCGTGGGGCGCGCCTGTTGCCTCAAGTGTACCAATCTGAGCTTCAAACCTGTAATTGTAGAATAAGGGCTATGAGTTAGGGTATTCAGCTACCACCTTGATAGACACAAACCAAGAAATGGTCAAATCACAAGATCAGCAACACAGAAATATCTATTCTTAACAAGTATCATTAGATTATAGAATTCATGGAAAAGATGTTCCAATAAGCAAAGTGATTATCCTATTCAATGCATGCGCATTGCTTACCGAAGTGCTTGCGCTCCTGGTCGTTGTTTTAACACTGTGCATAGATCAGTTATGGCCAGATTAATCAATTCTGGTTTTCCTTTATCTTCTCGCAATTGAAAGGACATGCTCAGAAGTTTGACACATATACTGATGGCTTCGTACTAAAGAAATAAACAAAACAAACAATATTTCTGCACCACATTCTCACGAAAACTTCTCAGAATTTAAAATATAAACATATACCACTTAATATAAATTAAAGGTTACAATAGACTGAAAGCTTTTAGACTAAGACTGCAAGCTACACAGGGACCTCCTTTTATAATGTATTCATACCTATTGTGCACCAATCAAAACATCAGTATACTGCATTACTTGCTATTACCTCCCCTTGTTATAATGTAAGTAAATATATTAGCACTACATATCTAAAAATATGCAGAACAAGATTTGTGAATAACTTATAATTTTTTAAAAATAGCTTACTGATTTTGGCAAAGTTGGATCAACAGCGGTTTCACTGTATCCAATCGCTGCGTACAGTTTTGCTTTTTCTTCGGGTGACATCAGTCCTTCAATACCTTTAAGACAGTGACGTTTGGTCATTAACCTCTGTAACAATGGTCAAAAACACATGCCTGACACAAATCCATCCTTTAGAGGTTTCTGCTTTCTGGCCTCCACATTGGAAGCATTTCTCAAAGTCTATTTATTCCCCCATTCAAGTTTTTCCTGACTGCCCCAAAAAAAAAGTACAAATCTATAGGTAGTCTTAACTTATAAGTTTCCCTAACATGTGACACTTACACTTTGGCCCAGGGCAACTACAGTGAGTGGCCCCTGGTCCTTGTCATCACCTACCCCCACAGTACGCACTACTGCCAATACAACACACGCCTCTGATCCAAAGCCCTGTTAACAATATCAGGCACCTGTCTTCAGCCCTGCTCAAGAGCTACCAGTCTGCTAATGGGGTGTCATGTAACATTGCGTTGTTACTTGTCTAAACTGCAAGGTGTTGGTCCATTTTGGACAAGCCTTGCTTGAAGACTTGAAAATTGCTCTTGGTCAGCCTGCCCATTAGCTACTCTAAAAGCTGTAATGGTGACACAGTTCCTCTTTAAAGGTATTGGATCATGGCATCCTTGGTTCTACCAAACAAAAGTAAATGTCCAAGATGTTGAGACTAAAGCAGCCTGTGAAGCTAGAAATGTACTTTAATGGAGTGTGTTAATGTAAGAAGGGATTGCGCCTGCAAAAGGGCATTGCTCTGACTTTTGCAGGTAGAAACATCTCTGGGTGTCAACCTACCTCCAGTCTCCACTTTTTCCACTGAGTTTTCACCAGACCAACCCCACATCCATCCAAACCATCCCTTGTTCTCTTCGTCTTTAGCTCCTGGTTTGTATAGTTTAAGACCAGACTTGCAGGCCTAAAACGGGTTTTAATAAAAGATAAGAGACAAGTGATATTTAGCAGTTTCCTAGGAAACATACATTTATAAAAATATGTCCTTAATAAATATATATTTATGTATACACACATAGGATTATATATATATATACCGTATATTCCGGCGTATAAGACGACTTTTTAACCCCAAAAAATCTTCTTAAAAGTGGGGGGTCGTCTTATACGCCGGGTACTTACCAAGCCGGAGGTTCCCACGAAGCCACCAATCTCTCTAATCACTACGCGCCGGTTATTGAGGCCGAGCGCAGGGATGCCGTCATGTCCCGGCGCCCGGCATCAATTGCCGGCGCGTAGTGATGAGGGAGCAGGGAAACCGAGGTCTGAAGTGCCAGACCTCGGGCTTCCCGAGGTCTGGCACTTCAGACCTCGGCTTCCCTGCTCTCTAATCACTAGGCGCCGGCTATTGATGCCGAGCGCAGGGATGATGTCATGTCCCGGCGCCTAGTGATTAGAGAGCAGGGAAGCCGAGGTCTGAAGTGCCAGACCTCGGGCTCCCACAACTCGATGGAAGAAAGAAGACAGAAGATAAGGTAAGAGATGGGGAGAAAGGGAGAAAGGGGGGAGAAATATATATATATATATATATATATATATATATATATATATATATATATACACATATATACACACACACACACACACTGTGTGTGTGTATATATATATATATATATATATATATATATATATATATATATATATTTATATATACACATATACATGTGTGTGTAAAGGCAGGGGTGTGTGGTGAGGGCAGTGTATAAATGTGTATGTATGGACAGGCATATGTGTAGATATATATATAGATATATATATTATATGTGTGTGTGTGTATGTGTGTGTGTGTGTGTGTGTGTGTAAGGGCAGTGCATGTATGTATATGTCAGCAAATCAACCAGCAAATCACCGGTAAGGTACATCGATTGCCGTGATTGGCTGGTTGTTGTACGCTGGGTAGAGGGGTAGTCTTATACGGCGAGTATAGTCCAAACTCTATATTTGGACTGTAAAAGTTGGGGGTCGTCTTATACGCCCAGTCGTCTTATACGCCGGAATATACGGTATATAAAATTTTTTTATAAATTTCCCCCCCCCGTTAACCATCGTTCACGGATAGTTCCACTGAAATCATTTGGTCATTCTAAGTGGGGAGCTGTAACATTCTTCCTGGTTACTTGGGCATCTCTAGCACTAGACATTGTTTAGCGAAACAGATTAGATGTCCCTTCCTCAGGTGTAATCAATGACAAAGGCTCAGGCCTTACTATTGGGTGACTTTTCAAGCTAGAGGTCGAGCACAGGTTTCTAGAACTTTATAAGAGGACCTTAAAGCAAATTACGGCCGCTGATTTTCAAAGTAACAAGCACCCTTTGAATAGTGGGATTTGGCTGAAAACACAACAGAATTGGTTACCAAAGAGCACCAAACAGTGAGTTCAAAGTGAATTTGTCTGATTCTTCTTTACCTCCACTTCTGCTTGTTGCCTTGCTAACGTTATGCTGAAAATGTCCAAAGTCTTTTCATATTCCTGTGAAATAAAGAAAATATGACTTTGCTATAACTGGACAACCTGTTCAAGAAGAACAGACACCAAATGGGAACGAAATAATGATGTTATGGTAGAATAACGAACCTCATTCATATGGAGTATGTCCGTTGAAGGTTTCTTGCAAGTGATCTTCGACTTGTACATTTCTTTGTATCGTTTAATCGTTTGTCTGTGCTTACGAATGTGCTTCCATGACCACATGTGAAGCCCCGGTTTAACATTTACTTCAAGGATACCAGTTATTGCGTACTTCCACCTATTAAGAAAATAAAAATTAACAATGCCTTCCTTGCCATTCCATTCCATAAATAGAGATTTTAAATTAATTTCTTAAGAAAACACATAACAAATAGAGTAACAGATCCTAGATCAGTGGCCCAGGAATTAAATGTTCAATTTGTTAGAACTACATGTAACACTCTTGTACCCTGTGCAATTCATAAGTATAATACCTAGACATAATAATGGCTTAAAAGAACAGTTTAGATTACAAAATTATTTGTTATTAGTAGTAGTAATCGAATACTTGGATCTATTTTGTACTGACTCTGTTGCATTTTACTGCACACAAATTGGTGCATGTAATATCAAGATAATAGAGTTAGAAAATGTGAAATGTATTTATTTTTCTGCTTACTCTTACTGAAAATTTACTAAAGTACACTTCTTTAATTGTGAAAATGTGGATGTGCGCCCTTAATCACGATAGCTGCAACAACCCCTCTGATGGCTCAATCAGTTCTGTACAGTTCTGTAGCCTACCATATTGTGGCATTGTTGTGCACGCAAACATCCGGTCGGAACTTTCTGTACGGAAGGTTTCGAGACATCATGTTAATGGATTCCAAAAGCTCCATAACACTGCGGTACTAGCAAACAGAACAAAAAAAAGAAAAAATAGTACTAATTTTAATAATACATTAGACACTGACTTTGGTGGTACGTCGGGGAAAATATTTCCTTCCACTGCTATGAATTCACCTTATCCCCCTACTTCCACTAACACGTAACTTAACGTGGAGAAGACTACACAAGTTATGTAGCAGGTAAGATTTGTGATCCTACTAGCCTGATAGGAGGATGTTATTTTTCTTAAAAAAAGCATGAAAATAAAAAGTATAATAAAAGTTATTTTATACAGAAGTTCATAAGGGACGAAAGTGGGACACAGGTCTAAATATAGAGTATTTACACCCCACTGCATTTACATCTTCACTTAAAATTTGAATGTTCTGTGCCCTTATTCTCAAACAGATTCAAAATGGCTGTACAATGAAATGAGAAGGTTCTCCTGCCTTTTCATTGCTTACTCACAGGATACTTAACATGCCTTCAAACACTAGTTTATGCTCATTTTCTCTGCAAGAATAGTTAACGTTACTAAGCTAATCTTTGCTACGTCCTTCAAAGTCAATCAGCCAAAAAAGTCTAACCTGTGGTTTGTTAAACTCAATCGCTATATCCTGAAGATTTACATCCAAGTCTATCTTGGGTGAAGAAAAGTCGAATTCAGAACGAGGGTTCATACGTAGTTTTGCTCTTCCGGAAATTGGACGGAATACTAAAAAAATTAAAAATAATTATAGTAGTGATAATAATAACGTAAGCTTAAATTTCATTACTTAAAGTAAAGGGTGACAACATTTCTTGGTACTATTTTCTTTCTATACACCGACCAGCAATTACGAAACACGGCTGCGCTCCCGACCAGTTCCGGTGACCATACACCATTTTCAAGGACTGGTTTTCTACATACAGGTACTAATTAACAATATATTGTGGGTCTTTAATTTTTACACTTACCAAAATTGTAACCTTCTGGAATCATGTTATGACCAGCAACCCCGTGCTTCAGCATATCCTAGAAAACACAGTTTCCATTTATTATGTGGCACAGAATTGTATTATAGCATTAGAGCAAACCTTTTTTCTTCAGGACAGCTTTATACCGTGCACTGTATTGCTTTATTGTTAAATCATTTACTGTTTCCACTGGAAAGCTATTCTAGGTATATACTACCCTTTATATGTAACAGAGTTTTCCCATCCTCCTACTCTCAGAATCCTAAATTTCAAGCTGTACATATAATAAGATTCTAAAGGCAAACTTTGTCTGCAGTGTCATGCTGCTACTAAACAATGTACACATATATATTTTTTATTCAAACAATATATGAAAAACTATATTGTTCCAACCAACATGTTGGTACACAGTGGATTTCTTTAATATCGCGTCTGGTATCCATTTTTGTGGATTTTGTATGTCATACCATTTCTTGTATGATGTCTAATACAAACATAAACACATTCCTATACACATTACTCTTACTGTATATATATGATGACACATACCAAAGCGTCTCCACAACTTCGATAATAGTACATCTCCGATTTCACATTCCAGTAGGCAAACAAGTTATCGAGTCGTATAAGCTGCAAGAATATAAAGAAATAATTTCACACACAAACATGCAATATTTTTACAAAATCATACACCAATATGTACAAAGCAACCCTGCCCCTTACCCATCTAAAGGAATGTCTGAGACCCCACCACCCAGTTCTTCATGCAACTCCCAGTGCCGTTCTCGGTTACATGTGGACGTAACACCAGTGCTATAGTGGTTTGCAAGGTTTCGTAATGATTTTACAGTGGTGATAGACAACCTCTTGATTTAGGAAAAGGCTATCCAACACCAAAATACCACTGGTATTCGTATAGAAACTGGAAAATGTCCATTGGGTCAACCCATCAAGAAACAAGGAAACATACTGGTCACTATAATAACAATTCTTTAATGAATAGCAGTGCCAATTTGTTTATTAATCATTTTGATTGGACTTTTAAAACTTTAATGCACGCAACAACTACTGGTACCTTGTAAAACAACTTGGCCGACTCATCGTGTAAGCATGGGTTCCAATTTTTATCTGAGGTCTGTAAGAAATAAACATATTATTATATATTTGTGGTCCAATATCAAGAACATGCAAAATACAATGGTTGCATAGAATTTATTATACATAGGCCCATAATGCCACATATTAAATAATCAAAGGCAAAAATATAATAGTAATAATTTTTCACTCTTAAATAAGCAAAATAGACCTTCATATATAACTTGTATTTTTTTTAAATTTAAAGTGGACACTCGATCATGTGCATTTCAAATAATTGTCTTCCCAAACAACAAACTTTTTTTTTAGCCTCTTAAAAAAGCTGATGGTTCAGATGAATAATCAGATGCATTTTACAGTCTTTTATTCCCACTGTATGATCCCCATACCTGTAAGCTGAAATTCTGAAGTGATACTCCAAATGACAGGGGACTTTCAGGATTTGTGATCTTAAAAACAAACACACAATCGTTAAAATTCTGTAAACATCGGGGACAGATCTCTATATGTTTAGCAGTAACACCAGCTGCAAAGTTAAATAATGTCAGACTTCGGTCCTAGCTATGGTGTACACTGCTGCACAGGTTTGCATCCGCTGCTCTGCACTCGTTTATTTTTGTTTTAATTTTCTGTGCTCTACTTCTGTGCCTGGCCTTCTTGTATTTAACCTGCCCGATTGCTTTGTTCAGTTTCCTGCTAGCGTCCTACAGGTAAGCCTCAGACTGCCCTTCTACGTGTTATTTTTATGTTTTAGGCTGAATTTGGGGTACAGTACATTATCTATAATAAAGTGCCTTTCGTGTGATGGTCATCAGGTACCTCGCCACCTGGATTTGCCCGTATGCTGTTTGGATTGTGCAGGCAGACATCCCTTCAGTACTGTCCTCTAGCAGCATGCCTGCCACTTTCACATGTGTCTGGCATATGGGCACAGAAACCCAAGGGTTTAACCTATACGGACGTGGTTGCCCTGTGAGCTCACCTCTGCAGTAAGACTCTTTATCCTAACAGTGATTCATGACTAACGAAAGCTCCCAGTCAGGGCTTCATCATAAATTATATGTACGTCATGGTAATATATGGATGAGGTCAGTTACCAAAATACAGAAAGAGAAAGCTGATCTAGTATATTTCAATAACCTTAGATATCCACAAATTTGATGGCTAGTTGTGTGCCATATTGATGTTTGTGCTTCATGGCTCCAAAAAAAAAATCCAAGACCAGCTTAAGGCATGTTTTACAAGGTGACTGCTTTTGTGCATGAGCAGCTACCCCTACTCAAGTGTATATAAAATGTTTATGTCAATACAGACAAAATGCACACCAAAACCTGGGAACATTTAGGCTGCGGCTACACGGACGCCCCCCCCCCTTGCGGGTTGGCGGCCAGGACTACCTGCCAACGTTGTCACTGTCATTGAAGGGGGAAATGAGTAGGGACCCAGAAGATTCGGCAAAATTCTCCCGGCACTTCTTCAGAAGAGTTCCCAGTTATGCTTACCATGGCTAAATGGCTGCGTTGTACAGTTTATTTAAAAAAAAAAAAATCTAAACTGGCAGCCAAATGACATGTTACTGAGCACTGGCAGAGTTTGAATAAATATTGGACTGCTCTCTCTCTCTATATCTGGTGGACAGTCACTGTTGAGGTTTTTACTTTGGAGTATCATTGCTTTCACAGCCATTTGCTGCAGCCCACAAAGCAGCAAGCTAGAACCCAGGGCTGTCTAAACAAACGTTAAAGCTTAACTACTTACATCGTCCTCATAACGGATGTGAATGTTGGAAATCTTCACTTGAAGATTTTTGATGACCTGAGTTACTAATTTCTCTACAAATGTGTCCTGTTTCTCTTCCTTTTGCTTTTCTGTTTACAAAAAAAAGAAGGCCGCGTTACATAATCATTAACTGTTAAGCAAGCGTGCACATAGGTCATACGAGGTCTCCTTCTATTCACATATTACAATTGAACACATGACACATTTCATTTTGGGAAAGCGGTTTCATTAATACTCCAGTGTTTTAGGAAACCCCCTAAGCCAATAATGCATACAAAAGTACTTTAACTACTCAAATGCATTGTTCAAGGTTTAAAAAAAAGGACTTAAGGAGAAGCTGGAGACCTTGAAGCAATGAATGTCAAGAAAGGGCACCCACTGAAATAAATTGGAATAAAGTGGCCATGTTAAACCCCCAGCCAGCGCTTTTGCCAAGCCAGAACTAGAGCTGACTGGGGGTATATGATAGGCAATGGTGGGTGACACCACACAAATGTAAAGGCCCCACACGTATGTATTATGTGGAATGTGCCTTTAATGAATTAAAAAAGGACTCCGTTGCGGATGACTGTCCTGTGATAAACAGTCCACTGAGGTGTAGTCAATTATATTTCTTACCTTGATCAGCCACCTTTTGCTTTGCCTCTTCAATGTGTAGGAGTTGTAACTGTTTGGCTTCCAGGAACTGTTTTTCTTCTTTCTCTGCATCATATTTGATGCCTGTAAAATAATACAATTTTCAAAGTAAACAGGTTTGGTAAAGAAGTTTATAACAAACAAAAAAAAACAAAACATTGCTGAATCTTCGTATCCTGGTGATGCCGTAAGCGCCATAAACCATCATTAAGGTCCATTAACAGAAAGGGGAAATGGGAGATTTTAGTTAAAACATTCACAATAATATAATAAAAATATAATATATTCCACTTTATTTGCGGGGCCCAACTTACTGGCAGTAGGCACAATGAGTAAATACACTCCATCTAGAACAGCCTCCACTGGCTGGGTATACAGATTCTTCCAAGGAATTTTAAGATCTAGCTTTCCTACAAAAAAGTAAAACAAAACAAAAAAAAACATTTAGGTTGATAGGGCCCCAAAAATTTCACACATCAAATCGGTGTCATCACTTTCCATTCTAAAGCTCAAAAAAATAAAATACAATAGCTACAAAGTATAATGTATATTTAACAAGAACCAATAAAAAAACTGTCTTAATTGGCTTAATATACATGACTGCTTAATATACATGATCTTTCAGTGTGTTAAGCATGCTGATATTGTTAATAAATGAAGGTATAATACATGAAGAATGCAGTTGCTCGTTATGTTAGACGATAATGTACTTTTTTAGTCTCCATGTGGCAGCCTTACAAGCGATAAAAAGTCCTTTCATCCCTTCAGGTGCCTTTTATTAATTTATTAAGTAATGTTTTCATCCTGGTCTGAAGGACAAGTCTGTCTGCATGATTCTGGTATCCATAAACTTGGTTTATTGGTGGGATTGGAATCTATATTCATTTTCAATATTTATGTGAATTGTATGAGAGAGGCTTCTGAAGGAGGCACTGATGTTAGCAGTTTATGGCCTTGTTTTAGGGCACTGTGCAAAAAGCCTTTCGGGATAGAACATCCATTATCTTGTTGTCCATCCTCCCCATTAAGCGAAAAGTCTAAAACTCATGGAAAACGCATCTGCTTTTGATATTGATGAGATTGAATACATTACCTTAAAACGTAAGACAGAAAGTGTTTCCCATATGGCCTTTGTTTAAAGAACCTATGACCCGGGAGTGGAAATCTGATATAAAACCTCAAATATATAATGAAAGAGCTGGATTCCCCAACTGGGGTAGATGTGGATATAGCTTACTTGGAAAAGCATACTACTACCCCTATAAAAAACCTGGTGCGTCAAATATGTGGATGACAAGGCTGAAAGCTCTGAAAAGAGCTGAATTGGCCTCAGGGGTTAAATGTAAAGCATTATTGCCAGCAACAGAAATGTCCAGAACACATAGATGTTAGGTCCCTCAATTTGAAGAAGCAATAGCTAATTTCCAAGTAAACAATTATTGCATATATTGCCCAACATCAAAATTTCTACTGATTTTCTATTCGATGCTTCTATAGAATCATTGAAACTTGGAGTAAAAAAAATGAGGTTATCTATAGCTGCTATAAGAGCATTATGGATGAAACCCTGGGCAGCTGATCCAACTTCAAAGTGCAGCATCTGTAACATTCCTTCTAAAGAAGGAGCATTGTTTGGGTTTAGACATATTCTTCAGTAAACAGAACAAAAATAAAGATGGCCCAGTCCAGGATAAAACTAGATGTATCTGACTGCAGATATTTACACCCACTCAGGGCCGGCCCTATAATGGGGCAGACTGGGGCAATTGCCCCAGGCGGCACTTTAGAAGGGGCGGCACTTTGCCACCCCAAGCACTTTTTTTTGTTTGTTTTTTGAAGCGGAGGAGAGAGAGAGAGGCACCGAGTGGTTTTCGCTTACCCGCTCGGCGCCCCTCTCTCCTCTCCTCTGCGGCGAGTCTCCCTGTTCAGTCCCGGTGCCGGCTTGTAATGCAGAGCGCCGGAAGTGACGTCAATTTCCGGCGCTCAGCATTACAAGCCGGCACCGTGGCAGAGCAGGGAGACTCGCCGCAGGACTGTTTAAAGGTAAGTACCGGGGGGGGGAAATCGTAGATTATGGTGTCGGCGAAGTTTAAAATGCCCCCCCCCGACGTCGACGGGGGGGGGCGGCGTTTTAAACTTCACCCCAGGCAGCGTTAAGTCTTCGCCCGGCCCTGCACCCACTAGTAGTGATGTGTTCCTTTTTAAAATGAGAAGCTACAACATCAAACAATTGGCTGATTCAAACTATAAAAAAAGTTATAATACAATAGAATTCCTAGAGCCTCCAGTCCCAAGATTTAGCCTTCCAAGCCCAGACCACCAAAATTGAGCACTGCTGCAAATAGAACAAAAAAAGCATTTGGGGAATCCTTTGCACTGACAAAATGAAGACAAGGTACGTATTCCAGGATATTCGTGTTCCAAAATCTAATCAAATGACAGTAGATCCAAAAAGCTATTTGTAAACAGAATTATCGAGACAAATATTTTCCCTATGGATGCTATTCTGTCCACAGTCCATTCTACCAGCAAATAGAGGATTTTTAGGCATGACTCAAATTTATCTCAATGAAGGTTCATCTGCCTCAAACAAGAATAAACGTTATATAACAGGGCCATACAAAAGTTAGGCAATCTCATAGTTGCAGAACCGGACTTGCCATAAAAATTTTAACCTAACCCAATGGCAGCAATTCCTGCACTTCCACGGGCAAAACTAATACCGTATTTGCTCGATTATAAGACGAGTTTTTTTTTTTTAGAGCAAATGCTTTGAAAAATACCCCTCGTCTTATAATCGGGGTCGTCTTATAATCAGACCTCAAATAGGTCTGACTATGAGACGACTAAGATCCAGATCCCCCGCAGCTGCACCGGCACCGGCGCAGGGAACTCTGATCTCTGACAGCCGGGGAAGGTCTGCGCGATGGACGCAGACAACCCCCGCTGCTAGCCACACCTCCTTCCGGCTGCAGCGTAAGTTGTCTATGCGAATCGCGTAGAGCTCTTCACGCTGCCCCGGCTACATGACAGGGGAGTCAGAAGCACCGGTAAGTTTGGGAGGGGGGGCGGGGGAGTGTTACATAGGGGGCATAAGGCATTTCTGGAGACAGAGTGCTCTATGAAATGCCTTTTAACCCCCTTAATGCCACTTTGCCTCCAGAAACGCCTTTTTAACTCTATACGCCACTCTGCCTCCTGAAATGCCTTACACCTCCCTATATGCCACTCTGCCCCATAATATGCCTTTTAACCCCCTTAATGCCAGAGTGGCATATAGGGGTATAAGGCATTTCTGGGGCACAGTGGCATATAGGGGGTATAAGGCATTTCTGGGGCAGATGTGTATTACTGGGGGGGGCAGGTTGGAAAATAAAACTAAAATATTTTTCTCAATCATAGCTTTTATTAAAAAAATAGTTTACATGAATTAACATTTACTGGTAAAACTTTTTTCCTATAGGGTCGTCTTATATTAAGACTTTTTCTTTTTTTCCTAAATTAATATTCAGATTTGGGGGGGTCGTCTTATAATCAGCGGAGTGTAGACAGTATGTGGAGACCTACCATAAATCTTCCATTCACGAGACATATATGCAAAACTGAAAGATTTGGGTAACCATACAGAACAGATGATCCAGAAGTTCTGGATGCTATGTCAGTATGCTGGAATTCCCTATTCCCTCTAGTGCCTGTAACTGCCAAAGTGCTAAGAAAGATCAAGCACAATTCAGTGTCTGTGATCCTAATCACTCTCTTGGTTTTCTGAGATTCTGTTAATGGCAAGAGGATTTTTGGCATCTCCCTTAGATTCCAGACATACTTTTTCCATGGATGAACTCTGGTTATGGAACAGGACAAAAGCTAACTGCCTATAGACTGGAGGGCAATTACTGAGAAACCAAGGCATTGATCCTGAAGTCATAAGTCTGTAGTTGCGAACAAGAAAGGCAACTACATCTTAAATATAGGCCAGAATTTGGACTAAATTCTGACAATGATGTTCATATGGATCAATTTTCCCTACCTATTTACCAAATTCTGAAACCTCTACAACTGGGTTTAAAAGACTGGGTTTACTTGCATCCAGGTATATTAAGGTGCAAGTGGCAGCCTTAAGTGCTTTCTTTTCTAAAGTCTTTGTATCCTTTGGTCTGGAGATACACAGATATTAAATATCTCACCCAGGATGCTATCTTGTGTCCCTAGTTGGGATTTAATTGTATTGGGTCCTCTTGAATTTCTTCTAGAACTTTAGGTCTAAAATAATGTAATCCCATTCAGGAGGCTAGATGGCTTCAGTCTGCATTATCATTGGCCAACAAACTGCAGATGGAAACACCTCCGAGTATGAAATGAGTAGCTCATTCAATGAGCTATAGCCACATCATGGGCTGACCTAGCCAATGCGTCAGTAGAACAGATATGTAAAACAGCAACTTGGGTTAGACCTTTTTTTTTGGGGGGGTGCTACCACAAAGTAAGTAAAGAGGGGGGTCCTCTCTTACAGGAAGTGGTTATTGCTTACGGACATGCACCTGTCCTAAAAGGGATGTAGGGATTATTACCCGCACTTAAGGCATGGAGTAAACATGATAGGGCCGAGCAAAAAGTGTTTGATTTCACCCGTTACCCTGACTGTGATGTGTTGCATATTTAAACATTTAATGAATTTAATCATCAAGGACCATCCCATTTCTTGTCGAAGGGATAGAAAACACTGGCTGACTGTTATCCTATTAACATGGAAATGCAATGTTCATTGCTTTGCATAGAGATATAACACAGCAACAAAGTAATGGTCTGTTATGCACTATAATACTATGGGGCATAAATGGTAGGAAGACACGGGGATGGAATGAAAGATGCAAGGAACGATCATGGAGAACATATGGTATAGACTAAAGGGAACAAAGGCTTTTACTAGTTATATACACATGATGCTAAAATAACGAAGCCATTCACAATTCGTTTAACATTTTGGCCAATATAACAATCACAGAAGGGAGACATGGAATGCCATCTGACAGCGGCTGCTTGTAATTCTTCTACAGAGTAGTCTGCAGCTACTACAATAACCATATAAAACATTTCCTTTTTAGGCTGATTATGGTATTTGCTTAAAAAGTTTCAACTTACCAATGTGGCCTGCCTTTACTTTAAATGGCACATTCAGCTGACTCTGTAAGAAAAGACCAGACAGTCAACAAGACTATCTTCAAGGAGTCAAGAAGATAAATACACATTGATGTATTTCCTCCAGTTCACGGTGCGCAAGCAGTACATTAAACAACTTGCCAAACTTTCAATTAGGAGAAGAATGCTTTCTGTCTCCTCTCACATCACATTCAAGCAAGACACACAAGCATAAGAGTACAGTCGATTAGAATACATTTTATCTAGACTGTAAGCTCATTTGATCAGGCCCCTCATCTGTAAGTAAAATTGTTATATTACTTACAGTATGTCCTGTTTACCCATTGTACAGCACTGTGGCATATGATGGCACTATATATAAAAAAATAATCTACAGTGTATGGTTAATAAAAGTGAGTCTGAGCTTGGTCACATTTGTATTCAATATCCTGAGCAGAATGTTAAAACAGCCTACCAATGAACTGATATTGATTGCTTGCTTACCAGTGCATTTTCCTTAATCTCAAGATTCTTTAATGCTACAGCACCTAGAAAAAAAAATGAATATAACAGTATTAGATATACATTCCTTATTAAATAAGTGTGCACTAGGCCGAAAATATGAATCATGAGGAGACAGACTAACATGGACATAAGGTTGACCTTGCTACCAAGTGAGACCAAACATGACAAGGAAAGGTTGTGAAGAACAGAAGTCTTAGCAAGAACTAAAACTCTCCATTTCTACTAGTCATATATATATATATATATATATATATATATATATATATATATATATATATATATATATATATATATATACACACACATATATTACGGTATATATCTCTAACAGCATCTTATATATGTGTTTGTTTAATTTCAGCTGAAAAATATATTACTAATGAGGTAACTAACACCCCTTCAAGCTTCAAAGATCCACAATGATGTTTTGAGCTAGCACATATCTATCAAACAACACAACCGACCACCCAACCTGGTCTAAAACATATTTATAGCTAAAAACAGGAGCCAGTTGCTATTTCCTTCTCAACAGCACTTCTTTTATACTGTAAAATGCACAACCTCCCTTTTTACATGGACTTCAAAAAAATCCAGAGGTAACATTCTCCATATATACCTAAATTCTGACCACATCAAGAAACTAACAGTTAATCTACAATTTAAGATTCCACGTTTAGCAGATTTATTAATTACAAACTGTCATTGCCATCCAATTCTAATATTTGCATCTGTTCGCTAAACCATGGAGATTATCTTGACTGGTAGCAAAGACTGCAGTTTTAATAAATCACTGATGTTTTCTTAGCCGGGACTCAGGAGACTGTTGCATCGGAGAAGTGCATAGTGGTATAAAAACTCCTAAATGATGAGTCCACATTTTCACTTGATAATTAATGTTCTGCAAAGAGCTGATTATGACAAAGCTTACAGCACTTTTGCTTGCAGTCTAAAGACACTCTCCCACAGGTAAGCTTATCAACGTTTAGCCAATCTGCAAATTCCCTTTGCATCTAAAAGCCGAGCACGTACGGAATCTAGCAACGTTATCGGCGTCATCTGGTCCCTAACCAAAGAAGGCATCAGCTGTCGGCACAAGAAGACTAATAGAAACTTAAATAATCTAGGGCTGCAACTAACGATTATTTTAATAATCGATTAGTTGGCCGATTATTTTTCCGATTAATCGATTAATCGGATAAAAAAACTGAATGTAAATTTTTCATTTATTTAAAATAATTTACTAAACAAATGATGTTAAATACAAACAGCAGAATAAAAAAACTTTGATAATACATTTCTTGTCTTTATTTCCCAACCAGCCCCCCAATATATGCACATTTGAGCCCAGGCTTGCTACGCTGCCTCCCAGACATGCCATGCTGCCCCCCCACATATACCACGCTGCCTCCCACATCTGCCACTCCACGCTGCCTCCCACATCTGCCACTCCACGCTGCCTCCCACATCTGCCACGCCACGCTGCCTCCCACATCTGCCACGCCACGCTGCCTCCCACATCTGCCACGCCACGCTGCCTCCCACATCTGCCACGCCACGCTGCCTCCCACATCTGCCACTCCACTCTACCCCCCACATGCCACTGTGCCTGATACGCCTTATACCCCCTGAAACACCACTCCATCCTCCCCAGACATGCCACCCTGCCCTCCCCACATATGCCACGCCACGCTGCCTCCCACATCTGCCACTCCACGCTGCCTCCCACATCTGCCACTGTGCCTGATAGCCTTATATCCCCTGATACCCCACTCCATCCTCCCCAGACATGCCACCCTGCCTCCCGGACATGCCACTTCTCTACCCCCAGATATGCCACTCTACCCCCAGATATGCCTTATACACCCTGATACACCACTCCGTCCTCCCCAGACATGCCACACTGCCCTCCCAACATATGCCTTATATACTGTATATGCCTTATAGCCCCAGATATGTCACTTCACTGCCCCCAGGATTTAGATTCCCCTAAATTAACCCTAAACTCCCCATTAACCATAACTGCCCCTAAATTAACCCTTAACACCCCCTTAACCACAGCATCCCCTAAATTAACCCTAAAGACCCCATCAACCACAGCATCCCCTAAATTAACCCTAAACACACCATTAACCACAACTGCCTCAAATTAACCCCAAACACCCCATTAACCACAGCTGCTCCTAAATTAACCCTAAACACCCTATTAACATAACTGCCCCTAAATTAACCCTAAACACCCAATTAACCATAACTGCCCCTAAATTAACCCTAAACACCCCACTAACCATAACTGCCCCTAAATTAACCCCCACCTCCCCTAACTTTCAGTAGCCCAAATATATATATATATATTACATACATATATACACACACATATATATATATATATATATATATATATATATATATATATATACACACACACATATTATATATATATATACATATACTTACAGTTAGATGAGTGTCACAGCCATGTGGTTCTGGCCTGGAGAAGGAAGGGGCGGGGCCAGTTGTCACAGTGATTACAGGGAGGGGGAGTAAGTAGGAGCTGCTGCTGTGAGACGGTGAGTCAGACTAAACGGATTATATAATGAGGGGGATTTTTCAGAGCGTTTGCTCTGAAAAAACCCTCATTTTATAATCGATAATAATCGATTCAACTAATCGATAATGAAATTCGTTGCCAACGAATTTCATTATCGATTATTATCGATTTTA
The DNA here is from genome assembly GCF_027358695.1 of Spea bombifrons. Classification (NCBI taxonomy): domain Eukaryota; kingdom Metazoa; phylum Chordata; class Amphibia; order Anura; family Pelobatidae; genus Spea; species Spea bombifrons. The sequence goes on along the minus strand of NC_071087.1, from coordinate 102,426,511 downwards.
TCGATTAGTTGTTGCAGCCCTAAAATAATCTCTACTCTGTTTTTAATTTCAAATAAACTATCCAGTGATCTGAAGGCAATTAAATGTTGTAAGAAAGTTCAAGTATCTCAATTATTATTATTATTATCTTTTATTTATATAGCTCCAACAGTTTACGCAGCGCTTAATACAATACATATATTCGAGGGGTATGACAAGACGAGAATTGACAGACTAAGACAAACCAATTAGGTGGAGAAAGCCCTGCTCGCAAGCTTACAAATGATTCACCCATGAATAAGACGGTTATGGTAAAGGATCGTTCCTATGTATATAAACACACCTGTGGGGAAATAAGTGCCACTGTGTAGTATAGATGATGCTTTAAGGGTCACTGATGTCCCCTACATTTTCTTGTCAGTACAATTATTGTTGTAGAAATTAGTTTAACATTATGCGCTGTAGAGAAACTGGATAAATATTGGTAATAGGCTCAGAATATAAGCCGTCATATACCATCAAGGCTTTTCCAATCTTAAAGAAAAACTTAAAGTAGATCAAATTATTTTGCCAAATCATACACCAATTAAAACATCAGATGCATTTTTAACAGCTGCCTAGTTGGATTGAAGCCTCACATTTGCTGAATTGAACATGTGGGGAATGCATGTGGAAAATGTCCATCAAATCAATCAATTATAAACCAGAGGCACTGACACCTGCCGGAAGGGAATGCCCAATCGTGTGATCAGGCATTCCTTGTATAACTGCGTACCGGTGCTTGCGTTGTTGAACACGATTGGCCTGCAGGATAGACCACAGACAACTTGATCTCCTGTGTAGCGGCAGGGAAACGTCCTTGCCGCTGCAACAAAGTCAGGACATACTAGTAGATCCTAATGGGCATCTTCGTACAGCTTTTAAGGATGTACCGGTACGTTCTTGGGGGAGCAAAGAAGTTAAGGGATTTTTATTTATGGGGCTATGTGGAGCATTAAACTGTCCCTTTAACTTCCATCTTGTGCTGAAAAGTACCAAAGCCAAAGAACTTAAAACCAAGCTTTAGGGGTCCTTTTAGAAAAAGCTTAGATGATGCCACCCATCAACCGATTGATTGTACAATCCTATACATATCACAGGTCAGCAACTGGTTGGGGAAGATCCACTGCTGAATGAAGCTGCCGACCTCGGGACCGAGTGGGGAAGGATCATTCTAGGGAAATGGGCAACATGGTTGTTTTACTTAGTTTTTTCCTTTATCACTTGTACCTTAGTTTGACCAAAGTAGTGGCAATCATTGCGAGGATCACGTCACACATATACTGTCATATACCTAGTCACGGTGGTCTTTGACATTAGAGGCCTGCTTGGCAGGTAATTTGCTGATATTGTATGACGCCTGCAATTTATGATGAAGATGTATCCAAAATAATACATAATGTATAAGGTACTTGGATATAAAAACGATGACACAAAAAATAGCCATGTTACTATATTTGCACAAAGCGCCGCACTTTCAAGATGAGGTACAAAAAAATCCCTTTACCTTTGCAATAAATCACAAACTCAGTGTAAACTTCCCAGCTATAAAAAAAGCATTAGTGGATTTAGGAATTAATGGATATGAAGACTACATAAAATAGTAGAACTAGCCCCGGGACTCATAGGATATAACATACACACCTTACAGGTTTACTCATACTGTTTAGTAAGAATCCATTATAATCCCTGTACTTGAGATGTACACAAGAGTCTACATTTATCCCACTCACTCACATATATGAAACAAAACCCTTTACCCATTACCAGGTGGGCCAGGCAGACCAGCAGAACAAGTAATATAGCTGTCAACAGATAAGTGGAATTAGTGTTTTGGACCGCACTATGGTCCTTTATCACTAGAAAGCCTGTTTTTGCCTCTTAAATGCATGAGAGGCAGAAAAACAGGCTTTCTAGTGATAAAGGACCATAGTGCAGTCCGAAACACTAATTCTACTTATCTGTTGAATAAAGCATTATTTATGAAAGTGACCCGTGAGCGCGAATGTCTATTTCTGGACTATGTGTGTGTATATTATATATATATGTTAGAACGCTCTTAATACCTCTAGATTGTAAGCTCCTATGAGCAGGGCCCTCCTCACCTGTTTCTGCAAGTCAAGTTGTTATGTTATGTACATTTTATGTCTCACCTACAAATTGCACAGCGATGCAGAGTATGATGGCGCTATGTAAAACAATAATCAAAATAACCCCAGTAAAGAAAGGGTTAAGCTTCTACTAACATCAATATTAAGAATGACTTGGTAAACAAACCATGCCTAACAGCCCTGGGTTCACCACAAAAACACAGAAATATAAAAATACCACGCGCTCCACGAACAGCAAGTCAATATGTATCGCAAAGCTTGTGAGCAGGGGCCTGTTTACTTAATACATGGGTTTGTCCCACTCTTTAATCGTATGTTATGTAAGAAGCGCTGCGTAAACTGTTGGCACTATATAAATAAAAGATAATAATAATAGAAAAGCAAGAGAATGGCGGCAGGATAACTAGTGATCTGGAAAAAAATTGTTGGAGGCAAACATTCTAATGACAAGAAGGGCTGTCACTTTTCTCAACCACAATGTGAGCCTCTCTCACACACATGCTGTCTCACTGCACAGGAGGCAGTCCCTCCCTCTGAGAACACTAATTGTAAAAGCAGTAAACACACGATGATATTACAGTAAGCGATCGGGCTTTTGCAAGGGCAGACCTACGGATCGCGAGTCTACTTTAGGGTCCAGGAACAGAAGAGTGACGGGTAATGTGACAGGCGGGAGAATCGCAGTATATCGCGGAATGCAAATTCACCTATAAATAGAACGGGACGGAATTCTGCAGCCGTGCAGCCCTGCTGCTGCCGCTCCCCGGGACATGCTGCCAAACGCCAGCTGAGTTTAGCTTTGTGTACTTTATCGCATAACAAACACAGGCTCCCGGCCAGCACGTAACACATACTGGGACCGGCCTGTCTCTACCGCATGCTACTAGCCCATGACCTCTGGGCACAGCCCTTCGTTTGCCCCACCCTGATCGTGCAGGTGGTAAAGCTACACAAGCCACTTACCTCCCCAGATCCCCAGCTTTAGCTGCGAGCTGTCCAGATTCACCACATAGTCCCCGAGGAAGCGGTTCAGCACATCCACTACAACAGACTCAAACACCATGTTTACCGCAACGAGGGGAATCACTGAGGCCGCCCTCCCGGGGTGTCAGCCCCCTGTCCCCACTACTATCGCAAGCCGTGGGTCGCCTGTCAGCCGCAGCTGGCTCCTCCCTCCGCCTCATGCGCACTGCACCGGCTCCACCCTCCTCCTCCTCTATTAGGCCTCCGATGGGGAAAAAGCCCTATTGAGTTCAGGGACTCGGATACTTTTGTATCTCTTCTAAATACATAGTAGCTGGACGAGGGAACGTCGGTGAAACGGGGAGTATGGCGAATAAACCTGCGGAGATTTGGTGGAGAGGTTTTGTAAATGACAAAGAAATCAGGGACTCTTTACCTATTACTATATCTATTGACATTAGTGAACTAAACTATTACATACATCGTAAACACTACTAGATTTATTTATCGGTGACTTCTTCCCAACTTTACGTCACCAGCACTGCAGGCGAAAGCTGATGGCAGATCCTTCGCTAAATAATTCCTTTAAATGTATTTTAATATCACAGCTTTAGCAATGAATATGGCAGAAAGTTACACATAGGCGTCTATTCACTAAAGGGAGAGTTGTGTTTCTTCTATACATTTTTATACACACACACGCTCATTTTCTTTAAATATCATGGTGGAAAGTAATCCCCGGGGCATGTGGCGTGGTAAAAACACTCCATACCTGCAAAACAAGAAAATCCTGAGAAAGTTCAAAATAACAACCAATGTTCCCTAAGAGGCTGCAGCCCATTAACACGTAGAATGTACAATTTACATTCTACATAGAGGACGCATAATCAGAAACCAAACTAAATGCAATTTCTGGTAGTTTAAATTAAAAAAATCATCTCGTCGATTTGACAAAGTTTCTTTCTATATACTTGACTACAACATATAAAACTACCAATATAGTGAGTGTTTTCATGATCAATAGTAAACTCTTGTTCCCTTTATCTCAGTTTAATTCTTTTTCAAATGCAGCGGCTTATTTCAATAGTTGGTAGTTGTCCTTATTTTCAGTCAATAAAAAGGCATAGTTCACAGGAAAATAACAGAAAAGGCAGAAGAATCTGCTTAGGAAGGTGCATTGGAAGCAGTTATTATAAACAGAAAGAGAGAGTTTTAGCTTGTTGTATGATCATCAGAAGCTACTTTCTTTCCTGTTATGGCCTTTGATATGATTTAAAGATATCAAAATAAATCAGAAAAAAATAAGTAGCCCACCCGGATATCTGTCGGTGTGGCAGAGCCTTTCCTGGTGTGTGTGTTTGGGTGTCGGTGTGCCAGAGCCTGTCCTAGTGTGTGTGTTGTGTTGGTGTGGCAGAGCCTGCCCTGGTGTGAGTGTTAGTGTGGCAGGTCCTGGTGTGTGTTTCGGTGTCGGTGTGCCAGGGCTTGTCCTGGTTTGTGTTTTGTGTTTATGTGGCAGAGCCTGTCCTGGTTTGTGTGTTGGTGTGACAGAGCCTTTCCTGGTGGGCGTGCGTCAATGTAACAGAGCCTGTCCTGGTGTGTTGTTTTTGGGTGTCTGTGTGGCAGAGCCTGTCCTGGTGTGTGTTTGGGTGTTGGTGTGGCAGAACCTGTCCTGGTGTGTGTGTGTTTGGTCATCTTTTTTCTGGCACTTAACTTACTGTAGGAACAAATTGAGCTATTTCAAGAGATAAACGCCCTGCTGAATTTGTAGTCACTTGGTAATGGTAAAGATCAACAACGCAAGGAAACAAAGCATTGCAGGTATAGATCAGTTACTGTATTGGCTCGAATATAGGCTGCAAGTTTGGTGCTATTTTAAAGAATAGTGGAATTGTAAAACAGTAATTTATCTAATGTACAGGAACACATGTATTTTAACATTTTGGTATCTATTATACAGTTTGTCAGCACATATTATATACAAACAGAAAACCAATAGCCATTTTAAGGTCCCCCGTAATTCATAATGCACCTTACTTATAGATATGCCACTCTACCCCCAGATATGCCACTATGAGCCCCAGATAGGCTTTATAACCCCTGATATGCCACTCTGCCCCTAATATGCTTTATAGCCCCTGATAGGCTTTATACCCCCTAGATATGCCACGCTGATCCCCCCAGATATGCCACTCTGACCCCCCAGATATGCTTTATGCCCCCTAAAAATGCCTACCTGCCACCTACAAATGCCCATCTGCCCCCCCCAAATATGCTTTATGCTTCCCAGAAGTGCCACCTCATAACATTATGACCAGGGGCTGGGCCGGGGGTCTGTGGGGCAATTGCCTCTCCGCACGCCCGCTATGGCCGTCAAAAATGCGGAACAAAAGCCCGCATTAACCGTGATCGCTGCTTCCACAGAGCCCCTGCCACTTACCTGTGCGTTGCTCGCTCTGCCAGTAGCGTCTCTTGTTCCACCCAGGAAAAGCAGGAAACCAGCAAGAAAGCAGAGGGATGCAGCGGCTCCTGCAGAAGTGATCTGCGGTTCAGGTAAGGGGGTGGGGGAGGTTGTATGAATGAGCACACGTGATTGAGGGAATGAATGAGTATCTGTCAATGAGGAAATTAATATATGAATGAGTGAATGAATGTTTGTGAATAATAAATGAATTAATGAATACGTGTGTGATTGCATGGATGTGAAAGTGGGGGGGAGCATTGGCACATGTAGGCTGCTAAAGGGGCAGATATGGCACAGGCAGGCTGCTAAAGGGGCAGGGGTGGCACAGGCAGGCTGCTGAAGGGTCAGAAGGGAGAAAAGCAGGCTGTTTCAGGGGCAGAAGTTACACAGTTAGGCTGTTTTGGGGCAGAGTCGGCACATGCAGGCTATTTTGGGGAAAAGTTGGCACCGGCAGGCTGCTTCAGGGGAAAAGGTGGCACAGGCAGGCTGCTTAAGGGGCAGAGGCCTACCATGTCAATGTCTGGCTTAGTGTATAGTGATGGGAGTTACACTCTACCACCATTAATGTCTGGCTCAGTATATAGTGATGGGAGTTATGCTGTACCATATCTGTAAATAAATGTTATTTATTTGAACTTATTAAATTTAAGTTAATAATTTATTTTTTCAAATTTCTAGTTTTTTCCAGCTGACATACAGTTTACATCCCCCTTTCTCATTATCTCTCTCATTTATTTTTATCTCTCTCATCATCTCCCCACCCTTTCTCTTTATCTCTTGTCCTCCTTCTCTCCCTCCCCTTAAGGAACCAGTGAAACAGACATCACACTCCCTTTATTTTGGGCTGGTTAAAGGGAGATCCATGATCTCCCCAACCAGGCCTTCTGGCAGGATTCAGGAGGGGTGACCACATTTTATTTCTGTGATTTAGGGGCACAGTATGGAGCAGATGATATTGCACAAACAGGCAAATATATATATATATATATAGATATATATATATATATATATATATATATACACTCACTGGCCACTTTATTAGGTACACCTTGCTAGTACCGGGTTGGATCCCCTTTTGCTTTCAGAACTGCTTTCATTCTTTGTGGCATACTTTCTAAACTGGAAACATTAAATTAGTACTAAGGGTCCCAAAGTGTGCCAAGAAAATGTCCCCCACACCATTACACCACCAGCCTGAACCGCTGATACAAGGCAAGATGGATCCATGCTTTCATCTTATTTACACCAAATTTTGACCCTGCCATCTGAATGTTGCAGCTGGAATCGAGTTTCATCAGATCAGACAAGTTCTTCCAGTCTTTCATTGTCCAATTTTGGTGAGCCTGTGCAAATTGTAGCCTCAGTTTCCTGTTCTTAGCTGACAGGAGTGGTACCCGGTGTGGTCTTCTGCTGCTGTATCCAATCTGCTTCAAGGTTCAACGTGTTGTGTCTTTGGAGATGGAATTCTGCATACCTTGGTTGTAATGAGTAGTTATTTGAGTTACGGTTGCCTTTCTGTCATCTCCAACCAGTCTGCCCATTCTCCTCTGACCTCTGACATCAACAAGGCATTATCTTCCACACAACTGCCGCTCACTGGATATTTTACCTTTTTAGACCATTCTCTGTAAATCCTAGAGATGGTTGTGCGTAAAAAAACACAGTAGATCAGCAGTTTCTGAAATACTCAGACCAGCCCATCTGACACCAATAACCATGCCACGTTCAAAGTCACTTAAATCTCCTTTCTTCCCCATTCTGATGCTCGTTTTGAACTTCAGCAAGTTGTCTTGACCACATCTACATGTCTAAATGCATTGAGTTGCTGCGATATGATTGTCTGATTAGCTATTTGTGTTAACAAGCAATTGAACAGGTATACCTAATAATGTGGCCAGTGAGTGTATATGTTTCAGATACATATTGATTCACATATGCACACACCGTCACAAACACATAAAATGCATTTTGCATTCTATAAATTATTAGGAAACAATGGAAGCCATGTTGATTTCAGATTTTATAATGTATTTATAATATAATATACATACAGTCATACAAGACACAATCAGTTTCAGAGAATCATCACCTCTATTACCAGACATGAGCAGTTTAATTGAATTAACCCCTCTATCACCAGACATGAGCAGTTTTAGAGAATTAACCCCTCTAATAGCAAATTTGAGCAGTTACAGAAAATTAATCCCTCAATTACCAGACATTATACAGTCATACAAAAAAGACAAACACACGTATCACACACATGGTGAGTTTCTTACCTGGTGCTGGCTGCAGGGTAGACTGAGATCCATGAGGTAGACTGAGATCCATGTGAAGAAGGGGCTCAGCCAACAGGAGAGGCTTCTCAACCTTCAAGTCTTCTTTGGAGTGTTGAGAAGTACCTCCTGAGACTTCCTTCAATCAGAGCTTTCCTGGTGTCCGGTTGCCTGCCCCACAGAGAGAGGGCTGGTGATGGGAGATCTTTAGATCTCCCCTGCCACCACCTCTGGCAGAGCCAACAGCATTTCGGCTTGGGGGCACATGGGGAGGAAGGATATTATGTAGGGAGATCATAGCCCCCTCTGCCCCCTTAGCAACACCACTGAGATTCCCCTACCTCAATTGAGCTTAACAATCTCCAACTCTTTTCATACACCAACCAAGGGAATGGAACTGCATTTTAGTGAGGCATCTGTCCACCTAAAAGAGAAGAGACCTCAGAAGAACCCTCTGCTTAAAAATTGGTCCAGGGTTCACATGACTGGGGGCTATTTGGGAATGGACAACAGTCATGTACTGTTGACCATAGTGCTTGAGACTTTGTATTCACACAAGGGCTATTATTAAAATCGAGGCAGTCCCAGGAAGGGGGTGTGTGGGGGCATATGGTTAGGGGGCAAGGAAAGCGGGTCTATAAATGCTCTCCTATACTATTTTGTAACTACCTAGTTTAGGCAGTGAGAGTCAAAAGGTTAACTTTAAAGTGTAGCCTTAATAAAGTGGACTCTTCATAAGTGGACAGATAAGAGTTATACTGAAGTTAAACTGGAGGAAAACTCCAACACCATCTCCCATTGCAGTCAGCAGATGCCTCTCTTAATCTATTATCCAACTCACCCTAATCTTCATTATGACCCCTTGCTTCTTTTTACTCTTCCTCTCTGTACCCCTACTGCTCAAACAGATTTCATCTCAACTTCCTCTCAACATCCCCTACGCAGTCCACCTCTCGGTCCTTTCTGTCATCATCCTACCTCAACTCACATGCCCTTTTCTCCTTCCTTTAAACCCTCACCTTCCAATTTCTCTGCCCAAGAACACTTTAATTTAAAAACAAAATTGACACCACCAGGGATAACATCCCCAATGGCGTTAATCATATGGTACCTGAATTTATCTCCTTGCCACAAAGCCACCCTCAGCTGCTTCAGTTCAGTCACACCTTCTGAAGTTTCTGAGGTCTTCCCACCTCACTACCTCTCGACCCTGTACAGTCACATCTTCCATCTTCCATCTTTCCAACCATAAAAAGCACAGCTAGATATGCCACTCTGCTCCCCTGATATGCTTTATGCCCCATTAGATATGCCACTCTGACCCCCCCCACTAACCAATGAACCCCAGACTCCCTGGTGCCTAGTTGCCGGTGATCTGGATCCTCACCCTGCTGTTTGCTCGCAGCAGGGCTAAATAAAAAAGATAGACACCCACCCAGCGCCCGGAACTGCCATGAGGCCCAGTTGCTTGTAGGCCATGGACTAGTTCCAGTCCGCGGCCTGGTGGTTGGGGTCCCCTGTTCTATGTGATCGGCAAAAAAGGTAGGGAAACATTTAGAGAGCGTTAGTGTCAGTGGGTAGGAGCCCAGTTGCAGTGGACTTGTTCTGTAAACTACAATACATAACAACAAACAGGTAAGTACAGACGAGCAAAAAGAGTCACACACAAGGCTAGTTTACAAGATAAGTCTATATTGCAGTGCACTAGCTGGACAGAAGTACAAACAGGACTGGTTACACAGCAGGCTAAAGCACAAGCAGAGTACAAGCTGTAAGTAAACACGGGTTAGAAAGTCTCTGGACTGGATGCTGTGGCTAGGCATGGCACATGGCAGGAAGACCTCAGGCAGAGCACACATCAAGAACTCCTCAGGTACGGAACAAGGCTGGAAGCCCTCTGGCAGAGAACCAGGCTGGAAGCCCTCTTCCAGGGCACGAGAAGATGTAGTTGAGAAAGCTGGGTTGGTACCAGTAGGTCAAAAACGAGAGCCAAGGGCACAGTCAGGACGAGGCTGGTCGAAACGGTTACAATCCAACACAAAGCGGCTAGCAGTAGCACAGGGCCAAAATACAGAGCAACAGCAGTAGAGTGTATATGCTGCAATGCAAAAGCCCAGACTGAGAGGCTGAGCAGGTATAAAAGAGGAAGATCAATGCCCAGGAAACCAGGTGCCACAGATAAGGTCATTAGCAAATGGTTCTTCTTCCATTCTTTGTGTGGCCTCTAGAGGCTGCAATAGACATGACAGCAGACAATAAACATAGAGTCTTGGCTAGCAGGATGGAACCATGACAGTGAGAGAGAGCTTGAATGAGAATGTTGAGAATGCGAGGGAATGTGCACCCACGTATTTCAGATGAAAATGCCCCAATTCGTGGGGGGTCTAGCCTCGTTTCATGGCTTCTTACTAACCCCTGAATTTACCAAAGTCCGGTAAATTTGCAATTTATATGAATCTGAATACAGAAGTCTAATATTTAGAAGACTTAGCAACTTTTTTGTCACAGTCCCTGCGTTCTGATTTGAGTTGAGCTAATAATCTGAAATGAATCATTAAGTATTTGCTTGTTTTTTTTGTTTTTTATTGATTTAAAGGTTACCATATTGTTAGTATTTGACTTGAGGCTGTTGCTAGTACTGATACTTGCAGGAGAAAAGAGTATTCATTCGTATTACCACTTTTTTAGATTTATAACTCAAAATAATTGTTTGGGGTTTTTTTAAGAGCTGTCAAGTTTTTAAGTTCTTATAGCTCACCCGACCTCAATGCAAAAAATGTAATGAATGGTATAGCAATATAATGAACAAAGTAACTACCATCAATTGCTTCAAGTCATGATATTTTGAATTGTGATAGTTCTATCAGCAGGTCACAATGTAGCAATCCAAACCCCCCCCCCCACAAATAATGAAACTAATAGATCATTAGACTTTTGTCTAATTGTCTGTTGGATGCTTTTAATGTTACCAGTAGATGTCAGCAGAGATAAACATATCTTCTTTCTGAATTGCTGTTAACGATTCCTCTATGTAAAACCAGTCATAATTATGTGCACATAAATATCTTATCTGAATTACCACACCTAATTAATACCATACGTTCTCAAATATAAAGAGAGCTGATGCATTTTAAACAGGATCACCTTCCTATGTCCTGTCTTTACCTTCCACTATGGTAACCCTCATAGGGTTAAGGGTTTCCTCGGTTCATACACAAGATCATTACTGGAAGGGCCCTGAACAGGTGTATGCAGGGCCGGCCTTAGGGGTGTGCGACCTGTGCGGCCGCACAGGGTGCCATGGCAGCAAGGGCGCCTGCCTGGGACTTAAATTAAAACATTGTTTTTTTTAAAAAAACTTTATTTAACATCCTTCATGTTAAATAAAGTTAAAAAAAAAACCTGATGCTTTAATTCCCGGGCAGGGGCGCCGAGTTGTTGCTCGTGAAGTTTTCAGCAACCGTTCGGCACCCCTTACTCTCCATGACTCCTTTGCGGTGCTGGCATTTCATGTTGAGCTCTGGAATATCATGTTCTGGCGCTCAACATGAAAAGCCGGCACCGCGGCAGAGCGGGATGACGGATGCCTCCCACCGCAGGTCTCCGGCAACAAGGTAAGTGAGGATAATGAGAAGTAGGGAGATGGAGTAGATAGTTATAAGGGGCAGAGGGGGGGGTAGTGAGAAGGGGCAGAGGGGGGTAGTGAGAAGGGGCAGAGGGGGGGTAGTGAGAAGGGGCAGGGGGGGGATAGTTAGAAGGGGCAGAGGGGGGGTAGTGAGAAGAGGGCGTCAGAGGAGTAGTCCGCACAGGGCGCCAGAACACTTAAGGACGGCTCTGGGTATATGTGTGTGTATGTAAATATATATATATATATATATATATATATATATATATATATATATATATATAGTGTTTCCTAATTGCTCCCCTACTTTTATCCCTGTCCTTCCATGTGCCTCCTAAATAGAATTACTGGAGACGCCACTGTTTTCAGCAGGAACTACTGAGGACAATACACACCAGGATCCAAATAGCTAAGGTACCATAAGTACCATGGATTTGAGCAGCTGTGTACATTTGTTTTCAGTTTGAAACATTAGAAACATAGAAAGTGAAGGCAGATAAGAACCATTCGGCCCATCAAGTCTGCCCAACCTCTGAATACTTTCCTTAGTGTCTGGTCTTATCTGATATCTAGCTTAGCCCTATGCCTTGCTTGCTTAAATGCCTTCACTGTATTAACATCTACCACATCTGCTGGAAGACTATCCCATGCATCCACTACCCTTTCAGTGAAGTAATATGTCCTGGTGTTACTTTTAAACCATTGCCCCTCTAGCTTAAGACTATTTCCTCTTGTTGCGGTTGTATTTCTCCTTTAAAATGTTGACTCCCTTTAAGTATTTAAATGTTTCTATCGTATCCTCTCTGTGACGTCTTTCTTCCAGTCTATATATGTTAAGATCCTTTAACCTGTCCTGGTAAGTTTTGTGCTGTAGTCCGTGAACCATTTTAGTAGCCCTTCTCTGAACTTTCTCCAACATATCTATATCCTTCTGGAGATGTGGTCTCCAGAACAGTAGACAATACTCCAAGTGATCTGTACAACGGCATGAACATTTCCCTCTTTCTACTGCTAATACTGTAGTTGGTGGTAACTAATGAATTACATTGTAAGATAGTTTGAATGACAGAGAAAAGAAGCAAACCACAAGATTCCATGTTTTTCAGAGGCCATTTTTATTAAGCTAAAACATTAACACAATCTCTAAAGTAAAACCTGTGTTGGGTTTGGCTCAGGGTTCCAGTTCTCTCTCAGGTGTCCTTCAGATCATATCCATACACGAGCCAAAAGAAGTGACAACACCAACAAAAAAGTGAACAGTATATCAATGTTCTTTAAGGACATGCAATGTCCACAGTCTGGCTACATCCATCTGAAAATGGGCTGTACACATCCATCTCGGTGTTCACTGATGCCAACTTCACGGACCTAAAAGAGATCACTTGTATTTTAATAAGGCCTTCAGTAAAGGAACAATCATTTACAAGACAAAATGCATTAAAGTACATTTTACATTTGCAGCATGATTCTGAGCTCTTTTTTGATGTCACATTCCTGTTCTCTGGACATGAACGACAGATACTTTTTGTTATTGATAATTTAAGAACTTACTTTTGTTTCTTGTGAAAAAGTGTGTACATGACGATGGAAATCCAAATAATGGTCAGAGCCGCTGCCAGTCCAATCAATAGAAAGATGAAAAATAGACGGATGTTTGCAGCCAGCTCATTGAAGAATTTCTGTTTCATTTCCTCTGCCTCTCCTAAAGAAAGATTTCAAATTATGAAACGGCTTTTGGATTTTTATCATTCACCTAGGTTATCCGAATGTTAAAGCACAGGAGACAGTTTTTACAAACATACATTTATAAAGCACAATATAGTGAGTAGAGACATAGTATCATAAAAATGCCTGAATTTCTGAAAAAGTTGTGTAAAATGGACTTAAAATGGAAGTTAAATGCCTATCATGGCTAGTTTGCTCAAAAATTTTGGGTAAGGCCTTTAATGTATTATTTTGTTATAAAGTGATTATTTTCATGAAGGATAGAATAGCTATGAATATTAACAAAAAAGTACATTTTAAAAAAACTGTGATGCATGAATTCTTATAATATCTTACCTTCAATATCTTTGGCACTGGAGCCATTCTCATCTAATACTTGCTCCTTTGCTGATGAGCAGACGCCATAAAAGAGAAGAAAAAGCAGGAATACCGGTAAACGCGCAGACATTGTGCTTTGCAAGCAGCTTCGCACCAGAGTCTGTACTGAATGACCTACTCACTGTGTCTGCTATACTGTGATGCTAGTATGACATCACAATCTCCACAAGGAGCTCCTCTTTGGTATCCACCTGCTGGATCTCCAGTTGTATTATTTGGATAGAGTATGAGCCGCTGCTGATCAATAACCTAATTCACGTTCAGCAACAATCCCTAATTTCAGTAACACCCTACATACATTGACACATCCCATAGCTAATAACAGTACCTGTGATCAATCAGAGGCCCCAGCAGAGTGTGCAAAGACTGTCCTGGCTCTCTATTCTGGCATGACCAGACTGTCTCTAGAACATAGAAGATCACTCCTCAACAATATGAATGATTTGACCATTTGACAGATCCACTGGATGCCACCTATCCTTCCCATCACTGACAGCTGTCAGAGAGAGAAGGGGGCCATCCAAATCAGTCAGTAAAAAAATAAATAAAAAAATGTTATTAATAAAAATAAACCTTGTATTATTCTTTCTATGTTTTATTACGTAACTGCTTGAAATCTGGTCACTGATTAGGAAGAGATGGAAAGCAAAATGGGTCAGTCAGGAACTGATCATTCATAAGACAGTAAAACTCTGAAGAGCAAGTACCTTTTGTCTATGGACTGTAACGATACTGGAGCAGGGACAGTACGGCCTGCCTCTGGAAGAAACTGTCAGGGTAACGGCACCCCCATGTCAGCAGAGATCAACGGGCATCAATATTTGGCAGCATGAGAAGCGTGACCATGCTGCAAGACTTTTGATTGGTAGAAAAGAGGGGCAGATATGTTGCTGTACACTTATTGACTGGGAAAGATCAGGGGATGGTGACTTAGATACAGAACGGAAACGGCTCACCCTGCAGATGTTCCTCAGCTGTGTAATGCCCCTGCTCCAGTATTGTTGCAGTCTATAGCTAAAAGGTGCTTGTACTTCAGAGTGTTTCTGTGTTAGTGCAGATTCCTGACTCCTTGGTTGTTATATGGTTTTGCTATCTGTCTCCTGCCTGATTTTTTACTTTCACCCCTTGGGTCCCCCTGACTGGCAGAACTCCAGGGCCCGGACTCAGTCGTGACCCCTGCGACCCCGGTAGTTCCGCCACTTGTGAAATGCCAGGATTAATGGCTTATATTTTATTGTGTATATTTAGCATTGGGGTTGATGTGAGTTGTACTAAAAACATTTTAAAGGTAAATACACATCTGGTGGCATTTCACATCAGCGTAACCCCCCAAAATACCAGCAAGTTCAGGAGCTTATACTAGTTCTTTGTATACCCCAGTACACTTATTTGTACGTGAATGGTGTTATTGGCAGGGACATGCTCATGGTGAACTGGACATTTACTGGGGACTGTGGTGGACAATGTAATGATGTCCTATGGACCTCAAAAACCCTGCCATGGAAACTGGTATCCTTGTATGGACAATTGGTATGACATTGGGTGATACAGTTTTAGTGTGGCATTTTATAGATCTGAGCACAAGATCACAGTTTGATGTTTTTTGCCCATTTGCTGGGTGTGGTAATACCCCTTTTTATATTATGCAGCTTCCAGGGCACATTAATTTTATATAATAATCTTACATTTTATTGATAGTTTAATAAATTTATGTACTATTGATTTTCATTTATTTGTGTTTTTTGAGAACAATGGAGTTGGAGCAAAAATATTGTGACAGTTTTAGGATTAATAATATACCGTAATTTTATAAAACTTTCAGAAAATTGCAAACATTCACATAGTGTGTGGACTATATCTTATTGATAAACAAGATCTTGCTGAGACTAACAAGGTGTTAAATTACTTAATATTCCGTTAATGTGGTATAAGTGTCATTTATTTTCATTACATTGATGTACTTTATTTGTATTACACTATGGGTTTATTAAAATATTCTTGATATTGAATAATTAGTGTTCACTTGGTGTCCTATTTTCAACCATTTTGTATTGAATAGTTCAGGATAAACGTTCATTACCCTTGTGCATGATATTTGTAGAGTACATCCTCATTCTGTCAACAAAAACAGAGCAATTTGGGTAAAGTAATATTTTTGAAGCAGATTCCCCACAGGTAAACACACGTCTCACATGATTAACTGCTGGGAAACACAGTTATTTGATTTATGGCATTGGCCTCCATGCATCTATCCCCAACATGTTCTGTGAACGTTTGCTGAACTGGTAATTAATGTTATTAGTGGACTTGTGCATTTAGATTCGTATGAATCCCTGAAAACATGGAGAACCCCCAAACACCAAGCAAAGAATTTTGAATTTTTGTTTGAATTTCGTTGGTGCTTTTACTCTCACGCACACATTTACCCACTCTCTCACTTACGCTCTCTCTCACACTCTCATTCACTCCAGACTATAAGGCTAATCTTTGACTCCTGGAGATATAGGAACCAATATCCATATGGATTTTCTAAACTTGTTTTTTTTATTGTTAAGTAGACCTGTGCAAATGGGTCAAAAAGATTTGGACACATGTTTTGGCTTGTTTTTGGCACATTCCTTTTCAGACAACGAAATTCCGTTCCCTGCACCTTTATTCTGGATGACATTCTGGGACAATTTACAGTTGGGGAACAAAAGTTTTTGTCCGACACACAAATTCACTCTCACTCTCTCACTCTCTCTGACTCTTACTCGTTCTATCACACTTTCATTTCCATTCACTCTCTCCCTTTGAATGTCTCCTTCCTTCTCTGCCGACCACTTCTGCTTCCATATCTCTCAGCTCCACTTCTATGTCTCGCAGCTCCACTTTCGTGTCTTGCATTTTATTGTTCTGCAACTTCTTCTTTCTCCTCTCTTCTATATTCTTTTTTCCCTCATATTTCTTCTCTCTCCATCCCCATCTCTGTGGACATAACCTCACGGCGAACTTCTGCAGAAATGGTGGAGCTTCTGGTGACGTCATCTCCCCTGATCACGTAAAAACTGTTAATGTGATTCTTTTCTGCTAGGCTTCTTTGCTCCACTCATATTTATATGGTCTGTTCAGAAAGCTAGCATAATTGGGTCCTGACAGGGTTTATGACTGGGTTCTGACAGGCTAAACTTGTCTAGGAAAGAGTACACATTTTAAAAGCCCACTGCCAAGTATAAAATCATGGTTAAGCAGAAATAACTTGGATGATAATTCAGCACTAGATCTTTTACATGAAATAGTTAAGAAAAAAGCCAAGTGGTATGTACATGGATAGGTTTTCATTGTGTATGCACATCTCACTGATAGAATATCTTTCAATGAATCTAGTTCTGTACTAGATTTACAATAGTTTTTGTTGAAGCTAACATAAGAGTCTTCAAATAAAGTAATCATGTGTAAAGAGCTTTTTAAACCTTTCAGATTTCATCTTCAGTCTGGTGGACCTGAAACCAAGTGTATAATGTTTTGGGGCCTTTTTTTAAACTTTTTATTGCAATGTTTTCTCAGTCATAGATACATCTTCTATGAATGCAGTTGACATGTGTTGCAATTACAGTATAAAGGTGGAACATAAAAATGATGATAAAGAAAAAGGAGTAATAGTACTATGGGACAGTCTTTTACAATCTTGCAGTATATAGCATGTCAGTGATTGTAAAGAAGACAAAGCTTATCTGTTACCGGCAAAGGCCAAGCGACCGTTTTTCTCCAGGAAAGACACACTGTATTTCTGGACTAAATACCTTCACTTGCTGGCACAATTTGCATCCCTCTGGTGGCGTGCTTCCTTCTACCTCCCCACAGACCTGAAGCCAATTTCCCCAATCTGTGGGATTACAGATCCTTGCCAAGTTATCTTTCCTAGGCTGTCATGAAACATAGACTGGAAAAGTACAGAAAGGCCAAAAGACTAGAATAGTAGCAAGATATAGCCTGCTGAACATTACTGGTCTGGCTACAAAGGAAAATGATTACATTGGGATGGGGCTTTTTTAGAGCCCACCATGACAGCTCCTCCAGTCCGCAATGGCCTTGAAACAGCCATCAAATACATGAATTTATTATTACATAAAAATGTTTGCTGCAGTCCCTGTATATCAATAATGAACTAATACTATATACAGTACAGCTTCTCCAATCCACCCCACCACCGTACATTTTCTGCACTACACTTGCAGTATGGTAGATGAGCATCAATCACAGCCTCAACACTGTGACTGTCACTGGCTGTCTCACAGTCCAACTCTAATCCATCTGTAACTGCTGCCGACAAGTAAAAATGAAGCTAGCACATTTACATATCTAATGCTTGTGCCTTCCCCTCGAAAATGCTTATTGTAAGTGAAAAAAAACCTCCCAGTTTGTTGGACCCATCTATCACACCCACAACCATCAATGAGACCATTCCCTGATTTTACCTATCAGTCATTGATATGTACCCTCCTTTCGCACTTTACCTCATAAAAAAGCTTTCAAAGGGTTGTAATGGCGCCAAAACATGGCAAATGAATTAACAAATTTTAACAAAATTTCTGATATTTTGCCATTGGTTTGTTTAATTGGGGACCCTCTTCGTAATGATAACGAATACACAAAATTGCTACATGTATATGTATTGCCTCTATGCATTTACTGAATAACACAGTTATGTTGACAATAATGTGGAACTGCATCCAACTTTCTTTAAACCTTTTGACCAGCTCTGTAGTAGTAACTTGGCAAAGAATTACCATACTAATCATCCAATAAAAATGCTTTCCTAATGAAATCTATCTCCTACTGTAAAGGATGCAAAAGACTAACCTTGTAAACTTTTATTAAATATACAAAATTTATTAAATAGTAACAAATAAATAAGAGGGTAGACCACTGGTGAAGTGTAACAAGCATGAATTGAAACAAGAGAATCATTAAAAAAGCAAACAAAATGTACATTGCGGGTTTATTTAACCAATCATTGGAAACTAGCAAATGTTGTGCCCATTCACAAGAAAGGTGGCAGGGAGGAGTCTGGCAACTACAAGCCTGTGAGTCTTACATCAGCAGTGGGGAAATTAATGAAATGTTGAAGGATAGCATTGTTGAGCATCTGAAGTCACATGGGTTTCAAGATCAAAAAATCAACATGGGTTCAGGGAGATCATGGCTTCTGACACTGTCCCACATAGAAGACGTGTCAATAAACTGCAATCTCTGAGTTTAGATCCCAATATTGTTGAATGGATTAGGCAGTCGCTGAGTGACAGACAACAGAGGGTTGTAGTCAATGGAGTATATTCGCAGCAAGGTCTTCTTATCAGTGGGGTCCCTCGGGGGCCTGTACTTGGACCCATTCTCTTGAACATTTTTATTAGTGATATTGCAGGAGGTTTGGATAGTAAGGTATGTCGTTTTGCTGATGACACAAAGATTTACAACAGAGTTGATGTTCCTGGAGGGATAAATAAAATGGCAAATGTTTTAGGTAAACTGGAAAAATGGTCAGACCTGTGGCAACTGATGTTTAATGTGGATAAATGCAAGATAATGCACATAGGGCATAAAACCCAAGGGCAGAGGAAAAGGATTTAGAGTGATTAGGGGTAGGTAGACAATGTAATAGAGAGGCAGGAAATGCTAGCATTCCATTGCATAGAACACTGGCGAGACCTCAGTTGGACTAATGTGTACAGTACTGGAGACCGTAACTCCAAATGGACATAGATACCTTGGAGTAGACATGTGCAAATGGGCCAAAAACAATTCAGACAAATTTTTCGGTTAGTTTTCGGCCCATTTGTTTTCAGGGAACAAATTACTTTCCATGCTCATTCAGTTTGGACAAATATCAGGGGTGGGGGCATTTTTAATCGATTTTCAATCGATGCCTGGTGCCCACATTCATTCTCACTCACTCACACTCTCATTCTTGTTACCTATCTCTATTAGGCTCTAGACTTAAATACTTAAAATGAATCAACATGATGAAGAGGAGAGTTTATTTAAAAGAATAAATACTACCACAACAAGAGGACATAGACTTAAGGTAGAAGGGCAAAGGAAATATTACTTTGCGGAGATGGTAGTTGATGCATGGAATAGTCTTCCAGTACAAGCTGTACAGTAATAAAGTTTAAGCATGCTTTGGATAGGCATAAGGCTAAGCTAGATATAAGATAAGGCCAGGGACTAAGGAAAGTATTCAGATGTTCAGTAGACAGGGTAAAATGTTCTTATCTGCCATCACTTTCTATGTTTCTTTGTTTCCAGCTACAGTTTAGACGTAATCATTAGATACCCGGGATTAATATACATCATTTTTATATCAGTCACACTGTATAATACATGGATATGTTGTGTATTGAATAAAATTATGACACTCTAGTTTCAGCTCTCCAGCTGTTTTATTTTATACATCTAGGACTCGTGTCCCCTAGTAATCAACAGATGAGTTTAAAACTTTCTTCCACATTGAAGAAAATATCGTTCTGTTAAAACCATGAAAGATATAGCAGCAGCTGTTAACAGCTATTTGAAGCCCATTGAGCAGGAACCAGGCTGCTGAATTATGCAGACAAGATAATGAACTGGAGACAAATGATCCCAAGAGGGCCCCTGCTGGGTTACAAGGAGAATATGCTTATGAGCTAGATTTATTATCTTAACATCATTTTATGTGACCTCTAATTTATAATAAATACCCGAGACTTCAATAAATGTTTTGTTCTTGGTAGTACCACTGTAGGGGTTTTTTTTTTACCTCACCTCATCTCTGCTTAGAAGCAAAACAATGAAAAAATAAGGTTAGTAATATGACAAATTTGTGTTCCACAACAGGACGGTTAGTTTGAGAACTCTGGTTACATTTTCTTAATAATGGAACAAATATATTAATGGTTTGTAGGCGTTCATGTCTTTCTTAAAAGTCTTCTGTTGAGATATAGCCTGGTATGGTGGTCACTTCCTGCAACCTACCTAGAGTGTCTCTGGCGCAGGGTGGCAGCGCTTAGGCCCACTTCCTGCCCAATTCTCCCCTCCCTTGCATACAGTGCGGCGCTTTCTTATTGACTGTTAGCTCTATCTCTTGCCCAATCAATACTGTCCTCCAGACTGCTAACCACACCCATTGGTATTAGCCCGCTCCTTTGTGAAGCCACTCCCTCAGAAAAGGGAGAGCTCCAGGCGGCCTGACCTGCTGAGTTCCCAGGCACAGTATGATTATGCTCCAAAAATGCATGAATAAAATTTAGGAAACCTTCAGATTTCTTCACCTAATTAATTCACGTTTTAAAATCTATAGCTTTCTGTGAAGATAATTGGTTAAAAAGTAAGGGATTATTTTACCTTCTTCCTATGGAATCCACATAAGGTTGTTTTTCATTTTGTATATGTGTATGATGAATTGGATCTATAAAGGCACTTTACAACATTGTGACAATATTAACAATTAGTGTGTTTTTTTTAATCACAAAACTCATATTATATATATTATGTATATTTACCTTGTATATTTATTAAATCACTAGGAATAATACATTTTTGGAAGTATTATTGTAATAGTTTAATGTATTTTTAGGATTTAGTCGTATTTTTACAATGTGTATTGTGACACAAAATGATTTTGTGACACAGAAAGCTGTAATATTTCTAGGAAAACAGCTTTTTCTTAAATACTCTAGTACTTCTTTAGCATTTATCAGAATAACTGTATCTCAAAATTCACAAAATTCCGCATGATTATTTTAATCACCAAACTTTTTTTTTCTGTTTATTAAAAAAGACAATTAGTCACGCAGTTTAGAGAAGCACATTACATCCTGAATAAATGAAAGAGGTGTAAGACACAATTTTAAAAGTACGTTTAGAACATCTAGATGTAACATGCAAGGTTCCGCAAGTTGCCATAAGGCCAGCCAGGTCGACTAGTCCTAAAGATGAAATCGCCTGTACATTTATACTTACATACCCAATTCTGCGGCATGTAAAAACCCATGCTCACATTTGTGGTTCCCCTTTTTGTAGCAGGAGAGAGTAATATGGAGAGTAGTCCCATGACATGGAAGTAATTACAATGATAAGCAAGTGTGTACAGGGCTCAAATGCTAAAATATTATTTATACACTGTACCAAATGAACCTTTATTAGACCTATTATATTAAACGTGATTGTCCCTCTTTAATAAATCAAATGCATTATGGTTATTTATTAAGTCCTATAGTTAAGAAATTTGAATTATATTGAGGTATTTAAATTGCAAATGATCCTCTTTTAAAAAAAATATACTGCGGATGATCATGCATAGAAGGATTAGGTCACTTAGGAAGTTAATTAGTAATTGCTAAATTCTGATAAACAGCAGGATTGTAATTGTAATCCGGTATTTGCCCTATTTTGACTTTTGATTTTTAATCAGCGTTTCCAATGGCTAGTGGCAAACGACTGAAAATTAGATGGGTTAGTGGGTATGATAAATTTATATGCATACGGACACCTTTCAGACACTGCTGAATTAGTAAGGGAATTACTTTATGAATATATCCAAGTAATTATATGTTTTAAATGATTTTTCAAATTATATCTGAATATAGAGAAAATTGATAAAATACAAAGAATACAAATATAATTTTCTCCTATCTTTATATTGCACTTATCAGGTTGAGACCCTTTTAATAAAGGAATTAATGAATTACACAGTTAATTATGGAGAAACACTCTTTCTGGTCATTAGGATCATCACTACCGACCTGTCAGAGATGTTGTAATTAGGATTAATATCATATATTGGATTCTATGCCCATTCACATGTCAAGAACAAACTCAGCCTCTGTTATATGCTTAAAGTTTAAAATCAGAAGCTGATCTCCTCTTGACCTTATATTTTATTCATTATCACGTTTGTACATATCGGATCTTCCAGGCAGGATAGAGAATGAAACATTTAGATTTCATATTAGGAAGGCATTGCTTGGAAAATGTTGTGTGTTAATGTCTGACCTGTCTGGTGCATTAAATTACGTTATTGAAAGAAAAAAAATTCAATATTTTGCTAATCATTATCCAGGTTGTTCACAGTGTTTGTGTTGTGGATGAATTAAACTTGTGTATAACCAAAATTATATTTTCTTTCCAGTAAAAAAAATAGATTGTACAGGTTGGGGTATGTTTCTCCTCTTACTTTGACTCTGAACACATTTAGAAAATGTATCTTGACAAATATTAAAACAACAGTATATGTATTCAAATGTAAATATAATATAAAATATGAGTGTGTATATATATATATATATATATATATATATATATATATATATATGTGTGTATGTTTGTGTGTGTGTGTGTTTGCATTGAAAAGGTCTTCTAAGAGGAGCTAATTGTTGTTCCTATCCCATGACATGTAATTGTTATTAAACATAATTGTCAGGGAGGATAGCAATTAATGCCATGAAAATTCATCACATTTAATTAAAGAAATGCTCTTAAGGTTCTATTTTCTCATTTTGGCATCCTTATTTTTCCCGAAAGACTTCTTCACTGATTAAAAAAATAAACAAAAAAATACCTTTCTCCACTGAAAGAAATCTGAATATTTTAAACTCAATGCTTATTTTTTAAATTGAATTAATTACTAGAAGGAAATAATTTGGTGTCCTGAGTCTTCAATAATATATATATATATATATATATATATATATATATATATATATATACACATTTATATATACTTACACACTAATGGTAACACACATTTCCTCATCACTTACACATTCATGCTCACACACTTACACATTCATGCTCACACACTTACACATTCATGTTCAGACACAAACACATCCATGTTAACAGAAAAAACAATTACACATACATATCCATGCTAACACAAAACACTTACACATACACACTCATACACATTCATGTTAACGCTGTGTTCCTGCCTCCCTCTGATGGCCAAAAATTGTTCACAATTGTTCCCCCTTGGCCAGCGAGCCCCTGCCCTCTATTTATTCCTACAAACCACAAAATGATCTGACCAAAATCAATGTGAAAAATATGCAACAATAGAAAAATTAGACAGGGCTTTAAGAATATGCAGAGGGATTCATATATATATATATATATATATATATATATATATATATATATATATATATGTAAATTTGTGCATATTAGTGAGAAATACATAATTTCCCATTTTGCAAAGGTATCTATAATTACAAAACTTACCTAAATGTGAGTTACAAGCATATCTGAAAGAGATAACTGTAAGGCACAGCATTGCAAAAGTTTTTTTTTTAAAAAAGGGGATATTAAAGGGACAGCAACCCCACCAATGAAGAATGCATATTAAAGCACTTAAAGTACTTAGTTATTACTTTAAAATGTATTTTTTAACCTGTATGGAAAAAAATAAAAGTACTTACCTTTAGGAGGAGGTAAGTGGGCTGAAGTAGCCAATGGCAAGAAAGCACCCCCACTGAAATATCATAGAACGCCTTGAAACTTGCGTGTGTCGGCACTGACTCTGGCTGGCGGTGAGTAAAGTTCATGCACACAGTGGTATAACATATTTTCAAGCAAAAGAAAATTATAATTTAAAGGGTACATTCAGCTATTATAGTCATTAAATTGAATATAATGGCTGGAGTGTACTTTAAAGTCTGCAAGTAGCATTTTAACCTTAATTGTATAAAACATTTCAGATGTTTTTCTTCTATATAGCAATATTACAAATTACAAAATTGAAAACAAAAATCAAAACAATGAGGTCCTCAAAAAATATGATCATACAAACTTGCTGTTTTCAGCAGTGCTGTTGTATGATTTTGCTTTTGTAGCATTGTGAGAAATGTTAATAACATCTTGAATTCTAAAAATATGCAACAGTCGAGTGGGGGATGAGTTTCCGCTACAAATAAAGGAAACATCTGAAATGTTTTCTTTTTTCATAGCGGGGATCTCAAGACACCAATAAAAACACAGTTTAAGCTGTTTTCTGACTTTTGATTTCCTTGTCTCACCCTCTAATTTCACCGAGGCTGTTACAAAAATAAAGCCAATTAATAATCTTAAAAGACAACAATAAGACAACTGGTAAACAGATCATTTATCATGCTGCAGTCTATCTTCTTTCGATTTTGCTATCCCTAGGGGAAGCGTTCTTGGTTGGGGAGAAGTTCGGAATCCCAGGAGTCCCAAACTCTTTATGAATTCATGGTTTTGATGATGAACACTTCAACAGCAAGAGCATCATGAAGTGATAGTAGGCAGCCCAGCACATGCCAAGTGTATGCTAATGAGGATGACTAGTCTCTGGAGTTCCAGCAAATCACTCATTGTCTGATGCAATTAGTCTGTTTTTCTCACAATATAAAATCTTCTTTAATTTTGTTCATATTTCCAAGGCCCCTGTTCACATCACTTAAGATTTGCTTTATGTGCAGAAACACTTGAAACCGATAGAGTTGTTGGAAAGTTCAACTTTTGGAACACTCCTTTAGGACACAGCTTTTTTTTTTTTTTCTGTACAAAACAAGAAAGCATTTTTTTTTTGTTTTTTTTTTGTTTTTTGGTGAATGTAGGGTGTTTGCGAACATGACTACCACCTGTCCCTGTTTGTGGTCCCTTTTGCAGCATTACAGTTCACTGCACTTTGCTCCACGTCCTGAATTGGACAATGATCCAATATGTAGAGAAATCTCTACTGAACGCCAAAATATGCTGGATCACTAAATTGTTAACCAACTTGGACACAATTTGCTCATTGACTGCTACCTTAGTTCTATCTTCTGCAAATGTGTTTTGAACAGATTAAACTGAAACTGCTAGCATATATATATATAAATTAAAAGATGTTTTCATGCGCTTGAGTAGTGTCACATCCGAACACACAACACCCCACAATGCAATATGTTTATTCACAATGAAATGTATAGATGGCAAAATGGCCCATGTGCCCGTACTCTACTCATTGGCATGCTACTTTTAAAAGATCATTAAATGCAGCTTTTATAACTAGCCTGACTCACAACATTTAAGATGGTCAAAGAGGGCCACGTTTGTTTTAGTGGCTGTGATTTGAAGTATGGAACAAGCATTAAACGCATCAAATGAGTGGTGCTGCGAGTGTCTGGACTGGGAAGCTTTTTAGTGGTATTCACTAATACTTGTAATGTTGATCTCATTTCATTGTAAACTTAGATATGAGGGAATAAAGGACGCATTTGATGCTTCTTGAGTGCATCCCACAATATTTTAGGTTCCATTCAATGTAGTTAGGAGTAATTGTATTAGTCCAGTGATGTAGATGCAAAGTAACAAAATATTGCAGAATCCTTTAATACCTTTTTCTTCTCCCCTGTTGTCTCCCCTGTTTTGGCTTTATAAAGGGAAGACTCCCGAAACCTGTTATTAAAATATACAGTACTGTTAGTCCAATAAAAAAAAGTATTACAAGATTATGCAACATTTCTGTTACTTTGCATCAGATTCCAATCAAGCTGACGTACATTTATACTCAGTAAACATTCTGAGATCCTAGAAAAGAGGGACATCAGGGGATGAAATGGAGGCAGAGGGGCTTGGGTCTCAAAGAGGAACTGTCTTCTAAATTGGGACACTTGAGGGATATAACAAGCATTATTAAATGTATTTAGGAAAATATATTTCGTATTACCTTACAAAGGCTGTCCTAAACTTACTTCTTTACCCTTAATGCTGTCTGTGTAAGTCAATACTGAATATGCCCAGACTGGTCATCTGGCCCACTGGGCAAATGCCCAACACGCTGTCCACAAAAAGCAGCCCATGCTGACGCAGCAGATCGGGGGGTGCAGTGCGTGGTCACCTGCTGCATATGCTGTGTGAGAGTGTATATGTCATTTGGTTGCCACTGGTTTTAAAGTGCTAAGGCCACTTAGTCATCATCAGTCTGGCAGTGACAGCCGCTAATCGAAAGGGAGGAGTAATCCTACATGTCCTGTAACACAAATTAAATGTTAGATGTTTGAGCTTCAAAGCAAATAGCATGTTTTCTTTAAACTGAACTCAACATGGAACCGTAGTAGGTTGTCACTGTCACTGTTCATCAACGAGTGAGCCACCACCATTTTTGTAAGCTATAGGATACAGGTGAATTATTGTTTTATACATAACTGTCGGCCAGCACAATGTATAGAATGACTATACCTTCTGAACCCATAGTTCCATGTGCTATTATTTTAATAACTGGGGAGAGGAAAGGGTATTACCAGGGCCGGCCCAAGGCAAAATGCCGCCTGGGGCAAATTTTAAAATGCCGCCCCCCCCCTTATCTACCCTCCCCCCCCCTTGTACTTACCTTTCAGCAGTCCTGCGGCGAGTCTCCCTGTTCGGTCTCGGTGCCGGATTGTAATGCTGAGTGCCGGAAGATTTCCGGCGCTCAGCATTACAAGCCGGCACCGAGACCGAACAGGGAGACTCGCCGCAGAGGAGAGAGAGAGGGGCCCCTTTCTCTCTCTTTCGCTTTAAAAAAAAAAAAAAAAAAAAAAAAAAAAAGGGCTTGGGGCGGCGAAGTGCAGCCCCTTCAAAAGTGCCGCCTGGAGCGGTTGCCCCACTCGGCTCCATTGTCGGGCCGGCCCTGGGTATTACACATACAAGTGAATATTTAAGTTTGTCACTTCAAAGTTTTCAGTGCTTTTAACGACTCATGGCTTCTGGTGTTTTGTGTAAAACATCTGAAGTATTTACCGCTAGGTTAGGCAAAGGATAAAGAATGCCATCATTTCCATAGAAAGTGTAATCAACCTTTTTGTGAAAGAGAAAGGGTTTCAGGAGGAACAAAGGATGTTCTGCTGGATGAGGAATTATAAGGATGTCCTCGCGATGTCAAAGTTAATAATGAAAATGCATATATTTAAAATGAGCAAGATAATTATAAATATGTTAATTGATGAAAATCTGTGAGCTTTAATTGCATACCATAGTTTTACTGTAGTCAGCCACATTCCCACTGTGTCATCTATCATGGCTGACAGCCAAGAGCTCTGCCAGGGGAGAAGACAATCCGTCCCGTCTGTAATGCCTCTTATCACATGACCTCTTCTCCTACCTGCTCCTCCAAAATTAGTAGTCTTATTCATATGAACAAAGTCCAGGAAGGGATGAAAAGGATGTGCATACTCAATTATTTGGATTGTAAGAGACAATGTGAGGGTATAATGTGAGCTAATGGAAGTACAGAAGTATCCTGTTTCTTGTCTTTGACAGTTTAAGGTTTTAGCACCTTGGTTAATGAGCGCCTGGGTGCCGTCCACCCAGAGGCGTATCTACTGAAAATAGCGCCTATGGCAACCACTGAAATTGCGCCCCTGTCCAAATATCTAAAACCCATTTACTAGCCCCTGCTGCCCATATATATATAAATATAAGTCCCTGCTGCCGATAGCAGGTATAGATCAACACACAAACCCAGATCAATTGAAATTCACTTGTGATCTCAGCACTGAAGGTATATATCAAATAAACAGAATCAGACATACAAATAATATACGAAACGTAGCATCGCAGGTATAGATCAAATACATACATGGAAACAGCATTGCAGGTATTAATCAACTGAATAAGACATATTAACCCTGTATGATACACAAACACTTTTACAGTCACTCACTAATTCACACTTTAATTCAGACAACTCATCCACACATTAACTCATGCTCTCCCTCATTCAGACAACTCATCCACACATTAACTCATGCTCTCCCTTATTCAGACAATTCAGCCACACATTAACTCATGCTCTCCCTCATTCAGACAATTCATCCACACATTAACTCATGCTTTCCCTCATTCAGACAACTCATGCTCTCCCTCATTCAGACAATTCATCCACATATTAACTCATGCTCTCCCTCATGCAGACAACTCATCCCCATATTAACTCATGCTCTCCCTCATTCAGACAACTCATCCCCATATTAACTCATGCTCTCCCTCATTCAGACAATTCATCCACATATTAACTCATGCTCTCCTTCATTCAGACAACTAATGCTCTCCCTCATTCAGACAATACATTCACATATTAACTCATGCTCTCCCTCATTCACTCAATGCATCCACACATTAATTCACACTCTTTACTTATATATACCCCCTCTCCTTCCCTTATCACTTTCTAACCCCTCTCCTTCCCTTATCACTTTCTAACCCCTCTCCCTCCCTTATCACTTTCTAACCCCTCTCCCTCCCTTATCACTGTCTAACCCCTCTCCCTCCCTTATCACTGTCTAACCCCTCTTCCCCTATGTAGTTCACTCACCTTGAGGTCCAACGACGGGAGCACGAGGCTTCTGTCTTCCTGCACTGCCCGCTGCTTCACTGCTGAGCGCTGTAATATGACGTCGTATTTCGGCGCTCAGCAGTGAAGCAGCGGGCACCAGCGAGCGGCTTTTAAACACTGTCTTTTTTTTTTTTGATGCGGGGAGAACGAGGGGCGCCGAGCGGTTGCTAGGCGCCCCTCTCTCTCCTCCGCATCCAAAAAAAAGACAGCGTTTAAAAGCCGCTCGCTGGTGCCTGCTGCTTCACTGCTGAGCGCCGAAATATGACGTCATATTACGGCGTTCAGCATGAAATGCCGGCACCAGGACGGAGGTAGAGGCCTTGTGGAGGAGAATGAGGGGCGCTGATCGGTTGCTAGGCGCCCCTCTCTCTCCTCTGCATCAAAAAAAAAAACGGCGTTTGAAGGCCGCTCACTGGCGTCCCCTTCAAATGGCGCCTATGGCAAGAGCCATAGGTGCCATACCCTAGATACGCCTCTGCGTCCACCCACAGTATCCAACAGCTTGTTTGTATATAATTATGAGTATGTGTTTGGCTTTAGGCGTGTTTAATAAAATGTGAGTTTACAGCTGTACTCCCTGACCTCTCTATGCATTATAAAGGCCCAACCCTGTGAGTATAACACTGGTGTAATTGACCCTGCATTAGTAAAATCTGGGTATTGAAATGTTTAAATCTCCTGCACAAGGGCACGCTAAGTTGGATGCTGTGGGTGCATGGCACCCAGGCGCTCAGTAACCAAGGTGTTCAGGGAGGTCACATAACATGACCCCCTAGTAGCAGGGCAATAACAGTGCAGCAGCTCACACAGAGAGTACACGGTGCCAAGAAGACATGTATGCAAGTGTCAGGGAAGAGGTAGGGAAGGACTGGAAGTGACAACTGTGTGAGCTGCACAGATGACAGTATAGAGACAGTGAGTGTGTGTGCATGTATGTATGTGTGTATGTTCTTAGAGTGATTGTGGGAGTGTATGTGTAAATGTATGTGAAAAAGTAAGTGTGGGTTACTTTATGGCTGTAGAGTCAGCATTAGTACATAATATTAGCATGTGTGTGTATAAGGGGGTGCTGTTTCTGCATATTAGTATACTGTGTGTAAGTGTATAGTGTTAACATGAGTGTGTGTAAGCCTTGGGTTAGTGAGATGAGGGAGAGAAGGGACCTTAATTTTTAATATTTTTATAACCGATATTACAAAAGATCTGCAACAGGCAAGACATTCCTGGTGGAACGAGCCAAACGGCAAAATGATTTAAGTAGAAGAATAGTTGAGAATGTGGAAGCTGCAGTTTAATGTTGATAAATGTAAAATTGTGCGCTTAGGATGATCCTAAGGCAGAATAGAGCTTTGAGGGCAGCCACTTCCCTCATTCAGTTAAGACCAAGGACTGACTGAGGTCTGAGTCTTGACATTAGGAAAAATGGGTCGAATGGTTATCTGCCATGAAATTATATGTTGCTATTTTTATAAAGTTTTTTTAACTTTTAAATGGTTAACTCAGTTTTACCATCAGTATGAAACGGGGAGATCAGATTTACAAGACTTATAAGACTTTGTTATGCAAACAAAGTGATCACTGTGATTTTCTATTATAGTGATCACATGACTGCCATGCGCCAATCAGGTCCCTATGGACTGCCTCAGTTGTGAGCCTTTGCTACTTAGCCTACACTAAGTAGAACAATACAAAATATGGACAATATCCAGTCGATGCCGTTGTATGGTGGGGATAACCAATACTCTACAGAAACAAATACAAAAAATTTGTATAATTTAAAAAACAACTAGAAAAATATACCATTTTATATGGAAATCTGAAGTTAAATATAGAATATGTATATAGAATATATGTAAAAACAAAACTGTTTACTTAAAAAGCAAAATATTACAATATGTCTCGGGTTCAGACAGTATTGAGCATACACAAGCTTACACCCTGTTATTGTTCCTGCATAAAGCCCAGCCTGTGAATTACCAGTATTTGCTCAATATTTGCAGTTGGTAATTACCTAACATAAGCTCGCCTTTGGCATGCAAAATCAAAAAAAAATAAAAAATTTGACGTGGGCTAATTGGAAGAGCAGCACTTACGCGTGGAAATTAACTAGGCCTCTTTTCGCAGCTTTTACTTTCCGTTCTAAGAGGCTGAAGGCTGGTGACATCAAAGACAGGATTATGCGAGGCGATAAACTCTTGATCTAATGGACATGTTTGAAGTCATGGACGTGTACCCGTGTGAAAAGCCAGGGTGCAGGTGCACTCAGCCCTCGGGATGATATGGCTAGGTAGGCGGGACACGGTTTGATATATATATTAAGGCATAATCTTCCCAGATGTATTTAATGTTTGTTTTTAGGCTTTGGGGTTCTTTGTTCTGTAAATTAATATGTTAATGTTCTCTCCACATCAGAGGACATTAGCATGTATATACATCGCTGGCATTGTGTGCCTCGGCTTTCTTTAATGGCTTCTAAAGCAATTCTGTGAAACTCTTGCTAAGCTGTCCATGAAGAATTGTAGAACAAATAACTGACACTGTAATCTCAGGGAAATCAAGTAATCACGGCATTAAAATAAATGTGTGTGCTCAACTGATTCCCATAAATAACACAGGATAGACTGACTGCATTAGCCTTGAAAGGGTAATTGCTGCTCCGAATGTTTTTCTTTTTCTAAAATACCATTTAACCATTTAATATGTAAGCATCGTGTCACTGGTTTAATTGCAAAGGGGTAGCCAAAGCATAGAGTGTTATTAGCAGATAATCTCTGCCGTTTTATCCACTTTGCACTGGGGCTCCATCTGGTGCTGATATTTGAAGTTTTAAAAAGTAACCAATTAACAAATATAATAACAATTTGAAATGTAACTATCTTAGTTATGTTTTTGCAATGTTTTATCTAAAGCAATGGGACAAACCAGATCAAGGTAAAGATTTGGTTATCTCCTGGGTGCTTGCGCTTTGGCATGTGTGAGGTCCTCTGCCACCTCCTATAAATAAATTGCCAGCTGATTAACTGTACTCGTGTCTTCAAAGACCACCTGGATAAAGGCGCTATTGCATTTTTGTTTATGATATTTATAATTTCACTTATACTTACAGTTTTTTGCTTATTTTTGTTATTATTAGATTTCATGAAATTATTTTTTCTTTCTATACTATTTTTGTGTATGCAACAGTGTATCTTTATACGATGGCCTACCACAGGAAAAAGGCTGATTCTTTATGGCAATGCTAATGAAGTACTATTTAACTAAGTAAGTCCTTTCCCTCGTTAGTCACGTAACGGACATAGAATCCATATAAATGGCTAATATGCATCTACATGAAAATATTATGTAAAAACTATAAATATTATTAAGAAAAAAAACACTACAGTAATTAAAAGGCAGGAGTTTACCCTTTGAATTATAGGGCAGTCATTTAGATCAGGATTATAGACTATGCTAAAAGATTATAGTATTATGATTAAACTACTTTATTTCAGACTTAATATCACCACTTTACATTGTAATTTAAAATGTATCTGCGGGGCAGCCCTGGCAACCTTTTTTTGATTCCAAAAATAATCCTACTGGAACCAAAGACAAGCAATTTTCAACTTAAATGGACAGTCTGATGTCATTGAGACCCTCTCTAAAGAAAAATACATATTAAAGTACTTTCCAGTTTCCAAAATTTAGAAAAAAACATTTACCTGACGTTGCAGCTCTGCCGCAGCAGCAACCTCCTCTTCTATAGTCTAACATCTGTTGCCACCAATTGATAAAAGCCTACTTTATTTTAAATGCACCTTTTCAATGTATTACAGTATGTGGAACAATTTTCAGCTATATGCATATATCAAATATTAAGTGATCAGCTGGTAATTTTGACTGGTGGAATAATACAAGGTAGGCCTGCTCCAGCAATGTCTGGGGTGCAGGTGTGGAGTCTCCCATATAACTGGCCCTTTTATATGAGTTACAAATCATTGCACGGGACTGTGCTTTGCTGGCACCAACTTCCATATTATGTCTCCTTCACGCTACATAGCCTTGTAAGGCAGAGTGCCAACATATGATTTCATATCTCAGTGCTCTGCACAAAAAAGCACCTACTTCTATACAATAAATACATCATGTGTTCATAATTTGATTTTTGAGGTAGGAGGCTGGGGATACTACTTTGGTCAGTCATACGCCAACATCCCTCACACATACACATTAATGCTAGCTTTCTGTTATTTTTCAAGCATTTTTGTTCATGTATTGACCCATTTTCTGCCTGTTTCTGGGTTTTATTTGTACATGGTGCACGTGAATGCACCACAGATATAAATCTGCTAAAGAGTATATTACTCCTTTGAAAATAGTACGTACAGCTCTGAGTGATCATTGTAGTAATAGTGTCACTTGTGTAACATTAACCAAGCATTATTTTAATTTACTAATATGATATCCGCCCTTGCATTTTAGTAAATCTGGCTTAAAGCACCGATGTTTGTGATGTTGAAATGGCCTTTTTGTGTTGTTCCAAATCCATAAGCCATGTAATTAGAGGATATTTAGGGGTCTTGCTATGTAACTAAAGCTGTTGTTGCACCCTGTATAAGGTGTAAACTCATTCTCAGCTCGATGAAAACATCCATTTAGCTAATTTCTCTGTTCACTTATTTCAAGTGGTTTAAAGAATCATTACACAGCAAAAGCTAGCCTTTCCCACCATTATACTTTTTTAATTTATTGTGTGCTTTTTATAATAGATTATATATATATATATATATATATATATATATATATCTTATACATACTAGTAATCCAGATGTAACATATCAGTAACTCAAAATGATTAATATGCTAACAATAATTTTCCCTTCTATCCAAAGATTTACACGAAAAACTAGATGTTCTCTATTAGAAAATAGCTGCTTGAGTGCACACATGTTCTATGGCCACTGGGCACATCCTAACACTCTCCTGTAATGGGACAGAGAGATAATACATAAATCCATGGTGTCTGTGAATATGCCTGACTCTGCTGACAGCTGTTTCCTCTATATATTTAATGTAATTACATGGGTAGCCGTAATAATGTCAACGTTTTGCCTTGCAGGTAGACTGTGTGTGGCATTTCTCTTTCATACATTCGTTCCCCACAATTACTGTATAATATCATGGATTGGGCTGTTCGTCATGTTCTAACTAGAGATTGTTACCTTGATTCTGGCTCATTGGAATCTTGCATAATAAGGCGGCCATCTTACTTGAAACACTGAGCTGATACCATCACACTGATCCATCCGCTGTGGCAAGGTTAGACAACAGCTTGTTCTTCACAAACTATTGAGAAACTACAAATGCCATGATATAATTTGACAACAGCTGGTGGGACACCTATTAGCAGCCACATGCTATAGTGTATCTTTCTTCCTTTCTTTAACAGTTAGCACGTAAAAGAATGCTAATTACACGTTTCACAAGTATCAAGTGTTAGATCATATTAAATAGCATAGTCTGGATTTTGTAGAATGTTTTAACATAATTTTAATATTCACCAATGAAATAAGTGTGTTTAGTTCAGTGTTCCTCAACCCTCTCCTCAAGGCACACCTAACAGTCCAGGATTTAGTTATTACTCAGGTGTGTCTAAGGTTACATAGTTACATAGTTACATAGGCTGAAAAAAGACATGCGTCCATCAAGTTCAGCCTTTCCTATATCTGTTAATTTGTTGCTGTTGATCCAAAAGAAGGCAAAAAACCCCGGCTTCGCTCTTTCCAATTTTGCACTAACCAGGGAAAAAAATTCCTTCTTGACCCCAAAATGGCAGTCAGATTTCTCCTTGGATCAATAAGCTGTTTCCCCATAATTAAAAATTATATCCCCGAATATTATGTTTTTCCAGGTATCCATCCAGTTGCAGTTTAAACGTCTGTACAGACTCTGATAAAACTACCTCTGCAGGCAGAGAATTCCACATCCTTATTGTCCTTACTGTAAAAAACCCTTTCCTCTGCTTTAGTCTAAATCTCCTTTCTTCCAGTCTGAATGCGTGACCACGTGTCCTATGCATAGTCCAGTTTATGAACAGATTTCCACACAATGGTTTGTATTGGCCCCGAATATATTTATATAACGTTATCATATCCCCTCTGAGGCGACGTTTTTCAAAACTAAACAGATTTAAATTTGTTAACCTTTCTTCATAACTATAGTGCTCCATTCCTTTTATTAATTTTGTAGCCCGCCTCTGCACCCTTTCTAGTGCTATAATATCCTTCTTTAGAAAAGGTGCCCAAAATTGCACAGCATACTCAAGGAGCGGCCTTACCATTGATTTATACAGAGGCAAAATTATATGTGGTGTGTGGAAGAATACAGGATGAACTCTATCCCATATTTTGTTCTCCTCCACACTATTATCTGAGAACACCGGTTTTGGCTGAAACTAGGTACATGGTCACTTTGGAAGCATCAGCAAGTATCTGTTGCCCACCTTCTCCTCCCTTTTGATAAATATGGGCATGCTGCTATTTTATGTAAAATGATTGGATTACAATAGGGTGTTATTTCCAGTCTTTGTGATAAGCATATAAATACATCCATAATGCACCGTAATAAACAGAGATCTTATTATACATACACTCCTGTCTGTGTGTCTGATTTCTCTCGGGCCGCTCGATAGAGATATCTATATAATTTGGAACCCCAGGGTATAGAAGTACTTGGAAATTCTCCGACAGGTGTTAATTGTGCAACACTTTAGACACACATGAGTAATACCTAAATCCTGGACTATTAGGTGTGCCTTGTAAGAGAGGGTTGAAGAGCACTGGTTTAGATGATGGCAGGGACATTGTCCTTGAGGAAGAGACAGACCCACAGGGAGAGGGAATCAATGTGCCTGATATATATGAGGTACACAAGATTCAAGGGAGGAGATACCAGAGGAATTGAGTAAAAGGGAACAACCACAGCCCTAGTCATTACAGGTAGGGCATCGGGTCTTTATAGCAGAACAAATGCCCCAAATTTGGGAGAAGGACAACATAGAGGAATTAGCCAATGATTACAGGCTAAGGAGACCCAACTTTATGCTGAGAAGCTGGTGATCATTGAAAACATCCTCAACTGCATGTTCACCAAGGCAAAGAAAGGCAGTAAGCATGTGATCCAACTGCAAACTGAAAAATGAAAATCACCAAGCCACATCACCTCAACAGCTAGAATGAAATAATGATGAGCGAGCTGAATTCTGGCTGTGGAGACTTGTGAAGCCAGCACTCTACCTGCAGAAGGTATAGCATACTGTCATCATCCACATCTTCACCTGCTCTGCTGAGATTCCCTGAAGTCACTGGAAAGACTCAATCATCAGCTCCAGCTGCAACTCCCCAACACCACACCCCTACTGGACATAGCTTACATGGCGGACATCTGGGGTTTGAGACACACACAATTATTTTCAACATTGAATAAAATAGGTTAAGGTACTACCTTAGCAGTATGTATAGACATAGAGACTTATGAAAGGGATTGACATTTAGAGATGGCAGGTGTCGTTTGATTGGTTAAGATGTGTCGTGCAAGGATATGATGTAGTATGTTGGAGGAAATATGCATTATCATGTGGGTGAGCTAGTTCTGTCTGATGGGTTACCTGTTCAGGTAATGTTCAGTTTAGACTCTTCATGATTGTCTATGTATTAATCTCTAAAGCTGTTCCTATAGCTATTGTTTGATGGATGTAGTATGGATTTAATGTCCCCTTAATGTCTTTTAGACATTAGTCTAAATTAGCCATAGATATAAGACAGTAGTCAAAGAACAGCAAATCATGCGTTTTTTTTTTTCAGATGCTCTTTTTTAAAATAGAGCCCACTGAATTGGTCGCTTTGTGTGTTTTATTAACTGCTCTTACAATACTTTCAATATAGTTAACATAGAGCAGTCAGCATAAATACCGTTTGCCAGGAAAACGCAACCATTTTTAACAAACTGCATTATGATTGCTCTTATACATTGCTCCTTATGTGATCACATTTATATATAATTTTTAATCTGTAACTCTTATAAATTGGGAATTATTTTATCTCAACCAGATTCTGCATAACACAATTCCCTCTCATTAAAGCTTTACATTGAGGTCATGCCAAAATATTCTTTAACATATCCACTATTAACTTATGAATGTAAAAAAGGACACATATTCACATATTAACAAACACATCATTTGCAAGAATGTAAAGGAAAAATACATCTCAAAACATGAAGGAGAAGATTTACCAAAATCTCCATTCATTTCAGCTCCACCATTCCAGGTGGAATCCAGGGCAAATTTGGCTTTCTTAATTTTCTTAATATTACATTAAGCAGTCAGACAGAGGGCTTGGTGATCTGGACTGGTTAAGTGCACCCAACCAACCTGTTCTGCCCAAATATTAAACATTTTCTGCTAAAGCAACCTTCTGGGATGACTGCCCCATGGGGGGGGGGGTGGACAACTTAATAAATGTTACATTATCAATCTTCTCAATTATATTATTATTAGTAGTAGTACACAGTATTTAGGTATGTGCTGAGAAGAGCTTAGGTTTTACTGAATGGAGGACTTTATATAATATATTTTAAATATTCTAAATGTATAAAAAAGAAAAAGTACAGAATCCACAAACAAAACAATGTTTACATGAATATAGAAATTAGGCAATATATACACTAAATTGGAAATGAATCATTACAAAAGACGATAAGGCATGTTGTAAATAATTCGGATTAATCAAACTTTAAAAAAATGCGCAGAACGTTAACTTGGGATGAAAATAAAAGCAATTATTTTAATTTTAAAAATTAAAATAATAGATTTGAAATTGGTTTATTAAAACTATTTCACAACTTCGCAACAAAGTTTAAAGCTAAAATTAAAATGACCATCCATGACAGTCCTGTAATGTACATAAAATAAACCCTTTATTTATTATAGTTTTTCTGGAAAAAAAAACATAGCCAAAAAATAGCCAAAACCAATAAACCAATACTTCATCAGGAAAAAAATCACGTCATTTTCCTTTATGTTGACTAGATTTGCTATTTTAATTATATACATAATTTTGTTTTCTGTATGTACCTACATTCAACGATCGCTCTTAATAGATTGTAAGCTACAGGAGCAAAATGACCGATCTATACCTTCTATACCTGGCACTATCCCTAATATAATAGCGCAAACTGAATCTGTATGCAACAAGTGTCCACTACAGGAGAACACTGCATATGTTTCTTTTTTTCTGCATAATGAATGAGTTGTTTCAGAACACTATTTCATAGTTGTACAACAAATTCGTTTAATCACCGCTCCATTTACAATTTTTCACAATTATATACTGCATTTTAACATATTATGAGATTTTGTTTCATTACAATACAATTACCCGACACTATATACATATATATATCTATCTATCTATATAGTCTAATTTCAGATGGTGACTGTTATTATTAAAATTAATATTATTTTGTTTAATATACATATATTTGTTATATACATATATATATTGTATCAGAATAGCTTTTAACAAAACATATTAATATTTTTTTTTTTAAAACAAGAATTTCCCCAGGTTCCAACAAATAATATTTATAGTTTAATATATGGCTTGTACGTTCTGTTCAGACAATTCCATTTTAATTTATGTTTTATACTGTCTGATACTCTATCCCCCACCGAATCCGCTCACCATCCCTTCCCTTTCATTCTCCCTATTCCTCTGACAGCTGTAATTTAACCATTAATATATGGATCTATGGGTATTATTCATATATATATAAAATGTCACACGCGCGGGGCATGCTGTATCCTGTCTTACGTGTGCACGAAGAACACTGAATTAAATAGTGTGATATTTCATTTATATATATATATATATATATATATATATATATATGGCGCCATCATATTCCGCAGCGCTGTACAATGGTATATGTTTACAGAAATAGATATAGTAACCACAGGGTTCTTTCTAGACATATTATGAAACACAATAAACATTAATATTATATATATAATATGATAATATACTACATATTAGACCTTTAAATACTACATTAATCTCTATGCAATGTGAATGAGTTGTCATCGGATTCCTGGAGCTTTTTTTTTCCTGATGTTTTCATGAAAATCGATTGTATTTCCTAAACAAAATAGTTGTAGGATAGTTGATGAAAACTTTATTTTCATGGGTTCATAATACTATATTTGGCATGTAACCTGTGGGATACACTGTATTTTATCACTCTACAGAAATAAATGTATACATATTTGTATGTTACAAGCAAATGTATTCATTTACATCCGTAATTTATTAGTGCATTGTAGATCAACGAATATACATTATTAACGTTAAAAGCCGAATTTAGTCCTGGTTCGTCCCCATTCCTTTTTAACTATTTGTATTAAGAAAGCAGATTGTTATTGGTATTATTTATTCTTCAAGAAGATTAAAGGAAAATGTACTAAACATACTGCAATATACTATAATGAATAACCTTTATTTGTGTTTCCTAAACCACATAATACGATTATGCCTATATTTTCCCGTTGCAAAAATTAAAAATAATATTAATTAAATGTATAATCCTATAGTGCTCAAAATATAGATACAAATGTATAGTTTCATTTTAAAAAAAAAATACAAAAATAATTGAAATAGCTTACTGGCGTGGGATTTCATGCACTATTATACTGTACAGGTGGTAACTGTGGCTATAATGTCTTGCTCATTAAATTAAAGTAATTATAAAAATGAATCGAATATGATATTGTTCTTACAGACCTGAAAGGTCCAGGTATTGAAATTATTGGGTTTTCAAGAAGTTATTTGTGTTTGATTTTAGTGCAACAGGTTAAAATGACATAGTTGAAAATATTTCAAAATACATGGGTTAAATCCGAAAGATAAGGCCAGTAAAAATAAATAAATACATACATAAAAAAATAAATGAAAAATGAAAAAAAATACAAGTAATAGTAATAACAACAACAGCAACAATAATACTAAAAAATAATACTAATAATAATTATAATAATATACACTGCAAGCTCATCTGGGGCTGCATACTTTAATAATTCAACAATACAGGTCAGACACAATCCATTACCAAATTGTCATTCTGTATAAATTGTCATGAAGGTTTGGAAAATGTCCTACAATATTACCAGTACAATACTTACATTTATAGGTTAAAGTGCCTTTTTTCCCCTTCAAAAACCTTAGTGAATTGGATTTTATAATTGAACACAGAAACAAAATAAACAACAAAAAAAACAGGAATATTGGAAATAACCTTGGCAGGTAACATTACTGATCAAGCAGTCTGGTTAAATCTATCACAATTATTTGGATATAAGTCATTTCATAGATGTAAAAGGTGGGATAAAAACAGGGGCATATGGGACCAGATTTATTAAATGAGATAAGATATAGGCATGTTATTCAAATACTTGTAATAAATTCATCTCAGGCGATTGAATCCAGTCTAATAATTCCTCTTACATCACCATTAACCGGTTTATGTTTTAAGAACAGCTAAAGAAAGGCATTCTCCGATAAACACAATTTAATTGTATATTTAATTGGAATCCAGTTTTGTCATCAATACTAACCATTGTATTGCCAGTTAATAAACCTCACCATCTATCTGATAGATATATATATGTATAAAATTAAGCCTGTCACTGGACCTTTACAATTGAGAGTTACATTAAGTTTGCAGCAGGTCGTCCTTCTTCAACTTTACATGAAATATACAAGACATTTTTTCTAACTCAGCAAGCATTTTTCTGGAGAAAAAAATAAGCTAATTTATTATATACAGTTTGGCAGTAAATCATATATTTTTCCATTCTACATATTTGTGTAAGTGCTGTACAGTGATATCCAGTATCTAGGAGTGGATCAGTACTGAGTGCAGCATGCCGGCCTTACTCTCAGAGTGGCCAGAAGGTGAGTGAGCCAGACGGGACACCGCCACTCCAGTCTGAGATGGTAGTGAAGAGCACATGTTGGAGGGGTTCACTGTCAAACTTGGAATAGCTGAAACCGGCGGTAGAGAGGCTGTGGGCTTTATGGGAACAGGGACAGCAGGAATTGTCTGACTAGGAGCATGGCAAATAGTTTTCATCGGCACACCAAAGTGTCCATATTCTTGTGGCACCGCCATACTTGCCACAGAGTCCATCATGCCAACGTGAGGCCACATAGAGCTAACCATGTTGCTCAGTTGGCTGGGTACAGGGTATCCAAGGTGATGCATCATAGAAGCTAAAGGAAGTCCACCAGCCATAACACCTTTGTAGTCCCTGCCAATGATGTTCTCTATAGCAAAAGGGTGCTTAAACCCAGTGGTCTGTGCCCCACTAATAGCATATGGTTGAAAGTGTGGTAACCTTCCAATGCCGGCTACTGCAGCGCTTTCAGAAGAAGCAAGACCCAACTTGCTTGGATTGTGTTGGTGGTGGAAATAGTGTATCATCTGATGATTTTTGGATGCCAGGTGCTCAGCTCTGTGTACCTTAAATCTCTTCCTCCTCCTCAAGAAGCTGCCATTCTCAAACATGTCCCCACAGTCTGGATGAAGAGCCCAGAAGCTCCCTTTACCAGGCTGGTCTGGTCTTCTCGGGATCTTGATGAAGCAATCATTGAAGGAGAGATTGTGCCTTAGTGAGTTTTGCCACCTCTGGGTATTTTCTCGGTAGTAAGGGAATCTGTCCATAATGAACTTGTAAATGTCACTGAGGGGCAACATTTTCTCACTGGAACTCTGGATGGCCATAGCAGTCAAAGAGATATATGAATAAGGAGGTTTCTGGTCACTATATGAATTCTTTCCTGGCCGAGGCATATTTTAAGGATTTGGAATCTAATAGATGCAGGATGTATTAAGTTCAGGTGTAAATCGTAGTAACCGAACCAAATAATAATAATAAAAACCTCAGAAGAGTAGACCTCAGCTACAGGAAACAGAAGAACATATAGAACTTGGTGAGATCTATCAGAAACTCGAGGTCCGAATGTCCTGGTCCTTTTCTTATCAGAAATAGAAGCAATCCAGAAAGAGAAAGAACTTTGAGGATCCAGTGGCTTAGTCTTTCCCAAGATCAGACAGAGATCGCAAACAGCTCGCCGGCAGAGTTCAGCAAACACAGTCTACTACCTAGACTACAACAAGCAGCTGATGGGATGAGAGCCTCATCTTCTGTGTGCCTTGATTGAATGCCGTGTATCCAGAAGTGCTCTGTCTGGTGATGTAGAAGAGGAGTTGTGGTGGCTCTGGCTGTGCCTGGTTTTGTAATGATCGCAGAGATGCAGAGACCCCCAGCTGCTGACTCTTCATTATCACATGACAATCGCTGGGGGACTCCGCCAATACAGAAGGGAAAGTCTCGTATCGTTTTATTTGCACCTCTTTAGGGAGAGGCGATGTGTGAGGTCGCTCTTGGCTCAGAAGGTATGCACTTTGATCCCTTTCAGGACATTAGGAGCACAAGCCTCAAGAGCTTCTCTGCCGTAAGACTTAAGTGGAGGGGAGCTGAGATTGCAGTGGGAATTCTCACACTCTCTCCAGCTCTTAACTCCATAATTGCATGCTCTGTTATCCCTTTTTTGTGAAGCATGACGTCACAAAATCCAATCTCTGGATTTCTGGATCCCTAACACAGTACAGACATGGTGAAATATCTCCTTTCAATGTTGCTGTTTTACTATGGTTAACCCTATCTCGCTTTCAACATTGTTCAAAGTTAAATGTACAGTATTACTGCAATTGAATCACATTTTGGGGCCATCTGGAACAAGCAGGTAAATATCTTGATATTTACGTCATCAGATATCATTGTATGAACGTTTCCTCCAGACGAACTAGAAAAAATACTGTTTTATTATATATACAGAGCATCATACAGTATCATCAAATACATGAATGAAGAGGAAAGTAAACTGTGCAGCTATCAGTTACAGTTCAAGAGTGTTGGGAGTTGGAGTTAATAATGACAGCAGGACCAGAATTTGTTTGTGCATGTATGCCTATAATGTAATGTTCATGAGATTTGCATAATTTTCCAGCTGGTGAATAAAAAGAAGTTGTTTGAACCTTTTACAAATTAGTAAAGTTTCATATCTATCTATCTATCTATCTATCTATCTATCTATCTATCTATCTATCTATCTAATCTATCTATCTATCTATCTATCTATCTATCTAATCTATCTATCTATCGATCTATCTATCTATCTATCTATATCTATCTATCTATCTATCTATCTATCTATCTATCTATCTATCTATCTATCTATCTATCTATCTATCTAATCTATCTATCTATCTATCTATCTATCTATCTATCTATCTATCTAATCTATCTATCGATCTATCTATCTATCTATCTATATCTATCTATCTATCTATCTATCTATCTATCTATCTATCTATCTATCTATCTATCTATCTATCTATCTAATCTATCTATCTAT
Organism: Spea bombifrons; assembly: GCF_027358695.1. Classification (NCBI taxonomy): domain Eukaryota; kingdom Metazoa; phylum Chordata; class Amphibia; order Anura; family Pelobatidae; genus Spea; species Spea bombifrons. The sequence continues at coordinate 102,383,107 of NC_071087.1, read as the reverse complement.
CGATCTATCTATCTATCTATCTATCTATCTATCTATCTATCTATCTATCTATCTGTCTATCTATCGTTAGCTCCCCTTATTATTGTAAAAGCTACTGTATCATTTATTTTCCCATATATAGCCAATAACTTCCATACTATTAAATATCCAGTTCCTCTAGTTAATTATGATAAGTGAAAACTTTCCTTATTGTGCCCCTTCAAATAATAATAAAAAATATCCTACAACATGTCATGTGCCTTTATTTACATCAGGTAATAAGAGTGTTTTGTAATAATAGAAACAAACAAGCAGGGTGCAGGATTGTATAGCTAGAGGCATTAGCAGCAGAAAGAGAGAGGTGATTCTGCCACTTTACAGATCTCTGGTCAGATCTCATCTAGAGTATTTCTGGGAGACCCCATCTCCAGAAGGATACTGACATATTAGAGGGAGTTCAGAGGAGAACTACTAAATGGTGAATGGATTGCTGGATAAATAATATATAATTATTACTAATGATCAGGAAAGACTAAGGGATTTCAATAAGCATAGGTTTGAGAATAGAAAAGAGATATACACATTTGATCTTACGTTCTTGTAAATTGTATTTATCTTAATGGCATTCTGGTTCTATAGACTATAGGGGATAAAATCGAGGCAGGTGCTATGCTGTATGCTATACCATATCTTATAAAATGTATGCGAATGAAATACAGCTCATATGACAACTCCCCAATTAATGGTGAGCACAGCTACAAGGCAGGGGTCACTAGTAAAAATATCTTGTTTACTTAACTTAAAATCTAGCTCCTGCTAATAAGGTTATATGTCACATTTAAAGCAAAGGCTTTTGGTTAATTCATTGGGTTCTCAATGTAAGATTTCCAACAAGTGTTGGCCTCCTAGTGTCAGGTGTGTTGTGACACCTTAATGACTTGGTGAAGATGTATTCATGTCTGATAAAAAATTATTCTTGTACAATAAAATATCCATTTCAATGACTGTTGTCCTTCAAATAGAGGAGTAAAATGACTGATATTGGTTGATGCACTTGATTCTTTCTAGACATGATCCTATTGGCCTTAAGAATATATCATACATACCTGATCAGATAGCTGTTACTTCACAATATATCGTGTTTTATATGACTCAATAAAGATTTTATGTAATGATTATTTCCATCGTATATGGCTTACCCAGCTGGAACATTTCATACAATCACTTTTTATATGTATGAGAAAAACATTTACCTTTTTATGTTAAAAAATAGTAAAACTAAATTGGTACTTATAGTGTTTTAGTCAATGCTATATACAATACAAAGAGTCATTTACACAGCTTTAGCTTTAGACAGCTTTACAACTAACTACTGGTTGAAAAGCACGATGTGTTAAGGGCCTCTTAAATTTATTCTTTGGACATCAACGTAATATGTTTACTGCTGAATTGTTGAATTTTTAAATAGGTCGTAGAAAATTTTACATTTTTCTTCAGCCCCTAGTCTGGGACCAACAGCGGAGGGGGCTGCTCAGCCATTTCTAGTTTTTTTTGGAGTTTAAAACTCTAAAAGCAATATAGAAAGCCTTTGTAGTACAAGTACTGCTGTGAATGAATCTGTGTTGTTTTTGTTATGTTCATTGGCAGCCTTAGGCCATCAGGCACCCTGTGTGATATCTACAAAAAAAGATGTCCCCCTAAAAAAAAAAATAGGCACGAACCTATTACACTGATCTATAATAGCAAACTTATACATGTGCATACAAACTTACATAAAAGTGTATGATACATAGATTTATATACATAAATATGCTCAAGCACTCATACATATTCATCCTAATGAATGACTTAGTGACTTGAAACCATCTTTGCCACAAGTCAGTTTGTGAAATTTCCAGTCCACTGTGCTATTATTATTTTTGATGAGTTTAATTTGGAGAAACTCGCGTTGCATGCAGATACCTGTCCTCAACCCCATTCAACACCTTCGGGATGAAATTGAACGCCGATTGTGAGCCAGGCATTCTCATCCAACATCAGAGCCTGACCTCACAAATGCTCTTTTAGTTAATTGGGCACAAATACACACAGACAAAATCTTGTGGAAGGTCTTTTCAGAAGAGTGTTATAGCTGTAAGGGTGGAGGGACTCCATATTAACACCCATGATTTTGGAGTGGGATGTCCAACTAGCTCAAATAGGTGTGATGGTCAGGTGTCCACATACTTTAGGTCAAGTAGTGTAGTCATATCAAATAAACACATGTACCAACCGATATATACATACAAGTTGATATATGAGATACTTAAAATCTTCCACGCTCCTATAATACTGACATCACGGACGTTCATCAGTACATATAAACACAGACCCACAATCATACTTTTTATTTTATATTTTAGAGTGTCGGAGTCAGATACCATTTAGATAGCTTAGCTTGCAGATGGTGGCCCTATGATGTTGGTATAGTGTGCGTTACCTGATGATGGAGCATGCAATGGCAGAGATCTCATGTTCACTTTGACATCATTTTTGACCATTGGTCATCCAAACCAGTGACCTCCTCATGGTCCCCTTTGGGGGGCCTGGGATTCCAATAATATTTGAAATTATATTTTATAATTAAACAAAGTTATATTTTCCTTTGTATTTATTGGTATATATTTAAATTGACGTTACAAATTAAAACATATGCATACTTGATATTTTAAACAAGAAATATGTAGACACTTCATCTCATTGTTATTTATCAACATGGCCAAATAACTCCAAGTGAATTTGCACACCTTTTAACCATGTAATGCAAATGCTTATAGGTCACAATAAGACTTCCCAGCTGTTCATAATCTTACTCGTTTACTTTAATGTTCTAATCAAATGTTGATAATTATCTTATTAATGAAGCAAATGATAGAACATTTAATTATTATGTAGATCTTAATAAACGGGTATGTTTTTAAAGGCACAAAATCTGTTTATTATAAATTAACTGTTATTAGTACAATTAAAACATTAAGCTACTATTAATTACCTAAAACATAAATTAACAAGTAGACTTTAGCAGGGTAAAATAATTAAGAAAAAAATATTAACATGTATTAGCAATGCCAGTTTATTAATATTTTATGTTTTTTTTTCTTTATATTGTGTCTTTTAGAAATTAATGACAAATCTGACCAATTATTTTTTTTAACATAAATCCTCCTGTAAGGTTTTAGTCTAAAGTATTATCTGACAGGTCTGCTTTAAACATAATGTTTTCTTTTATTTTCAAAATCATTCAGATTTAAGGTGCACCCTATAGTTTTGCCAATACAGCATTCATTAATGACATATTATTCCTATTAAAAAAAAAAGAGAGAGAATCAGAATTTAAAGCCTATTCAATATATGACATATTCTAAAAATATAACACCATTTTATATACCTAGATAAAATATATGGAGAAGAAAAGTCTATGAGGTCTTCACTCTGTGCTTGGTTCTTCAAAGGCCTTACCAAAATGTAAAGCAATTTCTGAGCTCAAATATCATTTTCATTCCGTCCCTTTAAATAAATGTCAGCGGGTAATATATAAAAGTTCTTTTTTTTTTTGCAGTAAAGGGTAATCTCAAAAACTTGTGTTCACCAGCCGCCAGGTGTCACGGCGCAACTCCTGAGAGCAACTGTCTTGCCTTTCAGCCGGTGAGTTCTAGAATACATTACATTAATTAAGTCTTTGGTGATTTAGCTTCCTAGGAGAAAAGTCCAACAATGTAATTAAGAGCACACTGGCTATATTGGATATGAATATTCAAAACAGTGTCAATTAATTAACCAACATATCTCCCCACACAACCAAACATCCCGTAGTTTAGAAATATACGATGAAGGGCACCGAGGTGCGGAATTAACACAAAAAAAGGTTCGCCGCTAATGTCTGGAAAATGGTCATTACCGTCGTAATAAAAAAGGGTTAGTTCAAGGGACTGAAGTTGTTTTGACTCAAGCCAAAACACGTTAACAAAGAGGCCTTCAAAAGAGAACCACAAGGATAATCCAATGTACACCCTCTCAGACATGTTAGAAAGATAAATATTAAATCTTCCCTCACAAAGGGAGCTGTTAAATAGATACTAAGCTGATATGCATAAAAAATTAATTAGGAGGTTTTCTCAGCATCAAACTCCTGGACAAATAACAACGTGTAAAGTACACCTTCTGGGCATAATGAACATATGCTAGAATTATCCTTAATTGACTAATTACATAAATTACTCATTAATTTTACAGCACATCAATTATAAAAGATATATCAATTAATTTTGCATAAATTAAGACCCATGCCCCCCCCCCCAAAAAACACACAAGAGAAAAAATGGTATAATGTAAAAAGTAGCATAGAGAGAAAAACAATGTTTGTGTATTTCTAGATTGCAATAATAATTTGTTCTGCTCTGGGCGTAAAAAAAAAAAATAAAAAAATAAAGTTCTGAAAAAAAAAACATCCTTGGCAATTAAAATAATCCTAAAGACCACTTACGAAGTGATCATTCGTGCAGCAAGGCGAAACAGACCATTTAAATCAATTAGAATGGCTCTGATGGAAATTGAGAGCTTGGCAGTGACAAAGTATTTAGACATTAGTAATCACAAACGATTTAGCTTCCACATTAAATGCCTGACTGCATAGTAAAGCTTTATTTTACTATCTCAGCAGGGTGCCTGCCACCAAGTTTTTTTTTTTTTCTGCCGTGTATCCCAATGTAGACTTTGGCAACAATTTCACAGACAATTGGTAAAAATTAATTTGACACTTTCAAGACCCAAAATAATCGTGTTTGTTTTCTTAGACTGCAAGTGGGTCATCAATTAAGGACAGTAAAGGGGGTACCCGTGGAATAACAGAGGACTCCTTGGAGTTCTACATATAGACAAAGGTACAGTTGTGAAAAAAACACTAACATTGGGTTGCTAAAATTATTGGTCCTCGGAACAAAATTAGATTTTAAAATAAACGGGTATTTTGATTAAAAATATCTCCCAACGTGTGGCCAAAAAAGGACACTTTTATTAAAAGAATGCGTTTTTTTAAATTTTGGTTTCTGACCTATTTATAACTATTTATAACTGGGAAAGAATAAGGCATTTTACATAAACAATGTAATATACATTCCCATCTTCTGTAATTTCTACAGATTATTGTGGCTTTAAGGGAAAGAACGAGGAACCGAGGGATTCAGGCCCATAAGTGGGACCATCACATGTCACGATCGCTAGTCCACAGTTCCCATAAGCCACTGGCTGAGGTTTTTGGGAATTGTCGTCCACATGCCATATATCCGCACAAGCTTATTAATTTCACGTTTAGTTTGATGACTGCCATGCAAATACATATATTATGTAACTTCATTAAAGTTACATAACTTTACAGGGACAGACCAGAAAGCGCATAATTTGCTTATTCATAAGCAGAAAAAAATGTGAGAATTATTAAATTAGTATAAAAAGCAAGCACCAAGAATTTGGCAACAAAAAAAATAGAGAAAGAAACCCACAAGACTTTTCTGAAACTGTCATGCCATTTTTTTTTTTACATAAATGTTGTTAAAAGAAATATTAGAATTCTCTGTGTGTTTTTTCTTAAATAAATACTCTGCAGACTAGCATGCCATTGGCACAGTACTAAACCTGAAATTATGTTTAGGGAAGAGAAGGTCCTGTACTCCTGCAATAATTGGGAATATTTTGAGCAGGGGCAGGCTGGCTCAGGGGCAATTGCCCCACAGGTTGATCCAAAATTCTTCACAAATGGCCAGCCCACTCATGAAGGGTCACATAATGCTAAAAGAGAGGCTTTTGTGAGCGAGCAATTAGAAAGAAGGCTTTTGGCAAAGTGAGTGGTAAGGAAGTAAGGGAGTGAGAAAGTAAGGGAATAATTTTTATCTATGTATGTATATATGTATGTGAATGTTAGAGTGAATGTGTGTTTGTGTTAGAATGAGTGTGCATGTGTGTGTTAGCATGAGTGTGCTAGTGTATGTTACTGTGAGAGTGGGTATGTTGAGAGTTTGTGTTTGTGTGAATGTGTATGTGTTTGTGCAAATGTGTGTGTTAGCAAGCATGTATGTGTTAGAGTGTGTAAATTTGTGCCACTGCGTATGAATGCGGAATGCATAAGAATAAAATTTGAGAAGTGTTCCAGTCATTTCAATGGAATGCTGCCAGGCTCAAATTTAGTAACATTATATATATATATAATTATATATATATATTTTTTTCATATGTCATAATATAAAAAATGCCTATTAATTAGCAATAACTTATTTTTATACCGTTTAGAATAAGGTATTTTATTTTGTGCAATAAAACCCATATATGGTGTTTGGTATTATTATTTGGTTAGAAAGATGATTAGAAGGATGGCAGTGTAATTTTGGTCCAGACTGTAAAGGATGTCCAGGTCAATGTCTTTTTTGTGTATCCCTGCTGTTTTGTACAATCAAATCAATGTACTCTAAACACTCCATGTCTTATTTATGTGTGCCAGGACCTTTTGTGAACAATTTTTGACCAGCCCAGGGGGAAGTATGTATGTATGTATGAATGAATATATGTTAGAGTGAGAATGTATGTATAAGTGTGTTTGTGTTAGTATAAATAACACGTATGTGTGTGTGAGCATGAATGTGCATGTGTAAGTTTGAGAGAGGGACTATGTGTTAGGCTGAGTGTGTGTAAGTGTGTATGTGTGTTAGAGCGAGTGTGTAAGTCTACATAAACGTGAGAATGTCGTGAGAATTGGTCAATGGGGTCACTCGTTTTTACTTGTTTCCTTGGTAAGCAGGTGCCAGCCCTGCCCTGAATATTTCAGCTACCATTTGCAGTAAATGACAATTACTTTTATTTCACAATGCTAATTCCCACAGATTTTCAAGAGAGCAGCTTTTGAAATAATAGTACTTTTTCTTTTGTGATATATGACTTTGTTTGGGTTATTGTATTAAAGATTGGGGATGCAGATATTGCATAATGTACATAGCTAATCAGGAATTACAGTAAAAGTCCATTAAATCTGATCTCGGGAATTCAAGTGAACTCAAGTAAGCAAATTAAGTGCTGAGTTAATTATGTTGTTAATTACTTAATTAACCGTTATCTTTTTAACGGGTGCCATTAATGAACTTGCATAAATTGCTATTTGACTACATTTATGTATTGTGTGTCTTTCTGTTTTTTAAGTGTCTCCTGGGTTTTGCATTTTTCCCCAAAGTTTTGAATTTAATTTTATAGTAAAGAATCATTTCCCAATTGAGCGTTAAATCATATTAAATCTTGTCTTATTCGTAATTAAATTTGTTTAAATTGATTATATTTTCCATCAGATAGACAATGCATTAATTAAAAAAGAACATATATTGTTCTACTGATGAACAAAGTAGTGTTTTTCATTATACAAAATATTCAAGGGATTGATCAAATCTCTGGAGTGAGTTAAGATATCAATGAGTAAACATTCTTTACTTCAGCTGATACAATTCCCATTATCCTCCGCCAAGGATGAACTAATGTTGGTTTGGACAGTTATCAATCTTTATTGTGATGATCTTGTCTATACTGATCAGCCATAGCATTAGGACCACCTGCCTAATATTGTGTAGGTCCCCCTAAACAGCCTTGACCCATCGAGGCATGGACTCTACTAGACCTCTGAAGGTGTGCTGTGGTATCTGTCACCAAGATGTTAGCAGCCGATCCTTTAAGTCCTGTAAGTTGCAAAGTGAGGCCTCCATAGATGCATCCTGCTGCCATATGTTCTTCAGGTAAGCAACGCACACGCACCCGTCCATCCATGTGATGTAAAAGAAAACGTGATTCTTGTTTGTACAGCTCTGCGGAATCTGTCGGCGCTATAAATAAAGTATAATAATAATAACATCAGACATCAAGATTGTAAGCTTGCGAGCAGGGCTCTCTCCACCTAATGATGTATCGGTTTGTCTTAGTCTGACAATTCTTGTTTTGTTATACCCCTTGAATATATGTATTGTATTAAGCGCTGCGTAAATTGTTGGTGCTATATCAATAAAAGATAATAATAATAATAATAATAATAAGCCACCTTCTTCAGTTGCTCCATGGGACACTTTCAGCAGTGTACTGGGGTCAGCATTGGCACCCTAATTGGTCTGCGGCTGCACACCCCCATACGCAACAAACTGCGATGCACTGTGTATTCCGACACCTTTCTATCAGAAACAGCATTAACTTAAAACCTGCTAAGTATATTCTACCATTTGTCATCAGTTTAGAAATACTCAATGTATTTTTTGCTTTTTTTTCTGCACATTATAGGGCAACAATTACAAGTAGCATTTTGCTATTCCAAAACCACTTTTTCCATATCTGGTAATTCTGCCCCAAGTGTTATTTGGAACATCTTTGAAGCCGTCCAATGCAATTTACCCCCATCAAACCAAATATTTTTGAAAACTAGACATCTCAGGGTATTTCAAATGCTAGTATATTAACTCTTTCCATGCACTAATTCTACCACCAGTCTTTGTCAAACTTTGTGGTAGTATTTTTTTTTGCGTATTTTACACACATTTTACTTAAGGTGTGAATTTACAGCTCCTGGTATATGTCACTGTCAAACAACATCCCAATATGCGTTTAGCAACATCTCCAGAGTACATTCATGGGTTTGCCCGGCTGTTTGAGGGCAAAAGAGCCACATTTGGGACATGCACATTTTTCAATGTTGAGCTTTCACATTTGGTGATCCTGTACCCATGCCCTATTTGGGACATCTTTGAACCTGGCCAATTCAATGTACCCAATAAAACCATATATTTTTGAAAACTAGACACCCCAGGGTATTTCAAATGCTGGTATTTCAACTCTTTCCATGCAAACATTTTACCACTAGCCTTTGTCAAAGTTTGCAGTAGTATTGTTGTGTGTATTTTTCCCCACACACATTGTACTTCAGTGTACTTCAGCTCCTGGTATATGTCACTGTCAAACTGTCAGCAACATTTTCTGTATACAGTGATACCACCCATGTATGGGTTTGTTGGGTTTGGAGATTAAAAGGCTACATTTGGGAAGTGTGCATTTTTCAAATTGGAGTTCTGATATTTTGTAAATTCTGCCCATAAATCCTATTTGGGACATCTTTGAAGCCGGTCAGTTCAATTTACTCCATCAAATCATATATTTTTGAAAACTAGACACCTTAGGGTATTTCAAATGCTGCTATATTAACTCTTTCCATGCACCCATTTTACCACCAGCCTTTGTCAAAGTTTGCAGTAGTATTTTTTATGTTTTTATGAATTTACAGCTCCTGGTATATGTTGCTGTAACAACACCCTAGTATGTGTTCAGCAGCATCTCCTGAGTGATACCCCCCATGCATGGGTTTGTTGGGTTGTTTGGGGGCTAAAAGAGCACATTTGGGACATGTGAATTTTTCACATCGGAAATTTGACATGTGGTCATCCTGCCCCTGTGTTATTTGGGATATTGTTGAACCCGGCCAATTCAATGTACCCCATCAAATAATACATTTTTTTAAATGCCCCATTTAACATACCAGTATTTTAACTCTTTCCATGCAAGAATTGTTTGTGAAGATATAGCGCTAATTTTAGGACTTGCTCATAAAAATATATACATTTTTTCAAATTATTTTTTTTCAAATTTATTTTACATTGTGATTACAAATCTGGGCTCCATTGACTTGCATGGTTCAATGTGGAGTTCTCAGGAGGGTCTGGAGAGATTTTTGTAAAGGATGCCGCCATCTTGCGAAAGGCAAAATCTCTTGCAGTGGCACTTGTGACCGCTCTACAGAGAGATTATGGTGCATCCTGGGGTGGGTGTTCAGGCCCCTGATGCCGATCTTGGTGTTGCTGAATGCCTCAACATCGAGGCATTATAGCAACACCGTTTGGGTGAAGAAAGCGATCATAGATCATTAAATTCATAATGTGCCAGGCAGGCCCGGACTGGGACAAAAAATAGGCCCAGGCATTTAAGACTGAGCAGCCCATTTTAATTTATTTATTTATTGTTAAACCAAATTCTGACTAGAGTAGAGCACTCTGTGCAAATATTATGTATCCTTCTGCCAGACGTTCTAGGGACATTATACGGTGGACAGCTTTATTAATACATAATACTGTATTTGCTCGATTATATTATATCCCTGGATCCTGGATCCCTGGATCCTCCTGTCTGGCAGCCGGTGGATGTCTACACGATGTGCACAGACAATCTCCACTGCTGCCGGCACTTCTGCGGCGGCTTCTATGACGAAACACCTGCGTGACCTGACCTTCTGGTACTCAGTCATAGAAGCCCCGGTGGAAGTACCGGCCAGCAGCAGAGGTTGTCTGCGCGCATCGCACAGACCTTCACCGGCTGTCCCCACTAGACACCAGGAAATCTGAAGCACGGGGGACAATACTAGGGATGTACTGGTAAGTCGGAGGGGGGGGTATAATGGTTTTCTGGAGGCACAGTGGCATATAGGGGGTTAAAAGGTATATCAGGCAGGCAGAGTGGCATATTGGGGTGTATAAGGAATATCAGGGGCAGAGTGGCAAATAGGGGGTTAAAAGACATGTCAGGGAGGCAGAGTGGCAAATAGGGGGTTAAAAGGCATGTCAGGCAGGCAGAGTGGCATATAGGGGTGTGTAAGGCATATCTGGGGCAGAGTGGCAAATAGGGGGTTAAAAGGAATATCTGAAAGGGAGAGTAGCATATAGGGTGTTATAAGGCATTTCTGGGGGGCGGATGTGCATAACTGGGGGCAGAGTGGCAAATAAAAGGAAATAAAAACAAAAAAAATAATTTTTCTCGATCATATTTTTTATTAAATATGAAAAAATAGTTTACATGTGAATTATATTTACTAGTAAAACTTTTCTTTTCGTAGTCTTATATTCAGGCTTTTTCATTTTTTTCTAAATTAATATTCAAATTTTGTGGGGTCGTCTTATAATCAAGCAAATACGGTATTATTGTACTGTGGCTGCCCATAACACACAGGGAGATCAGTCTGCAGTATTTATAAATATCTACTTTACAAAGTGTGTCTTTACTGTGTGTATATAACATGTGGGATGATATATGCCACAAAGCCATATATATTTTCAAAATTGATACACATCCTTATTAAATTAGGGAACCAATGTTTGAATGGATTATATCTGATGACTGGTGTTCATCTGTCTCATTGTATATGTCTACTGAATCACAACGATGGAACATTTTCATTTCTAAAACACGATTGTGTCTGAACAGTATCTTTACTGTACTCCTCTTATAACCTTGGCAAACACTGCCACCATGAAGTCGGTTGATTCCTTACCATGAGTTCTGCATCTCTGAAGTTATCAACTACTCATTCTGGCATTTTAATACAAATAATGTGATAAAAAGAATGTTTTATAGTTATTTGTATGGCAGTGTGACTCGGGTATGTATAAGGGGTGCGTGTGGGTATAAGAGCTCGACCGTGAGATAAACTATATGGGGCTGGTCTCCAAATGTTTCCAGGGCTGCTTTTCATTCCCAGTCCGGCTCTGGCCGCGGTCACTATGGGGAGGATGGGCTATAAGTGGGTGTGTCAAAAGGGGAGGGGCTTGTGGGGTGGAACCAGGGGGCGGCAAAATTATGTTTTGCCTAGGGTGGCAAAAATCCTTGCACCAGCCCTGGCCCCATCCATGAAGAACCATAAAACTGAACACTAGAAGCTATTAATTGTGTTAACATTATTCTAATTTAAAGGGGAGCTCCCACCATTTTTATCAGTATCAGATTAAAAATTTGTTTTCAAAAGTATATCTATATATATATTTTTTTAACAGTTCTAGTTTTTCATAATATAATGTTTTCATACAGCTGCATATCGGCCAGTTGTATGTTTTCTAGTTGTATTGTGTTAAGCCCTATATAATAGACTTGTGCAAATGAACCAAAAACGATTCTGACAATTTTTTCGTTTGTTTTTGGTCCATTTGCTTTCAGACAATTTTGTTTCCTGCCCTTTCAGTTCGGATAAAACTTGGAAATGAAAGTCGTCGTCACTCACCCTCACTCAATGTCTCCCTGAATTCACTGACGACCGCTTCCGTATGCCTGTCTCCTTTATCGCAGCTCTGCTTCTTGTATCTAATAGACAAACACCATGTCTTCTTATCATACTGCAAGATTGTTATAGAAAGGCTCAGTCTTAATCACCCGATTAGACTTACTGCAAGGGTAAGGGAAGATTTGGCTAACATTACCTTAACAGACTGGGCATGAGCCTCTAGTGCTAGGGATTGCACACAATTTTCCAGTTCATTTGCATTAATCTATTATCACAAACATCTTAGGGCAAAGTAGTTATTTAAGTCATGATCAGGGTTTAATAGGAAATGTTACTATTTTTATCCAAAGTCAAGATGAACTGAAAGTTTCAAAGCAAAGTGTTTTGGTGATGGTCATCACCCCAAAATTATTAATGGAACTATGACATCATGATCTCCTGCAGGAAGAGCTTTTTAGAACAGGCAGAGATACAAGTGATCTGTCATTGACTTAGTTATAACATTGCAATCACATTGCTGGTTTATCTCTCGTGTAAACACGCTTTCCTATTGTGTACACACATATGACTAATGCCCTAACCCGTTAAGACACGCACATTAAACTTCCAAACCACACCTAACAAACACAGGCATTTCCCCCAAGTGCTGTATATGACGTCATTATCTTCAGCTACACGCAGCGCTACGTCATTCCCGTTAGTGGGCATTTTCATTACGTTAAGTTATATAAGTATTAGATGCATTATCCAGCCGCACGTGAGACGCGCCGCTGATCTGCAGTGTGGGCACGGGACTCACTACTCCAAGGGCCGGCTTTACCCCGCCCACTTGGGCGCTGTCCGTTGTTGCAGTGCTGATCGCCGGATGACGTCACCCTCGCAAGTGATTGGCTGGTCAGCCACTGTTTCCCATCCGCACGGGAGCGCGCGTGGCTTTCATCCAAACACTTGTCACGTGCACTAACGCATCCTGGGTATAAAGTCCTGTATATAGTCATGTGCAGTTATATTACCTCACTCATTGTAAATCTAAAACCACGGCTTCCGGGTTTACAATAGGTTGTAGATTAAATAAGTTTTACGTATAGAAGGGAATTCTCTTTATTCCTTCACCATCCACCTTCTCATGACCAAAATAAAAATTCTGCTCTTGATATATGAACAATGGACAGCTGAATTGTGTGATGAGAAAGCAAGCTTTAACAGAGCTGATGGTAAAAATAAATAAATAATAATAATTTAAAAAATAATAATAAAAAAAAAAAATATATATATATATATATATATATAGTGCGTATGTGTGTAAGTGCACCATGCACAACACCCACAAGTGAGCTACGGAAAACAATTCAAATTTAAAGGGAAGCCTGCAGTTCATCAAGAACCACAGGCAGCATGCAGTCGCATTTTGTGAATGTGTACTATGGGTCTGTTGCAGTATATATATATATATATATATATATATATATATATATACCAAGTAGTCAATTTTGAACACAGCAAGGCCAGATTAAGGAGCTTTGGGCTCTGGAGAAACTAATTTAGACATAATGGAAAAAAATCTCAATTTACTGTAACAAAAAACACCAATTTTACAGTTACAAAAAATGTATACTTTTGATGCATTCTATCATTCAGAAAATTAAAACCAAAAGTAAACATTTCTTTCTTTTTCACTACTCTGGTTTTCCTGCCTACTGCAATTTCTTTTTTCCTCTGCTTTCTGTCTATCTCTTGCAGTCTATTTTTTCCTTCTGTTCTATTATTTCCTGCCTCTTTGGCAATTTCTTTTCTCCTATTTCTTTTTTTTTTTGCACCTCACTTGCTGACATCTTCTGGCCCCCACATCCATACATACACACACATACGTACAGTAGATATATATATATATATATATATATATATATATATATATATAATATATATATATACACGCATACTTATATACATACGTGCACACACACACTCACACACACACTACTTACAACATCCTCAACTTCCGTCCTATAAGCTCTTTGTGACCCTTAGTTCCCTCACTGTGCTGTGCTGTATATACTGCAAAGATCACTTAGTGGGACCCGACAGGATCACCATTCTGTGGAACAATGAGACCCTCAGACGGAACGCTAACATTTGCCAGCATAGAGGAAGGAGTCCTGGGGGAGGCAAGGGTGGCATTGTGGAGATTTGTATTTTTTAAAAATTGTGCAGTTTCTGTATGTGAGTCCTATTGTAGTTTTCATACTTGTGCAGTTTTCTATATGGGGGTCCCAGATTAAAGGGCGTTTTGGCAATAGGTGGCATACCTTTTGTAGACGTATGCATTTGGATTAGTACAAACTTTAATTTGAAGGAAACTTGTCAATTTTGATAGTCCTAATGAGGAGGAAATGGTCCTAATGAAACAAACAAAAATGAAGGAGAAAGCTTAAAATTTTCCTTTGCATTTCATTTTTTTTTCTCACTCTCTCTCTCTCACTCTCTCTATCGCCCTACCTTCTCTAACAACAGCTTGAGTGACTGCTCTTCTTGGACTTCTCCCGGCTTTCCTCTGCTCCCGGCTCGCCCCTGCATTATCCTGGACTCTTGGAGTACTTCTACAACAGGACGGAGACTCTGCTCACAGCACGGAGGCTACCTCTTTCCAATCTTCCAGTTGAGGCAGAGGGTGCATGAAGAGGCTCCAACAGGATAATGTTAGGGCAAGTCGGGAAGAAAGAACAAGAAGATTAGAAGATAAGAAGAGGAGCTGCACAGAAGGTAAAGGAAAAGCAAAGACACAAAGCTGTTGTCGGATAGGATGGGGAGAAATTTAAATTGAAATTTTGTGCAGTCTTTCAAATAAAAATAGTTTTTGATGGTTTGATTTGAGGTTGGATTCAGTCCAGAGTTTCATTTACAGATCTCCAGTGTATGTATGTGCGTTTGCGTGTAGGATGGTGTGTGTTAAGTGTCAAGACAAGTAAGAGAACCTGTACAATTTTAGTTAATTTTATTGATTAACTGGGACTGCAGCAAAAGTTTTTTTCTTAGTTTTTTTTTTATTTAATAATTGATTTATTCATACTTTTGAGCTGTTTTGCAATGTAAAAAATAAATTCATGAGCCAATTACTTAAATATTTTCCCACAATAAATCAAAACAAATTAGGCAGGGGACTGTGTAATATGCACAGTGTGTTTCAGTTCTTAACATCTTGTTCCTGAATTGGGTTTAAGTTGCACTTTTACACTCCGAGCAACCTTTTAATTTCAGACAACGAGAATAAGCCAGAAAATATGCATGGAGGCAAATTATGACAGGGGACTTTATTTCCCATTTTTATCGGTGACTACAATCAATTTGGAAATGTCTGTGAGACAAAATGATTCCAGTTTTTGTTGGTTGGGCAGAGGTGGCAGCAGGCGTGTATGAAAAAATAGTATGATGACCCCTGGTATACCAGTACCAAGTAGGCTGAAGCTTTCTTCCCTGCAGTGAGAAATACAACTTGCGTGCCAGTGCCTGCCCGATGCCCTGCCTCTGCTGCTAATTCTCTATGCTGCAGTGACCCAGTCTTCTCTTTACTCTGGAGGATCAGTTCTTCATTTTTGTTACTGCTTGTCTGCTATTTCTTCATTGATGTCACAACGTTACCTGAAATGTAATCTGTCTAAAACGCAACTCATTATCTTCCCTCCTTCCATCTCCACCCCAATACCTGAATTCTCTATTACAATCAACAGCATGACTGTCTCTTCCACTAACCAGGCCTGGTGCCTCAGGGTCATCCTTGACTCAAACCTCTTCTTCATCCCTCACATTCAGTCCCTCACCAGATCCTGTCACTTTCCCCTAGAAAACATCTCCTGCATCCCCCATTCCTCGCCCAAAAACTCTAGATTGTTCACTTATGATTTCCTGTCTATTGACTATTTTAACACTTTTCTGGTTGGCATTCCACTGTCTCCACTCTCTCTTTTCTGCAGTCTGTACTAAATGCTGCTGCTAGGCTTATCTTCCCTGTACTCTGCTCTTCTGCTTCCCCACTCTGCGAAATCCTCTACTGGCTCCCTATTACCTTAAAAAATACATTTAAAAATGCTTGTACTAACATATAAGGCACTCCATAACACTGCTCCTCCATACATTTCTGCCCTTATAAGCAAATACTCTCCTACTCGATGTTTACGTTCTTCCCATGGGCTAAGGCTCTCCTCCTCACTTATCACCTCTTCCTTTTCCATCTACAAGATTTCACTCGGGCTGCCCCATATCTCTGGAATCTACTCCCAATGAACCTTCAGCATTCACCCTCCCTCCCAACATTCAATAAACATGTCATTGATACAACCTCACACTACCTCTCACCCTTTCTCTGTGCCTTATGTTTATCCTCACTCCATTCTGTCGAATGTAAGCTTGTGAGCAGGGCTCTCTCCACCTAATGTATTGGTTAGTCTGTCAGTTCTCGTCTTGTCATACTCCATGAATATATGTATTGTATTAAGAGCTGCATCAATTGTTGGCACTATATAAATAATAATAAAACAAATAATAGAGGGGCAAATTTTGTCATGTAAGATCAGTCTGTCTGGCAGAGCTTACCCTGTCTGGCTCTGCTGCAGCTCAATCTATTCCTTACTTTGAAGAAATCAATTCTTTTTGTTTGTAATATTGGGGGAAATAGTGTAAAATCCTTTACAATTTGGATGTGTCTGTGTGCCAGTGCCTGCCTTGTGCCCCAACTTGCCTCTGTGCCTCAATGAAGTTAGCAACCTCTGGTAATGCAAAGTGTTAATTCCTCTAATTCAGTAGGAAATTGCCAATAGTGACATTTAAATAATACCTCCTGTGTGGATGCTGTGCTGCAATAGATAGATAGATAGATAGACAGACAGACAGACAGACAGACAGATAGATAGATAGATAGATAGATAGATAGATAGATAGATAGATAGATAGAGATGTATGCACACTATATATCACTATATAACATCAGGCCAGCAGGGAACGAGCTACAATAGCTGCATTGTAACTGCAGTACATTACTTTCGTCAGACTGCATTGCATTGCTTTGATTGTGTCCCCAGTGTCACCCCCCTCGGCCCAGTGTCGGCACGGTCGCCCTATGTTTGTGAAAAGCTGTAGGCGTAGAAAGGGTTAAGTGCGCGGCGCGGTGTCATGTTTCAGCACCTTGGATAGGTTCCATGCGCGCTCCCGCGCCCTCTCCCTCTCACTGGGAGCTCTTGCTGCTGTGCTGCGTGTCCGGCTCCCCATTCAGGGCTCTCTGCGGGGCGGCAGCAGCAACAGCAGCAGTTTCACCAGCGCGACCAGCAGGTGCATGCACCCCCAGGAGTAGTAGAACTAAGGCAGGCAGCCCGGGGAGAGTTGTACATCAAGTAGCATGGAGGAATTCCTTCAACGCACCAAATCGAAGCTGGTGAGTCTTTTGTACGGCCGCCCGTACCGTTAAAGCCCCGCTGGATAAAACTTTTAACGTCGGTTGCAGATACACACTTGCTCGTTGGGGGCATTTGGTACATTTTATCTGCTGCGTATTCTGCCCCACCCAGAGCTGGCAACTAAGCTGTGGATGGCTGTGATTAGGTTTGAGTTGGGCATCTAGGGGATATAATATTGCATTTAAAATAATCAATTCCATTGCTTTTTACATAATTTACACCATTCCAAAGAGCATTTCAGCAAAATGGAATAATATACAGGCTTTGCTTTGTGGAATACTCTGGCGCTTAAAGGGTTAACAATGCTAGAATGTGGAATTCCTGTGCAAATCCACTTTCTCTTTCTTTCTTTTCTTTCTTTCTTTCTTTCTTTCTTTCTTTCTTTCTTTCTTTCTTTCTCTCTCTCTCTCTCTCTCTCTTCTTCTTTCTTTCTTTCTTTTTATAATTACAATATTTGTTTACCAAACACAAAGTGTTTATGATGTGAGAGGTATACTTTGCGGATTTAGATGCACTCTTGATTGATACAACTTGATGGACTGGTTAGTGGAGAGGGAGAGGATTCCTAGTTGGACACATAATCAGTGAGCCTTTGGATTCCTTTAATAATTTATTCCTGAGTTAAAAAGTTACACTGCATTGGTCGTCATTCTTGTGGATATAACTGTGCCCTGTTTAGCAGTTTACCATTGATTTGGGAGGCTGTCCTTGCTGTAAAGTTAGATGTAATAAGTTACTTTACTGAGGTGGTAGAGGTTAAGTAAGGGAATTTAAACACGCATATAATATCCACATAGAGTTCTTACAGCTAAGAGACCAATTACTGTTTAAGATTTGAGTCTTAACAGCAAGAAAAACTGACAGGCTAGATGGTCCAAATGGGCCGTATATGCTGTCAAATTTTATATTTCTGCTACATGTATGTAGACAGTGAGCCTATGAACTCAGGCTGCAGTGGATAATATTTGTAGTTATGGGTAAGGATTCCCTTTGCAGCGTCAAAGAATTAGTTCATACAACAGAATCAAAAGATAACGTCAACCAGCATCAGCATTCCGAACAGTTAATTCTTGGAATAAATCAGCGTTAAGTGATTCTCAATGTAAATGCTTATTTCTTCTGTTGCCGACATCTTATGGCTTATACCAAGATATCTTCTGAACCCCCATGTTTACTCATATCCATCACCTGAACATACCGGCCTTAGAGAGCCAGGTAATATTCTCATAGGCAGAACCACTGCTTGAAATCTTCAACCACATTACTGTCTGTGGGTTTCAACTTTCCTTCTTCAACTCTTGTTCCTGTTCCATTTCACTTACAATTTCCTAATCTGTTCTCCCACTTATGGCCTGCAAGAATCACAGTGAGTGCATTAGAAGGGTTCATTATGAATGTGTAATTGAATGTCAGTGTGAGCGGTTTTAGAAAATGTGAGGGATGTCTGCGAAGAGCTGGGATAAAAAAACCTCAAAACTGACATTCCCATTTAGCAGCCTTCTGGAAATGGCGTTGTTGCCATCAGGGGTACCATGACACAACAGTACATTGCTTGGGGCTAACCCATACTCACACACACACGAAACTTCCTTCCAACCATATTTATATTGTGTTAATGACTATATGTTATCATAATATAGTCAGCATCAATATTGGGTATGCAATGACTGAAGTACCCTCGATATCCAGGCCAGGACCCCCCAATGTCCATTAACCCAATAATAACAGGCACCAGATAAAATGGCTTGCAAAGGCCACAGCCAATTTATTTTTTTACCAAGTCATTGCCACGCAACCTTAGCCCCACACCTCGTTTTCAGAGCAAACACTACCAAAGTGAACACATAAGTATAATAAATAACATCAATAAACATAAATAATTAACAAACCCAAAAAGCCTAGCAGGCAAACTAGGAACCACCACACGAGGAAGGACTTACCGAGATGCCCAAACCTGAGGCTCCCTGCACCACCTACTGGGAACCTCCCACTAAATGCTCTCCCCCAGAGGATTCACACCCCCCAGCCTGGTTAACTACCAGACTGGTTGTGACAGCATAAATACCCCCTTCCTAACACAATAAACAGGGAGGGAGGGTAGGACAAACAACACAGGGTAAGGTGACAACAAAATGGCCCTCAGCCTCATGACACAACCCCCTTAAATAACCACCCAACTAAACCCCACCCCCCACCAACCAAAATTGGCGCCAAGGCCTAGCCCTACTCGGGATTCCAGTCAGGGCCCCATGCTGGCCCCCCAGGGCATCGTTTTATTGGTAGAGATTTACCTAAATTTGACGCTTACGTTGCAGAATAAAAATGTTATGTTATCTGAGACTGATAATGCTTTTTCTTTTAGCATTTGCGTAGTGTTCCATACCATAATACTGGGAGTTTCACTTTCCAAGTTTTCTATTCTGTTGTGTTATTAGAAAACAAGAAAATGGAATGTCTCTATAATTAATGAGCAAGAAAAAATGTCAGGTCCCGTTTAAAAAGTTAGCAGAGATCCAATTTTCCTCTTCGCACTGCTTCAGAAAGTTCTGGTTTGGCTTATCCTCCTTGACTTTGATGTTAATGTATAGTAGACTGTGTATTCCCAGACACAACTTTGTTTATGTCAGATAATATTTGGTTGTGGGTGGAAGATATATGGAACAGCCTCCAATTAGAAGTGGTGGAGACTAATACAGTGAGGGGATTTAAGCACTCGTAGAATCAAAGACAAGGCTTTGACAAGACTAGAGGGGCTGAATGGCTCTTATCTGCCATCAACTTCTTTGTTTTAACCCAAATCAACCCAAAATGAGAACTGTGAGGGTACCACTGTACAGAGAGCACCAGGTATAGAGAAAATTCTTGTTCTATAGCGCAAGGTCTAAAATGTGCAGTATGTCTCATCACTAGGCACCAATAACAAGCATAAACTATTATAGATGCCTTTTTTGGCTGGAAACAATTAGCATGTTATCCAAAAGCAGGGGCTACCATAGAAACTTTAAAAAAAAAGCTTCTTTTTTAAAAATTTTTTTCTTAACGTATTTTGATGTGATTATACCTTCAGAGTAAACAATAAAATGACATATCTGCGAGGAATTGTGTATTAGAGAGTGCAGTTAATGTTTTGTGTAAGTGGAACAGCACCTTGAAGAGCCACATATTCCCCATTGTTGATGTTAACATGTATTTCCACTTAAATATAACTCTTATTTTTTGGAAAACATACACTTATTACACATAAAAAGTGTATTTTCTATAACTTTGTGGACAAAATAATTTGTTAACTGTTCTATGCGTCGGATATTTATAGCATGTGTTTGCTTCACTGCCAGGACCAGAAAAAATTGTAAATACATCATTCATTCTTGTATGTGACAGGAACACCCCGCTGTAGAACATATTGCAGGCCTTGGGACAGAAGCTGTACATCTTTCCAGTCAGTGGTCTACTGTATATATGATGTAAAAAACATCTGTAACTCTGCATGGCAGTGGCAGTGAGGGGTTAATTGGTTCTTAAAAAATAGTGAGCTTTCCCAAACCTGAGATACAGAGGACCAGATCTATATGTCTGCCTCTGCGTGTCTCCTTTCTTGGGTTTATCCTCCACAACTTAAGAAAGCAGAGGGATTTAAGTTAAGAGTAGGCAACTTCTGAAGTGCCTTGTTATACCAATGAACAGTATGACACCCTACTCTGCCAATCATGAATCTTAACTTGTCATTCTCTATTACCAATTACACATCTACTTGTAAGACTTATTTAACTCAAAGGGAAAGTACATTTTCTTTTTTGTTTCTCCATTCTCCATTCGCTGCCCCAGTCTTTTTGCATTCAGAGAACAGTGGCAGCATTCTTTAAGAATAATTATATCATGATTCACCGAATGTTTGGGGTCGCTCAAGAGACCCTAATGGGTACACATGGTGGGAGCACTCTGAAAGGTGCATGGTACCACCTTCTTGAAATCTGATTGTTGGCATTAACAGGAACACTGGCTTTGGTAGTTTTTATTAGTCTCCCCATTAGTCTCACCATTGGTCTCCCCAGGCAGAGTTTCACTGTCAGGAGTGAAATAGAGTCGCTAGTACAGACCTTTAACTCCTGGAGCGGGGAGACCAATGGTCTCCCCAGGCCAAGTTTCGGCACCAGGATTTTAAAAGTCAGTACGAGCGACTCCATTAGTCACCAGCAGGGGGCTCGCCTACCATCAACCAATGAAGAACAGTTGCTGGTACGGACCTTTAAAATCCCGGAGCCTTAACCCAGTATTAACCCCTTCTTTAAAAAACCAGTAAAAAACAAAGAGAAAAAACTAACAGGAAGAATGTACTCAAATATTCGCCGGAAAACAGGAACGGGCGAAAATTCGTGGATCCCTCCCCACCACCACGAAGATGAAGACGAACATGAAGAGTTGGCCGGCTCCAAGTCTAGGTTTTATTTACTTTGAGCTTTTGTTTTCTTTTCATTCCCCCTTAAAATACTCTTTGTCCTGTGTTGAGCATTCATGGATCAATAATTACATTGGAACAGGTTCACCTCTATTAGTACACAATATACATATGGTTTGGGTGACTTGCTAGTTTTAACTGCACAGATAAATAAAAGTGTCCTGTACTACTTGAGAGTCAGGACTGGATCCATAAAGCATATCAAGCACTTAGATAAAGTCTAAGTCTTATTGTTTCACGTGGGAGACTTGTTTAAACAGAGCACTATTCTCCACTATTTGTTCTTCACCATATTATTACTATATCTGGGCTTATGGTTACGATATTTTGTAGACATTTATTTATGTTTCATCTTATGTGTTCCAACATATTTTGTGATAAATAATGTAAGAGAAAAAATCTTTGGGGAAGTCCTGTCTGAATAAAATCTGTCAAAACTGATTAAGCTAGAAATAACCTTGAATTTAAAATTACATTGAGAAATTGACCAATATAAATACTAATGTTAAATGTTTTACTTTTATCCTGGGATGTTGATTTTTTTATAATTAAAAAAATAGAATTTTATCAAAATCTTAAAACGAAATAAGATGTTGGATGTGTAAGGGGCAGAGTCCATCTGAGAGTTTATTTTTCATAAATGGTTACGGGAGGACATGTTATTATTCAAAATGTTATCTTAACAGGGTTCTAAAAGTGTAACCAGACACCCTAAGACAGAAGGAGGTGGAGCCTAAAGTAGGTGGGGCCACACAGCTCTATATTACTCCACCCACTTTAGGCACCACTCCTTTATGTCCCAAGACATCTGGAGCAAACGTTGGCAAGTATGTATTCCCCAGCCTAAGAGATGGGGTTACCAGACATGCATCATCAAAGTAACAAGTATATTCTGTGTGCTCCTTCAATAGAGTTCATGGATTACATTCTGACAAAAACCTGCACTGGTTTGGAGAACCTACCACTTTGTTACATTAGTTGACCAACCACAGAAAGAACCCACGATTTTAGAGCAACATGTAGAATATGGCATCAACATTAAAACTAGTGCAATATTTGTTCCTCATGTTTTACCTGTATTATTATGGTTATAATGAAACTTTCTTCTTTTCCCTAAAAATCACTTTGAAGCTGCCTCCATGAGATAGAAACATGTTCCTCCATAATTGGAATACTAATATTTTTCTTCCTTTTTATATTATTTAAGTTGACTGTACAGTGAAATACATTTAAATGTGATGGGAAATAAAAACTAGCATGCCATTGGTCTATTATCAATGCACATATTTACATTGTAATCATACCCTAAAACCTCTACCAAATCTATCTCACATCTTGCAAGCATTTGAGCGTAAAACACAACCCAGTCGGCTGAAGTTAATCCGCGGTCACTGTTCACGCTGTCTCTGCTTATGTAAGCTTACTTTATGTTCTTCTGCCTCTCTGTCTTCCAAAACATTGCATTCCATTCAGTGAAATAAGAAACGATACATTTAAACAGAAAAATAATCTTAAATAAAGTTGAAAGAGTGGAAGGCAAAGTGCCCGTGACAAGGGTTGTGCTAGTCATTGTTGTTTATGGCGTCTTCACAAAGAATCTTGCCACCTACCCCTGAGTGGGAATCTGATACAAAAGGCATAATAAATTAAGGACCGGTTATATGATTAGTGAACATGCAAATGTTTTCCTATTAATGAAAATACTGAAATTAATACTGAATTAATACTGATTAATGAATGTGGACTTCAAATCTATGATCCCAGCCTGGACCTTTGCTAAACCAATCTGGATACAAAAAGGTTTTCTAGTACCTTGTACTGTTAAAAAAAATGTAGCATGCACATTTAAAGATTGCAATGAAGATTGCAAGTTACTGAAGGTTGGTTTGGGTTGTTAACTTCAGAAACCGTACAAAGCATTTGTCTTTGGGTTGGATAATGTAGTAACAGAGAGGGGAATCCACATATTGTTTGTGGAATTTCCGTAGGATAAGCCCCAATATCCAAATGCTGCTAATTTCTTATGAATCAGAGTTGCAAGTTAAGTCCCCATTGAAATCAATTAAAATCATCATGCAGAAACCTAAGGGAACTATGAGATTGTCAGTGAATAGTACATTTCTTGAGCTCTCCCTTCCCAGCCGGTTGTTCCAGGTTAACCCTGTGATTATTTGGTATCAGCCAGCTGTACTCTGGAATGGCTAGTGTGCATTGGGTAGGGCTCTGGGTGTCAGATGCTTCCCTGGACATTCATATTACCATAACATTTGCCTCATCCCCTTGATGGCTCTCATTTGGAGTATTGGATGGTAGATATGCCAGTTCTTCTGAGACTACTATTCTTATTCTTTCCACTGCATGAAGTAATGGAAGGATTTGAGGACCCCTGACTATCAAGGGCTTTCTCTCATTCCTCTGCCTTTCTAACATTAGACCTAAAGGCTGCCTGGTCGTATCTGCAGCCAAACTGTACTATCGCTGCACAGCCATAGTTATATTCAAAATGGACTCCTATCAACATCAGTAATACAAGGCCAATTCAATTTTGGAACCTTTGTTTCTGAGCCCCAGTCTTGCCTCTGTACTTTTCTCCTGGGAAGAGCCAGTTCTGTGCTGTACCCAGTATGTTTTCAGTCACTGAAAGTATCTACTGTGTAATATAAAATCATGATTTTTATTTTTGTAAAGTAGCTTTTTCCCACATTTTTGTTTAAAAAAATAACAATAAAAAATTAAATAAATGTAAGGAATCTGATTAAAAACAACGGGTTTTTTGTTTCTGTAAGGACACAAGACTGCTTCCTCGTGATTGATTGTATATATACAGACCACTCCAGTATTGATTTGAAGAACCATGCTAACCACAGAAATGTTCTACTCGTCTACTAAGAGGCACCAAACAATTGTCAATATTCCCTTTCTGAATCTACAGTTTAAGGCTGCACTAAATAATTAAATTACTGCAGTACTCAGCTTAAAATATAAGTGCACGTTGTCTTCTTGCAGTAGTGATTATATAGCAGTGGAAAGAAATTGAGGCTGAATCATTGCTAGGTTCAAGTTGCAATAATCTAGTTTTCTGTACAGATAAGCAGACAGATATGAAAAACCACACTTTCCAATTACTTTTTTTTTTTTTTTTTTGTAATACACGTAGTATTTGGGAGATATAGAAATGTTAGGTACCTTATAGATAATTGAAGAAACAAAAAATAATCAAAATATTCTAGATTTTTTTTCTTTCTTTAGTATTTACAGTTTTTCAGTTTTTTCTTTCATTACATATTATATACATAAGTAAATACCTATACAGTATACTGTAAGTTTTTAATGAGACTTTTTCATTTGCCTTATCAGAGTGGATTAGACCTTGCATATGGGACATCAGTGAACTAGGGGGTACTTAAACCTACCTCTTGGGTATGGAGTGATTTGCTTTAGTTGTTTTATTCAACAGGTAGAACACATGGAATTCCAGGTAACGTCTTTATAGGTCAAGATTACCAGCAGGAGGTGCCAGTAGCCTCCATCAGTTGCTGTTTTGGATCCCACAGTTTAGTTGAGTTTTGAATACGAGAGCCAGTGTACAACCTTCGACAATCCTATAGTTAATAAGGTCTATGCACTAAACGGTGAGTACTTGCGTGTTGGCAGAACTTGAGAGTTTGCAGCAGTAAGGGAGGTGAAATATGCAGGCATATACACCAGAGCAAGACAACTTGATTACACTGTCCTTGAATAATAATCTTTGGCCAAATGAAAGGTGACACCAAAAGATCAAATAAGAACCCCGCCAAATAAAAACAGCTGCTAAAAAAACATTCTTTGCTTGTTCACATTGGATTCCAAAAGTCCACTGGTTATGCGGGAGTGTAGGTACGATACACAAGGGGCCCCAAGTGGATTAAAGATATATTGCATTTTCCATTGACTTTAATGGTCCACTGGACATCTTAGTGAATAGACCCAATTGTCATCATGTCACAATATACATTTTCAGCAAATAATACCTTTTTTGACAGATAAGTTCAGAAGGGACTTGTACCCGATTGGTACATCCAGTGGGTACATGCTAAGTATTGGTTTTTTTCTTCATACGATAAAACACCATGTCTAAGCCACCAGATTGTGCTCTGCTGACTGGACCATAAGACTGTTGTTGTCCAGACCAATATCGTGTATGCTCTATGACGACCAAGCGGGTGCTTCTTTCGGGCTTTTTTTAAATCATCATTCGCAATAATCATATTTACGTTCCATCATTAGCTATTTTCAACAAATCTATTTGTGAGTATCTTAGGCAAGAGTTAATATAAGACCAACTCATATTTCCATATGCAATTTCCTTAAACAGCTTGCAACACAAAAGCCCATCTTTTAGCAAAGTGTTATCCTGCGATGTCTCAGGGGAGCCAACATAGAAAATGGACAATATCATCTGAGTAATTCACAGCTTTTTTGTAAATAAGTTATTTGTGTACACATCTGATGGCTCCTTAGCCAATGTACTGAGATTGCAGTACAGTGACAAGACAAGTTGTTTCTGTCTTATTCCATATGCTTGAGTCCCAAGTTCTCCACACTTTAATTGGTTCCCAACAGAATAACGTTTATAAGCATATGGTATGTAAAATGCTGACTTTGCTTTTGTTACCCAATATTTTATATGACACTTCTTTAAAACATATGAAAGGATCTTGATTACTCAATGTTGAAAAACTGAATAAGTTTGTAGCACCCTGCAGTGGTGTCACGCCAACATGGAAACAGCGTAATGAGAATGTCTAAAAGCATTTGCTCTCTTTTAAATACTGAATTTTAGGGTTCGCTGAACCTATCAGAAAGGTGCTGTGGTATCACAACAAACAAAAAACATGTTTGTGTTGTTGATTAACACTAGTTTTATTTATTGTAAGAGATAATAGTGTGATTATGTTAGACTATCCCAGTGTACTCTTTATGTATGATATCTCTACATGGAATAAAATATTGCTAGAGGAAAGGGAATATGGTTTCTTAAGTTTATTAAGACCCACTCATTTTATTAGGTATCCCAAGGTTCAACTTTGGGGAAGTATTTAGACATTCCTCAAAGAAGGACCCGTTGGTATATGTATGACAGCATCCTTTTTTGGGAATACATTGTAAATCTGCATTAGTATTGTAGTCTTTATAGCTTCTGGTGAAAAGCCAAACTCTACTGTTGTCATCTTACTTGGTGCTTTTAATAGGACGAGATGTGCAATCAGTGTCATGCTTAGCTTCCAATGTAAGAGTCAATTGACGGCAGTAATTTGGCAGAAAGAGGTAACTTTCATAGTATAAACTACAATTAAATGCAACTTTGAAATATGCTGTTGACTTTCCTTGTCCTTAACTTAATAATACCGTTTTTGCGGCAGAAAATCCACAGTAAGATAGCAATACTATAACATACCCCCAATGCTCGCTCTCTAGCACCCATATCCCTTAGTCACACGTTTTCATGAAGTTTCATTTCTAATTATGTTCCTGCAAATAATGTATCTATATACTTAAATACTTAAATATATACTTAAATAAAAGAAATACATTCTTCACAACTAACAGCCAGCAGCACTACGCTGTAATCCTTTAAGTAAGCTAGTTGCAAGACAAACCCCAGATCATTTATTGGAACCTAACATCACCCTTGTTCATAGCAAGTCCTAAATCATAAGTGTCTTGTCATGTCTTGTCATGTAAAATATTACAAGATATGCTATAGTGCTGACCTTGACAGACACAATTATATTTCCTGCAATGATCTATGCATGTAACATGTAACTTTAGGTTCTGTGCCTGCTGAGACTTGGTTCATTGTCTTTATCTTCCATTTGTTGTCCCTGGAGATGACAAGAGACAAACATTCTTCACAATGGGCACAAGCATAGCCAGCTCAAAAATGAACTAATGTCTGAAAGAATTATGACCTGGACAAAATGCAAGGATGTATAAAAGGTTTAATAGCTGTGCTGAATTGCCTACCTAACAAATTAAAGCCCTTTTGAGCTGTTTTGCCAAGACAGTTTCAGAATGTTACATCAGCCTTGGCAATTCTACAGCTGAGTTAGCCACTGTTCCAAGTGATGAAAGCATTACTATAAATAAGAATTATAAGAGTTTATTCTCTTGTCCACTTTTTTGTCGAGTCTAGTACCAGGAAAATAAAAACTAAAGATTAAAGATTTTTAACTAAAAAAGTAAAATAAAGGAACTCGCCAGCCTTCGTACGCACTTTGATGCATATGATAGATGAGTTATCCCATTGAATTTTCATCTGTTCCCCCTAACAAATGAATAGTGGGAATAGTGGTATTCTGGAGAATCCCCCCCATTTGTCTCTGCGTAAAACCCTGGGTTTCCAGGTATGGGTGAGGAAGCTGCATCTGACCATGTCCTCTCCCTGACCATACTTTCTAGGGCTGGACCTTGCTTACTGCTTCTTTGTTGGTCAGTAAGAATTCCATTCACTGCAACAGGCCCTGTTGTCTATGCTGCAGTAGAGCCTGGATACACTGCACCCAATGAACCCACCTCAGCATACTCGTAATTGATTAGGGCAGATATATGTTTAAAGCAAAATCTCAGATTTTCAAATATAATATACATTTTTCTTTAAAGGGGTTCAGTGGAAAACTTTGGGGACAAATGATAAGCAGGGATGCAAGCAGAGGAGAGTTGGCACCTTCTGGCTCAGGGGTCAAGTATAGTTGCCCACAGCAACTAACACAACAGCACACAACGTACTCACATCATTACACCTCACGTATCACACATCATCATTATACATCAAACAATGATCTTGCCTAGATCCTTTTGTTGTAATTGCTTGCACACTGCCAAGCCACCATGCTATTATCATGGGGTCGGGTAATGTTGAGTTTCGTGACCCCACTGCGCTCCTGCCTCCAAGACAGACAGAAGACAGAAACACATATAGGTGGAGAAACACACATACGGCAAAAACACATGAAGAAAGTTTATGGGCATAACAAGGGGAAGCCCAAACAAGAATAGTAAGTCTTTAGTTGAAGTTGATACGTTTTATGTTTTTGAGACCTCAGAAGTCCAAAAAGCTTATGTCACATTTTAATTGCTTTTTTTTCCTTCAGCTAGTTCAATACAAAGACATCGTTTTCTCTTGAGCTAATATGGATATATCTATTTTTCTTCTGAAGAATAAAAATGGAGAAAGAGGGGAAGAAACAAATATACAGTCTGAAAGGGGGTATGAATGAATAAATATGAATATACCCAATCTGCTCAGTAATATAGCAAACCAAAACACAACTGACAGATCACAAGAGCTAGGAATTTACCAGGTTTCAAATAGGGTCGCTTAGTGAAATACTGTTTCCCCAGGGCTTCAGGTTAGCATCTACAGTTGCTGGATGGGGTATTAGCCTTTGCTAATTTAGTTACAGCCTAACATTTTCCAGCAAGGGCCGCCCCACTGAAAATTCTCCTTACCCCTTTAACTTCCCCATGCCAAGATCTTCAACGAATGAGGGAATGCTGCTCTCTTAGACAATCACATGCAGACATTTTTTCTAATGATACATCAGCCAAAAACCTGCGCTATATGTAAATCACACTCAATTATTTCATTATATGTACAAGGTTTTGCGTAAAGTGCGCCTACCATGCAAAAGTACACTGGAAACCAAATATCTACCAAACAAGAGAAGACCGAATGTTACTGAGATGCCCACTTCAAATATTCTTTTCTATATGTATCTGTAAAGAGCTTATGCAATCATTTTACTGTATTTTCCGAGATTTTCATATTGAATTTCACGCTTCCTCCGTCCGTTCTAAAATGCCTAATGTTCTGGAATCTGCTTGATCCTAAGTGTACTTGACACTGTTGAAGCTTTGTTGGTTTAGCCTTAAAGAGTGATTCTACTGAAACATTCTCCCCTCTAATCAGTCTGACAGTTTCTCCTTCTCTTGTGCCAGCAAATACAAGATATCTGTGACTCAATGATCGAGTTAATACGCAAGATAATTATTCTCACATCTATGGGAGGTACAGATCTTCACTAATAATCTAATTGTATAACAATAAATAAAAACAACAGAGAGGAAATAATAAACCGATGCTCGCATATCAAAGCCGTCTACAGAAATCGCAAAACAAATAATGTGTTATTTGCGGTGATCCCTTTTTTTCATTCAGGGGTTTGAAGAGTGAATTACATTGTAGGCATGTAGATTAGCTCTTTCCCACAATTTAGCATATCCTTGATCTTTTTAAATAAGCAGGTCAGTGTCATCAGAAATTTGTTTTATGAGATGAAAGAAATGGCCTGTAGTTAAGCATCGAGATTGAGAGATGAAACACTGTACTGTTAACCAATAGAACATCAAGAATATTCATAAACTATAGCAAACATCAAGAATAATCATAAACTATAGCTTTAAGGGAGTATTTACACAAATAGGGTTGGCTGCTTTTATTGTATTTTTTACCTTGCTTGAGATAACCTTGAGTGTGCATATACAGGGAACTGGATAATGATTGACCATATTGCAGCACTGTGTGGACAAGCTCTGGCTCCTGGCCTGTGCTTCTGAATGGTGTATAGCCCTCCATACTGCAAAGGCTGGATGAAACTGTTATAGGTCATTTGTGTCAAAATACACATTTCCTGCCAGTTAGCATCCACCACAAACATAAATGGGAAAAAAGTGAAAAATCAGCAACATAAAACATAGAACACATATTATTATATAGTTAGCCAGACACAGATTGTGGTACAGCATGACTCTTATTATTATATAGTGAGTCTGACACAGACAGGGATACAGCATAACTCCTATTATTATATAGAAAGTCAGACACAGATGGTGGTACTGTATAACTCCTATCATTATATAGTGTTCCAGACATGGACTGTGGTGCAGCATGACTCCTATCATTATCTAGTGAGTCTGACACAGAAGGTGTTACTGTATAACACCTATCATTATATAGTGATCCATACACATACAGTCATATAGCATGGTGGTACAGAATCACTCCTATCATTACATATGATTTGGGCACTTTCTCTCTTCTGATTGGTGAAACAGGGGAAAGGCTGTCCTTGTGGTGCCTGTAGGCTCTGCCCATATACAGAAGTGAAGACAAAAGTAATAATATAAAAGAAGTGAAGCTGCAGGAAATGAGACAGGGATGTGGTAGTGGTCAACGGAGAAGGTAGGGAGATTTCTTCTGGGACAGCGCACACCCCAGTAGATCTGTGCTCTAGTCCTGACAGGGTCTCTGGATAACTGCTCAGTGTGCCATGCACTAAGGACGGCTTCACCCAGAGACTCTGAGTCAAACATTGAGAGTCCCCAGGTATGCTTATTAGCATAACATAGGAGCAACCATTTTAAATTACCGTTCATAGGATTTGCATAATTATTTCTCACCGTTATCAATTCCCTTTTCTATAAAGATATAGTAATATTTCTCATTAGTGGCAGCTATAATTTGGGAGATAATTTTAGGATTCTTGATATGCTACTGCTGCCATTTTTTGATACAGCTCTCCATGCACCCATAGTTTATTTCCATAGGTTCAGTCAGTCCCTTGTTTTTTAAGACATAAAGGTAAAGTTCTCAGAACTTTAGAACACACCCATCACGTAGGACATTGTCAGTACTAGATTGATGACCAAATGTGACATCTTTAATTAAATCACAAACATCAGTAACAAGATCCCTGCGGAAATCATAAGGATGTTGTACCAAAACAAGTTTAGGGAACTTTATTTTTTTAATTGATTTAATGTGCTTGAGTAAGAACTCACAATGGGATCAGTCCACTAAAAGGTTTTCTTATTAGTCAAGTTAGTTAAGTCATATATCAGTCACATGCCATCCCTCACAAATCAGCTTGGATGTTTACTAATATACAAGTAGCTGTTGACTAGATGCAAGTGATTTTACAGGATTGAGGACACGTCTAGGAGACAAGGACACCCCCCTGGCAGCTGCAGCTCAATCACTCCATTGGACATGGAGTCTGACGAACTCTAGGCTAAAATACTAAAATACTGCTCTATTTTAACAGCGTGAGTTGAGGTTGTCCATGGGTGTGCTGGATCCTCATGGGTTACTTCTATTCCCCTTGGTATCTGAGGCAGAATGCAAAAAAAAGCATAAATAGCCTACATTGATAAACTCAGTAAAGATCATTGGGTCCAGTATACAAGAAAAATTGTCTACATAAAAGAGCAACCGATAGAGCACCAAAAGGTTACAAATGCTAGATAATATAAAAACATATAAATAAATAAGAGTGAATTCTTACACATTTTACCCTTTGTATGTGGGCTTTTTCACAATTTCTTATTTGAGTTAATTTCATTATTTACTTATATGGCTGTGTTCTAATTCTGATTGAGATACCAAGGGGAACAGAAGTAACTTGGTGAGGATCCACTACCACCATTGACAACCTCTACTTGGCTGTTAAAATAGAGCAGTATTAAAATAGTGAGTGTAAAATCTACAGAATTTTCTATAGTGCTCTTTTCATACTGTAATATACTACACTATATTTTATTTTTTGTGATTATGAGTTCAAGGAATATAATTTGATTTTGTTTATTTAAAGATGTGCCCATTTAACCTCCTCAAACCCACAGCACAGGAGATGAACATGGTCCATGCATGCCCCCTCAACGAGTAAATCAGCAATTCAACAACCCATCCCACCAGGCATGGAATGGCTTTCATGCCTCCATCACGAGTATACTTTATTACCCCCCACTTCACCATACATGAGTAGGGAAAGAAGTGGGAACCCATTATATTATCAGCTCACAAACAATGAGCTTTTTGAGTGGATCCAAGTGGAGTGTAACTTCGATGTGCAAATTGAACAGTTAGTCCAACTTGTGCAAGTTTGCTCTTGCAAACTCAATTGCACTTAAGTGAAGTAACCCACTAATAATAAAGTCACATATTTTTAAATGGTCATGATTTTTAGTTTTGTGTTTAATTATCTTATTAATAATCTTGCTTGTTTTAGAGGTGAATTTCCTCCCCTCAATATTCTTGCTCAGACTCCCTAAAACGTATAACTGCTCCTGCATGATGTTTTACATTTTAGACTAGTACTGGCTAAACGTGTTATTTCTAGTTTAGTTTTGTATTTATTCTGCATGTTTACTAATGACTTTTAATATATTTTCAGGATCGAGCTAAACAATTGGAAAAGGTTCACATTGTCATTGGAAATAAATGCTGTGATTTGGATTCTATTATTTCCACCTTAGCATATGCCTACTATCTAGATAAGGTAAGACTACTTTTGACATTTCTTTTCAGAATGCAAACAAAATAAGGAAACTGTATTCTAAGCGCTTCATTTTATAAATAACCAACTGTTAGTCTGGCCTTCGACATAAACTCTAACTCTAATGCAGTTGTTTGCACACTGGTGGCTGGTGGCTGCCGGCCTGTCAACTGCCTTCCTGCAGCTCCTGGAATATTCGGCCTCAGGCTCCTTATGGGGTCACACACACTAGCCATTATTATGTTTTTTATCTTTTATTTATATAGCGCCAACAATTTACGCTAGCTTGTTTTTTTCCTTTTTTAAGCTGGCTCTTCGCCATACTCCCTTGACAGATCATAAAGCTCCTCTTTATGCTGATACTGAGTCCTTGTTTCTGAATTCCACACCCCTTGCTTTCTGGTACCTTAAACACTCATTGTTTCTGAGCTCCTGTACCTTGTGCTCAAATGTTTAGAGTTTGTATGGCTTCTTTGTTCCCATCCTCTTTTGCTCTGGTACCATGAGGTTTTGTTACTGTCATGAACCAGGTGAACAGGTCTGATAGGAGCCCAAGTGCAGGGGATACCTGGACGGGGCACACGGCAGGTAGTCCTCTGGATGGGATGCACGGCAGGAACCCCACTGGATGGGGCGCACGGCAGGTAGCCCTCTAGACGGGGCGCACGGCAGGTAGCCCTCTGGATGGGGCGCACTGCAGGTAGCCCTATGGATGGGGCACACTGCAGGTAGCCCTCTGGATGGGGCACACGGCAGGAGCCCCACTGGACAGGGCACAAGGCTCAAAGCAGGAACAAGTCAGGATCAGGTACTCAGGGCCAGAGCAAAACAGTCCACCAACATCAATGCAAAGGCCCTGACTGAAGGGCTCGGCAGGTTTAAATAGGCAGGCTTGATCCAGATAACAGGGTCCAGCTGCATGCACTAATGAGGTCTGAGTGGTTCAGAGTGACAAGGGCGGCCACTAGTGGTTGAGAAACAACATGAGCTTAAAGCAGCAGTGAACGCTCCAGGCTGAGTAGGGTTACCTTGTTCTCCATGTTCTTCTGCACCTGTCCTGGTTCTGTACTGACTTACTCTTGGTTAATGACCTTGGCCTATCTCACTGTATTTTGAGTCCTACCTGCATTGTTTTCTATATTTCGCATCCTTGGTTATCCTGACATTAGGCTACCACTACCGATGGGATGAACAGGTAAATTTGTTTTGGCTCAACCTGTAGGCTTAATTGGAAGCATGCTGGGGGTTTAATCTACACTATGTTGTGTTGCCCTGTATTCAAGTGATATATTAAATGTATCATGGTAAAGAGGTGTCTAATTGTGGTATGTTTTTTTTGTGTGGAGCTGTTCTGCTTGTTTTGAATTAGGAGTGTGCATTTCCCTGAAACATCATTATCTGGCATACAAGCATATTTGAGTATCAGTTTATTGCTGTTGAAAATGTATTTGATCACAGGCCAGTTACAGATTCTTAATAATTGACACAGTGAGAACAGAACATTTATCCCTTAGCAGCAATTTACAAACCAATCTCAGTTCCAATTTTGATCTACTGTGTCTAAGTGCAATCTGAAGAAGGGTGAGCTGGAAATGAATTACGTGACAAACACATGGTATTTTCACCCCCGGCTACAGTACTTGTGACTTTAATGATATTTTACAAAAAATTTTTAATTTATTAGTGAATATGTGGTGAAAAATCAAATCATGTTAATGTCAGCTCTTTTGTATCAAATGTTTCATTATGGCTAGGGAGCAGGAATTTAAGGCATGCTCTTCTAATTTTTCCCATACTGTAGCATAGAAAAGCTTCACACAATTACACTGCAGTTGCATTTTGAAACAGGAGTCAAAAATACTATCATAGTTACTGTAAAACATTGATCCTCTGGTATACCAGGAAATGCTCTGTAGGGAATGCATTAGGAAACTTGTAAAAGTGGACATCATTGACATCTAAGGTCAGCAGTTCAGATAGCAGGTTCAACGGATAGAAGAGGGCATCTGGAAAAAAAATCCAGTGTTAACCTGCATAATCCCAGTGTAAAAGGGAACTCCATTTTAATTTTACGTTGTGAAGTCAGCAGGGCACCTTGTAAAGTGTGCTTAGTAGGGTTAGCTGAAACAATGGGGTTTTCCATGTATGCCTTACCTTACTGATTCACTCGATCTGCACTTGCAGCCTTTTTGGCAGCGCATGGCTTTTGTATGGGACATTTTGCAATGTCTGTATTTACACGTTATATGTTGCGTGCTATGTTAGTTAATTTCCACTGTGTTTTGAGCTCCAGGAGGTTTCAAGGTCTTGAGGGCAGAGGTTGCAGAGTGACACAGGATCATGGGTAGGCGACTACTAATGTTAAAAATAAAGTTAAATAAAAGATAACACATAAAGTACATAAGTAAACTTTATGTAATATTATGGTGAGCAAAAAAGTACTAGAAGCCCTCCATGTACAAAAACACTGCTCCTAATGCAAGACTTCCAGTTTTCCAATTCACTTCAATTGGGTACTCTAGTTATGATTATGATTATCTTTTATTTATATAGTGCCAGCAATTTACGCAGCACTTAATACAATACATACCGTATTTGCTCGATTATAAGACGAGGTTTTTTTCAGAGCAAATGCTCTGAAAAATACCCCTCTTCTTGTAATCGGGGTCGTCTTCTAATCAGACCTCAAATGAGGTCTGACTATTAGACTAAGATCCAGATCCCCCGCATCGTTGGAGGGGACCTGGATCCTCCTGTATGGTAACCTCAGCTGCTGCCGGCGTCTATCATCGAGCGCCGGTGAAAGTGCCGGCAGCAGCCGAGGTTGCATAAGCGCGTACCTTCCTGCTCCCGGGATAGCCCGCCCACTGTGGGGAAGCAGAGCCGGTTGGGGAGATTCCTCCAGAAGCAGGACCGGAACCCGGCGGTACTGCGCTGTCCCAAAGCAGACCTCTTCAATTTTCTGGAGGAGGTGGGGCCTAGCGGGGTCACACAGCGTTATGCTGTAATCCCGTGGGAGCTGCAGCAAGTGCCTGCTGAGGCATCGCGGTGAGTGAAGTGCCTGAGTGGGTAGGTAAGTGTCTGGGTGGGTAGGTAAGTGTCTGGGTGGGTAGGTAAGTGTAAGTGTCTGGGTGGGTAGGTAAGTGTAAGTGTCTCAGTAAGTGTCTCAGTGGGTAGGTAAGTGTCTGGGTGGGTAGGTAAGTGTCTGGGTGGGTAGGGAAGTGTAAGTGTCTCGGTGGGTAGGTAAGTGGGTGGGTAGGGAAGTGTAAGTGTCTGGGTGGGTAGGTAAGTGTCTGGGTGGGTAGGTGAGTGTCTGGGTTGGTATATTAGTGTCTGAGTATGTAAGTGTCCCCCTATATGCCACTCTGTCCCATGATATGCCTTTTAACCCCCTATATGCCAGAGTGGCATATAGGGGGTTAAAAGGCATATCATGGGACAGAGTGGCATATAGGAGGGTATAAGGCATGCCTGGGGGCAGATGTGCATAACTGGAGGGCAGGTTGGTAAATAAAAGGAAATTAAAAACAAACAAATAGTTTACATGAATTATTATTTATTTACTAGTAAAACTTTTTTCCTATGGGGTCGTCTTATAATCAGGCTTTTTCTTTTTTTCCTAAATTAATATTCAGATTTTGGGGGGTCGTCTTATAATCAGGGTCGTCTTATAATCAGGCAAATATGGTATATTCAAGGGGTATAACAAGACGAGAATTGACGGACTAAGACAAACCGATACATTAGGTGGATAGAGCCCTGTTCACAAGCTTACAATCTTGAGGGAATGGGGTGACAAACATAAGGCACAGAGAAAGGTGAGAGGTAGTGTGGTGGTTGTATCAATGACAAGGAAGTTCTAGCAGCTAAGATGGTATGCTTCACTGAAGAAGTGAGTTTTGAGATGTTTCTTGGACGTTGGGAGGGAGGGTGAATGCTGAAGGTTCGGTGGAAGTAGGTTACAGAGATATGGGGCAGCTCGAGTGAAATCTTGTAGACAGGAAAAGGAAGAGGTGATAAGTGAGGAGGAGAGCCTTAGCCCATGGGAAGAACGTGAGGATTGAGTAGGAGAGTTTTTGCTTAGGAGATCAGAAATGTATGGAGGAGCAGTGTTATGTTTAAATTGGGTTCTAAAGGTAGTAGGGAGTCAGCGGAGGATTTCACAGTGGAGAAGCAGAAGAGAAGTCGCTTGCAAGGAAGATAAGCCTAGCAGCAGCATTTTAGGACAGACTGTAGAGGAGAGAGTCGAGACACTGGAATGCCAATCAGAAGAGTGTTGCAGTAGTCAAGATGGGAAATGATAAGTGAATGAATCAGAGTTTTTGTGGATTCTTGGGTGAGGAATGGCTGGATGCGAGAGATGTTTTTTAGGTGCAGGCGGCAGGATCTGGCGAGGGACTGAATGTGAGGAATGAAGGAGAGGTTAGAGTCAAGGATAACCCCAAGGCATTGGGCCTGGTTAGTAGGAGAGACAGTCATGTTAATGGTGATAGAGAATTCGGGTAGTGGAGTGGAGATGGAAGGAGGGCAGATAATGAGTTCAGTTTTAGAAAGATTACGTTTCAGGTTGTGACATTCATGAACAAATATCAGACAAGCAATTGGTAATACGCAACATGAGAGATGGAGAGAGATCAGGAGAAGACAGGTAGTGCCCCTAAATTTGCATCTTACATGCAATTCACTTTAGGCAGCATAG
This sequence comes from Spea bombifrons, assembly GCF_027358695.1. Classification (NCBI taxonomy): domain Eukaryota; kingdom Metazoa; phylum Chordata; class Amphibia; order Anura; family Pelobatidae; genus Spea; species Spea bombifrons. Next base: position 102,345,129 of record NC_071087.1, on the reverse strand, counting down.
GTGGTATGTTGTCTGTGCATGCACAGAAGCACATATCAATTTGCATGTATGAGAAATGATCTTCTATTGAAGCCAGTGGGTGTTCAGCTCACATACATGCAAGTTGAGTGGCAAGTCATGATCAAGAACTCCATACTGTTGTCTAAATGTTCACTTGTTTTCAAACTTTGGATCTACTTTGGACAGATGAACATATGCTGGCAGATTGGGTTGGTGTTTGTGATACATTTTAAACAACTGCTAAGTTATTCAACAAAGCCTATGTTGTACTGACTATGTTTTTTGTAAGGCTGTACCTTCACAACATATTGATCATGCCATAAGCATTTTGAATTACTGTTAATATATTTTATGTCATGTCTTTGTGATCCTTCCCAATCAATGTGTGTTAAATGTGCCTTCTTAGGGGGAAGCCAGGGATACTTTTAAAACAAAGCTGTTTACAATCAGTGATTGCTCGACAACAGTCACGCTCCTGCAGTCGACACTTGCTTTCACCCCAGATCAACAGAGGGAACTACATAAACTACATCATATTTACTAATCAATTGTGAATAAGAGCATTTCTCACAGCAGGCAGCAGGAACTGAAAATTCCTTACACCTCAATGGATAATCATGTTTTCCAACTGCGTCTTAAAATTCATTTTGACTTCTTCAGAGAAACATAATTTAGTGTCGTTTTAATTACTTAAAGAACCCTGAATAGGAAGTAGAACTTGGCTTGCTTCCTTTAAGGCATGATTAATGGTGAGTTAAAACACCATCTTCACCTGCAAACTCCTACAGTATGTTTGTATCCTTTTTCTTTGTGAATAACCCCTCCTCTGGATGTTTTTGGATTTAAATTTTCCATGAAATGCGCCTGTTGTATACACGAGCACTGAAATCTGAATGCATTCCTGTCTTTTCAGACGTCTTCACCGAGCATACTCTGTCTACCTGTTCTAAATTCCTCAAGAGTGGAATTTAGCTACTACAGTGAGACCAGGTTTATTCTGGAGGAGCTGGATATTCCTGAATCATTTCTAATCTTCAAAGATGAGATCAATCTTCAGCACCTGAATGATGAAGGCAAATTGTTAGTAACGCTTGTTAACATCAGCACCTTGGCAAGGTATTAAACACTGATGAGTTTTCACATACTTATTTTCTCCGTTAAAACTTTGTGCAAGGCAATCTAACGGCAAATTTACAGGTATTGTACCTGGTCAGTACTGTAAGTACTCACATTTTCACATACACACTCTCACTAACACACACTCTTACTCATTCACACACCACTCACATATGCTCCCAGATACCCCACACACTTCACAGTCGTACCTTGTCTGCAGCCTTTCCTTCATGGCTGATCACACACAGTAAAAAAAGAAAAAGGGAGCGCACAACAAGTTTGACGAGTCCTATCTAATGGCTATATTGCTAAACAAGGTGCCGATTCAGTCACACAGTGCAAGCAGCCGTGATATTACCGTAAAAATGTAAAAAATGTAAAAAATCCAGGGCAATTGCCTCCCTGCTCCCCAGGCCAGCTGGTCCCTTCACAGACCTTGATTGTGTCAAGTGGTCCTGAGATCAGATTTTTTTTTGTGGTTTTTGTGGTTTTGTTTTGAATCCTCACTGACAAAAATGTATTCTTTAAATTCATAGTGTGGATGCAAGTTTGGAAGCATCAGCTGTCAACGTCATTAATCCAGATAATAGATTGGATGGAGTCCAGGCATTCCACGAGTCATCTTCCTCTTTGGTCGCAAAAAAGATGCTTGAAGAGGCACCAGAGCTTATTACTCGGCAGCTAGCTCATCTACTCAGAGGTGAGAGATTACTCATGACATTATTAAATGCTAAAAAGTTTAATGGAGTGTTTCTAAGTCTGTCCATGCTTAAAAAGCGTGATCCATTCTTTGGTTAACAATGCCTTGAAAGGCCACAGGGAGCTTCATAAAAGAAGCAGGGTGTAAAGAGTTTGTTCCGAGTATCATTGTATTGACTAATAAAAATGCACAAGTAAAAATAGGCGCAAGCTTTCCTTACTATATTACCAGACAGGAATATTAAGTGGTGCTATCTACACCCCAGCTGGGAGGCTGTAAAGGCTCTGATGGTTGTTTTAACTTTGTTTCCTGTGGCTCGGTGGCATTGGAAGTAATGACACGCGTGCCCTACAGTGGACAATGAATATGGATCAGTGTCCTGTGATTGCATACTTAAAGACTTTTCTGGTCAAAAAATGCTTAGATAATTCTATTTTGATGGTGAAAAATGTAACTTTCATTATCCTTTCATTATCTGCAATGGCTATAATCAAATTTCCATTATGTTTCTTCTTTTCTCTTGGAATGTCCAATATAGCCACCACAGCTACAAGCAGTGGGGAAGAAAAACAGAGCCATAAATAGGATTATTGGTGTTTCATAATGTAGCATCAAAGTATCTTACGCAGCCTACTCCATTCTGCTAGGATTACACTGAGGCTGTATAAAAAACATATAAAATGATAACATCTGTTATCTAAACTGTTTTTTCTTGTAAGCAATATTTACGGATGTCTAGTATGAAGGAACCCTTCAAATAAACTCTTCTAGATCAGATTCTTAATGTCTGTCCTCAAGTTCCCTCAGCGTCCTTTAGTGGTCTTAGTAAAGCCTAAACATCTACTGTAACTAGAAAACAAAAATACAGTTTTTTGAAATGATTTTGATCTTTCCTGATTTAACATTGTGCTGGATGATGTTTTTCTCTTTTGACTTGTTTAATAAAAAATGACATATTCCTGAAATTTGTATTTTTAGGAAGCATTTTGTTTAATTGTTTGTCTGTGGAACACGGAAGTATTCCTACTCAGCTAGAAGATATTCTTTATGTGCTGGAAGAAAAGTTCCCAGAGCTGCCACCACGGCAGGATATTATCAGCTGTCTACAGGAAACAAAACTGCATACTCAAGGTAATCGTTGACTTACTGAATGCCTATTATAGAAAACAACGCATTGATGTTTATGAAAACAAGCAAACTACTTAGTTGATAATACAGTATACATATGCTTTTTAGAACTGCACTGGTGAAACGCCTGCATTTGATTGAGAACCCCAGACGGCAAGCATTTTAGATCACATTGTGGGATATGTCTATGAAATGCCGCTGTACCTCCAGGTTAATTGAAGTCTCCTGGAGTCAATTGCCTGGGTGCATTATGAGGGTCTCTGTATATGTCTCTGACATGATGACTACTCTACATTTTTTTTGTGAATTCACAAGAACTATGTGGTTTCTTTATTTCAGGAAGATATTTACAAATGAATGTGATAAACATGGCAAAGATGACAAACAAATCTAAAAACATTTGCTCCGCTTTGTCTCACAGTATCTCAGAACAGAGGTAGTTTTCCACTGATAATCAGCTACTTAGGTTAGATGTGCATCATGGAAATTTTAGTTCCACGGCAGTTGGAGAGCTACCTGTCCAGTTGGTTGACAATGTTCAGTAAATTAGCTCATGAAGACTCCGCAGCTCAGGGCAGCGTAAGGGTTGGATATGTAGAGTACACCCTTCTAGCAGGTACATTTTAAGTTGTTTGGACTACATAAGAATATTGATTTTTTTTTTTGGTTAAACAAAAAGGACACATATAGGTTTGCCACAAAAAGCTTTATTTGTTTTTGCTGAATAAAATAATCCTTTTCTATCAAACTGGCTTCCAGTCTCCTTCTGTTTGGAGATAAGTGAGGAAATCTAGGTAGGGTAACTTCAATGGAGGGGTGAGAATAGGATTAAAAAAGCCCTTGGGTGCAGGATTTGACACTCCATTGTTACTAGCACACACATACTAACACGCAACATTGCTCTAACACCCACACAATCGCCATAAACTTACACATGCATACATACACACATACACACGCTTTCTCTCTCACTCCTCTTCTCCCCATCTTTTCACCTCTAAGCTGTACCCTGATACTCTGTACACTGGCACACACTCACTTTAATAGTATACACTACCATACAGTGACTATCTTTAATGTTTTATTAGTATGAACAGGACCCACCTTTTAAATTATTAACAAAGAATTAATCTAATTCGTTTCTCAAAATAGCTTTTATACTTTAATGTCTAAAAACTTCGCTCTAAGCCCTTTCTTTTTTTTATGACATTCTTTATAATTTCCTACAATATGATCACTACAATTGTCTTTCATATTGAGCGCAACAATTAAATATTGCAGCTTGATTGATTTAACAGCGCAAATACAAATAAATAACCACAAAAAAATAATTAGTAGATAAAGATGTGATTGTTTTTCATTAAGAAAAATAATTAACATGAAAGGAGATGGCGGCATTGTTTGATTAAACTCCTCAACAAAGAAATAATTAGCAGTTGGTGCTATGCATGACTATGTTATTTAATAAAAAAAAAGATTAAAACTATGCTTGATAATATTATTTTACAAGAAAACAATCAATGACCTATGTTATTATGTTCATGTTTTTGACAGTTCCTAAATCTATAATACCCATTCCCAAATTTATGATACACATTTATTTTTGTGTATTTTCATTCTTGTGCAACTCAATGTGTATACAGTACAGAACATTTTTTCTTTCTCGATCCTTTAAATTAACAAAATTGTTCAGAATATCAGTAATACTAATACTATAATGCATCCTATTAGAAATAGATGTGCGTGGAACCACCCCTATAGTAATCTACTTTGAGCAGGGCCCTCCTTACCTGTTCTTTTTGTATGTCAAATTGCTGTGATATATACTATTGTGTTGTAATTGTTGTATTTACAATGAAAAACATTAAATTAACTATAAGCAGTTGTAGATGAAAGTGTAATTTGCCAAGTAGGTGCCTGTCGAACTATTAAAAAAAAGCAGTACAGACAGAGATAAGCTAATGCAAATGTACACTATATGGACAAAAGTATTGGGACACCTGACCATTAAACTAACAGGAACTTTCATGACATTACATTATATATATATATATATATATATATATATATATATATATATGACATATATAATATGTCTATGACATTAATACCAAGCTCGCAATCTCCGTTCCAGTTCATCCCGAAGGTGTTTGATGGGGTTGAGGTCAGGGCACTGTGCAGGTCAGTCAAGTTGTTCCAAAACAAACTTATCCAACCATGTCTTTATGGACAAAGTGCACTGGGGCGCAGTCATGCTGGAATAGAACAGGGCCTTCCTCAAACTGTTCACACAAAGTTGGAAGCATAGCATTGTCAAAAACGTCATGGTATGCTAATGGGGATATACCAAGACATTTTGGACAATGCTTTGCTTCCAAATTAGTGGGAACAGTTTCAGGAAGGCACTTTTCTATTTCAGAAATTTCCGTGAAAACAGCTAAGTGACCTCAGTAGTGTATATTATTGTATTTGAAATATTTCAAGTGAATTTTCATCAGTAAAAATATAAACATGCAGAATACCGTTCCTAACTACACTGGCTGGTTCTATCACATTATTTCACTGTCTGGAAAACGCTATATGTTTCAAACACGGCTTATGAACTTTGCCTGTGATATTTGTCATCTACGGTGATTGATAAATCTGTTGGATGTGATTTACACGTGTTGTATACAATATTGACTAATCAAGTCATATTCACCAGGTACAAGTGTTGACGACATTATACTCAACGACTACAAAGAGCTTTTTGATGGGGATATAAAAGTGGCTATTAGTACCATTTACATGATGTTAGAGGTAAGTAGCTATTGTGTCTCCCACATTTGGCATTCTGTAAAAGGGTTTCATATTAAATACTAGAGATCGCACAGGTACTATGCGCACTGGCAACATTTAGATTGCTTGTGAGCATTCAATTTACTTTGTGTGTTGGGGCAGCATGGAAGCACGAGGACCCAGAAACAGAAGTGGAGAGGAGATGTTTAGTTTTCTTGTCCTCCATTATCCAGGCAATAGGGTTAAGGTCACACTGGTTCACACGGCACTAGAGTTACATCTGCATTCCATCACTGATTAGAACACAGGTTCTGCCGTGTGTCTGCCGTTGTGAGGTGCTGTATTAACCCTTGGTGGATAACTACCACTCCTTAGGTTTTGACTATACGGGCCTATTGGGGAAATCTATGAGCTAACTGCTATCTTACCATGCAGCGTGTAAAAAAAGGGAGTGGAAGAAAGCCTGTGCTACTAGAGGCTACTTCCTGATACCTGCTACCCTAGGTCTAATTTTCCTATATGGTGGGGCTAACCCTCTTCGCATGTAAATACTCTACATCTTACCTCAATGGACTGTTCCAAATGCTTTCAGTCCTCACTTTACTGTGGTAGCCTAAACATAACTTTAGGGTGTGATTGTACATAGTATACAAAGCAAATGCACTACGGCATCCCCAGGCCTGTGCTTGTACAATTTATCTAACTGCAAATTTAACAATGATTTAATAAATACTTGTTATACAATCCCCCAGCAAGAAGAAAATAGTTATACACATAAATTAACCACATTCTCTTCTTAAAAATGAACAGAGTTACATTTTAACTTGTCTTAGAAAAAGGTCCACGGGGAGATGGCACTAGAGGCAGCCGAAGCAAATAATTTCAAAGTTGTTTCCAAATCCCCACATTGTCTGTCAAAATAATTAATGATGCAGATATTTGAAGAAAGAACATCTTACTTTGAGCCCTGCCATTAAACGTTGATGTTTTGTAGATAAAACCCAGGTAATTGGCGTTTGCAGCCCCAGCAGAAAACTCTTCCAACCTACCGGTATATGCTGATTTTTGCCCCCAGTGGTTATCTCATTTTTTTTCACATTTCTGAAATGTGGAGAGCTTTGGGGTGTCTGTCTATGCTAATAGTTTTGCAGCTGCTCAGCTACAAAAACAAAAAAGAGATGAATATTCATACTTAAGTTTGCCATAAAGGGGTAGTCATAAATTAAAGTTGATAATAAAAGTGCCTATTAAAAAGTAAGATGGAGCTATGATGGCCAGAGTTGCTAAAAATGGACGTTATACCCCAAAATAAACAGGGATAAATTCCCTAAAAACTGCATATCTTTCTTACAATGTTTTGAGAGATGTAGCTGGAGTAATAGATTAACGCACAGCCGTCTTGCCTCTCTAATGGACTTCCTTTGTTTTTGTCTTAGTCAAATGAATTTTAACCTTGGACTGGTCCTAGATTATGCAAGGAAATATTTGGTGGGCCATTGGGCCTGGGCCGACTTGTTTCAATTTCAGAATTCATAAAATCATGGAAAGTGGATTGCCACACAGCCATTTAAGCCACAGACTCTCACTGACACTCCTCTCACTCTTGCTCTCTCACACTCACATTCACTTTCACGCACTCTCTTAATGCCTCCCTACCTTTTCCGCTGACACCATCCATGTCCCAGTCTCCATTTCCACAGCTCCACTTCTCTTGCCCTTTCTTGTTCTTCTGTCTTCTTTTTTTCTGTCTTCTCTCTTCATCCGCCTCTCCCCAGTATCAGCTCAGTTATAAAAGTTACTTTTACAAAAGAGTGGCTCCTCCGTATACACTGTCTCCCTTGATTAAAGGAACAGGGGAGAGAATGTGGTGCGCTCTGCACCCATTGCAGATGGGTTCAAGGAGAAGGAGAAGTATAGAAACGCAGGACACATGAGCGGTCAGCAGAGAATGTAGGGAGACATTGAGAGAGATTGAGTGAGAGCAAGAAAAATAAAAACAGTGGTTCTGGGTTTGCTTTTTTTTAATAGAGTCGTTTTATATCAAGGCTTTTTCTTCATTAAGAGCCAAAGTTTGGTGGGTCGTCTTACAATTATTCCTGAAACACCTGTATAAGCAGTTAGGCAGCCACCCAAACTCAAACAAAACCCTATTAATGGGAACTCATTCACTAAACAGTCTTGTTCCAAAGATGGGACTAAACCATGCAATATACCTCTCTGTAAACTTTGTAAACACATCTGCAGGAATAATACAGCTCAACACAATATCCATCATCAAAGGCTCATACTCATACTTTAAAATTAATATGATTCATTAATTATCCATTCAGTAAATTGTGTAATCTTTCATTGGTGGAAAATATATGATTTACAATTCAACTCCCTGGCTAGACTCAGTTATGGATGCTTTGAAGTCAATAGAAAAAACACTGCTCCTAGGAGATTCAGTAGTAGTAGATTCTATGCAGATGTGCAAAGAGGTTAAAACATAGTGTAACACAGACCATTTAATCATCTCACTGTCAAGTCAAAATATTAACAATTGTCAGGAAGGCAAGAAATGTACCATTCTCAATTGGTAAAAAAGTCAAAGACAAAAAGTAGATTGTTGCTAAGACGCTTCAAGTCATTACATTTGTAGCAGCAGTTCAACTGAAACTCTATGTACTAATCTCTATGCATGTAGAGTAAATCTACAACAATCACTACACACTTATAGCTTATTAACACATTAATTCAAATTAATTTGACAATTTATTTGATTTGGAGGTGCAGAGGTTTGCTTTGATTTGATTAGACAAACCTTGGTTTAGATGTGAAAGCTGCAGATGCTGTGCTGTAAATAAATGACATACCCACTAAACATTTACATGCATGTGAGCAGTTAGAGATTGTTCTTTGAATTGTGTGTTGGGAGTTGAATAGCTTACGAGTGAGTCTGGTTTTGACATGAAATCAGCATTTAGTTGCCAAGCATCCCTGCCACATTACCAAAAAAATTTCCTACATTTAATTCTAGTTCACAATCTTACTTGGACATATTTTTTACTTTTTTCAATGCATATAGATAATCCCTTTTAGAAATAGAGCTAATTAATTTATGACCACCTTAGTTTACTGTGGTCTATGCCCCATTAGTCTGTTTGTCTTGACTCGTACATTGCCACAAATATCTGGACGGTGATGTTTTATGCTTATTACTGCTTTAGACTTGATAAAGGGAGGTCAAATTAAAGTTATCATACAATTTTTGCATTGGACTAGCATGTCTATTCCCAAATATATATATATATATATATATATATATATACATACATGTGGATTGCATAAATACCAGTGCATTATGCCCATGACAACAACTCATGATAAGATTGGCAGACCTACATGGGGATTTAATGCAGTTTAAAACATCATAGAAAACTTTCTACAGTTTGTAAAATAAATTGATTCTTTTTTACGAGTGTAGTGACACTGAATGTTTAAGTAATTCTGTTTGATGGAAAACACGAACCCTTTGCCTCTTGTGTAGCTTTTCAGAAAGCGCTTCCTGTTGTGAGAAGTTAGGGTATGTAAAATAAATGATGTATGGAGATATTGGAATGCGACTTGGCTACCTTATATCTAAGGAACATTAAACATAGGGCCCTCGTTTAGCAAATAAATAACCATTCATTTCTGTGGCTTCACACTTTGGACTTTTGTGCATATTCTGCCAAGATAAAGAGAGGATATTAGGGATTTAACATAAAATATATCGCCAAGGGGGCTTCTCATAGTCCTAGTCTTTCTGCCACATGGTGTGTTACTAATGTGCATAAATGGGCTTAAATGAATGTGTTGTCTGTGTTGCATTTGAAATATGTATATATTTATATATTATTTTCTAATTGTGTTTAAAAACAAAACATTAAATATGTAACTTTATTGAGTTTGAAATCCAATATACATACATAAATCAACTTCAATTAATTTTTAAAAGCAGTGCACGAAAGCACCCACTGATTTCCAAAGTTGCAGCTGCCACTGTGATCATAAGTTTATATTTTTCCGGTTAATAATGGACTTCGCTTAATGTTAATCCCTCGCACATTATGTGACATGTACTATTCACTGGTATTAGAAGTCAGGTTTGTAATGATGTCTGAGTATTAGATGAAAATGGAAATGGGATGGCATTATACAGACACCAGACAAGCCAAAAGGCTTGTTTTTCCTCAGAAATCTCATGGTGCTGCCACAACCACAAGGGATTCTGGGTAGGCGCATGCAAACAAGGTTAACAATTATCACCTTTGCCTCTATATACACTCTATATAGTGGAAGGGTTTCCATCACCTTTACCCACCATAACTTATGTAATGGTATTTGGTAAAATAAAAGATTATAATAACGATGATCTGGCATTATCTTTTGTTGTAACCTTTGGTTGTCGGTGATGTGTTGTTGAGGCACTTAAAAAGTCAAGTGAATGTACTTAGTACCTTAAGAAAGTACCCTGGGTTTATTGGATCAGTTTTTACAAACCTAACAAGGTAATAGCTGTAGATCTGAAATCCATGTGACTGTGAGGGCTTTATGCTATAAACAGTTTTTGGGCCTGCCACTAGGAAAGTCGTATGAGATTGGTGCTATTTGGGCCTAGACAAAAGTATTAGAAGGGAGATCAGCAGTGACATAGGCACAGATCTCCTTTGTCTTCTTTAGACTACCAAAAACTGACAATATAATGTATAAGTCATTCTGTTTGATGGAAAACAGGAAGCCCTGACTCTTGCGGAGCTTTTCATAAAGTGCTTCCTGTTGTGAGAAGTTACAGTATGCAAAATTAATGATGTCACTTATCATCTGCTCAACACCGCTTTTCTTGTAGCGTCTGCTACCCCGCTAATTCAAGGTAGAGGCAGAGCCTGCTCATAAATTTACAGAGGATTATGTATAAGGTGTCACAGGTGCACAAACAGCAAAAAAATACCAAATTACAAGTGTAAGTGCTGGTAATTCCGTTTATGTATATCATATGGCACTTATTTATACCTGGGAACTCCTCGGTTACCTGGTATTAACCTATTATGTGCATGCAACACCTTTTACATAACCCCTGGTAGTGAGGCGGTTATGCTGCTTATACCTCAGCTATAGTATTATGTACAGTTCTGAGACCCCATCTCCAGAAGCATATTGACATTATAGACAGAGTTTAGATCTGGTCTGATGAAGAGATAACTCTCGGAAGCTTGTCTTTTAAATATTATGTTAGTCCAATAAAAAAGGTATCACCGTATACTCTGCAATACATCGTGTCTACTGGAATAATATGGTTAAACCCATTTACATTATATATATATATATATATATATATATTGTCGAGTTACAGACAAGGACATGCTCTCACCTAAAACTTGCCAAAAGGCCAAAAGGATCCCAAAACAGATTTGAGAGCCAGTGCACTGATTGAACTATCGTGGCCTGCCCAACACACAATCTCAAAGTAGAATACCAATAAAGGAGTCAGTAAGGATCCAGCCAGAGCGTAAACGTCTCCACAGAGGCATCTGATCTGTGCTCAAGCTTGTCCTCATGGTTTAAAAATAGAGGATTAGATGTAAGTTAGTGGTTTAAAGAAAGAGGAAGTAAGATTAGAAGCCTGATATCTGAAAGGTGCCCATTGATAAGAATTGGCACACGTTATACGGTGTAGAATCCAACGCTGCCTTGAACACTGTTTATTTATTACTGTCCCTTTAAGAATACTGATCTGAAAACAAAAGAAAATATTTGCCATAGTGTATAGGTTAAAGGTTAGAGATACTGTGGTTTCTCAATTAGGCATGTAAATGAAACATTCATTATCTTACATGCTGAGAAGTTGATGAACTGTGCAGCACGTCTAAGCCCACAGTCAGTAGTGAGATAAACCATTTCAGACAATGCAGTCAAAAACCCAGCTAAGGTCTTCTCAGGCTTCCCTTGATTGATTATTCACTACATAATTGTATTTTGCTGTAGATGTAGAAACAGAACAAAGTCAAAATGTATAACAGGGTGTTTACCCAGAGACAGTACCAAAGCTACTGTGTCACTTGGCTGTACTTGTCTGCCCAGGCCAAAAGGTGCCAGCCCCATCCTTCCGGCATACCTGAAGTAATATTCCAGATATGACATTGGGTTTTATGACCCATGTAGACGCATCCATGTCCTAGCACTTTGTGGCGTCATGCACCGTTTTACTCTTAGGTTACTACTTTTTGGGGCCTTTTTTACTTTCGGCAGTTTAACATATTGGTCATCTCATTTTGGGGTATATTAAACTGAAAATAGCGTTGGACACTGGGGAATTAAACCAATATATTTGAGAAAATGCCAAAAATGTTAAATTGTGACTTTATAAGTGCTTTAAAGGTTATGTTATGAATAGTGAACGCTACAGTGTTAAGTACAGATCTGGAGTCTCAGCAATAATTAATGTCAGTCATTTCTAGCTAACTGGTTTAACTGGCAAGTTCTAAGTATATAAGTTCAGTTGATAAAACAACCCCAGACTTTAGGTATTCTTTATTTTTTGACTATTGAATAAAATAATAGCAACTGACTGAAACTATGAGCTAGCAGTTGAGATGCGTAATTAAATATCTCTCGGAATAAAAAAAAAAGAAATACACATGATGTGTGTCACCGTTTTTCAGCATTAACCAGTTATCTTACAGGACAACACATTTAGTGGCTTTATAGATACACTTATTGAAAAAAAAAACTTTTTCAGTGTCCGAATCAGCTTGTGCTCTACTGTAAAGACTAAGTCTGTGACAAACCCCTTTAAATCCCTTGTTTTGGGACTTAAGTTAAGGGCAGTAAGGCTGATTAGCAGCAACTAGTAAACCCTGATTTCATCCACAGGGGAACAAAAAAGCGAAATAATAAAATAAATTGTCGTTTGTAAATTTTGCGCAGCACTTTATTTCTTTGTTTTGGTAATAAAATAAAACCCTAGCTCCCAGGGTCTGGATAACCTCCTCCAGACAACACATAGGTCCAGGCAGCAAATGCACTGGCTCAGCCGTATTCTTTCTGGGCCTCTGCTTGTGAAGGGGAATGGGGCATTAGCCCACCCTGCTTTCCAGCTCAACTTTTCCACCCCAGGGACATTTTGTGCGATTTTGTGACAAATTGATGACTATTCATGCAATTAAGCATAGGACTGCCCCTCCTCTTCGGAAGTAAAGTTTCTACTTGTGCTGCAAACAAGTCTGGACATTTGAACACCAGCACTCTTCCTACCCCATCTCAAGAATATATTTGATGTGCGAAAATTAGATGAAACATTTGACATACTCTCCCTCCTCCTTATAAAGGCTGCCTGAACTAATCAGTAGCAGATCAGAAAGTTAACATTAGGACATATACAAATATAGTTTAATGGGGAGGAATACTCATGTAGACCTTCATGTTTGAAGATAATAGACTATACTTTCCCTATAGTATACACATAAGGGTTTTAAAACAGATATATTACTTATTTTAATATGTAAACACAATGACATAGGTTTATTTAGAGTATAGAACTGCAAAAATTTAGTATTAGAGAAAAAAATTCTCCAGGTGCTCATCCAGACGTCTTCCAAGAAAGCGACATTACACATCCCATCCAGTTGTCTCCATAAAGGTTTAGTAAGTTTATTAGAAGTAAATTGGGAACATCTCTTGAGATCGGACACAAAGGTCTTGCAAACTGTAAATTTAATAAACAAACAGCTGTTGGGAATATGCTGTAATAGCTGCTATTAAACTCCATTAGCAATCTTGATGGCTTGCTTGAATTTGATGCATCATTTATCCAGCACTTTCAAGAGGTTTTAGGAAAATATGTAGATTAAAAAAAAAAACACAACAGGGTAGATGTTTTTTATTTAAAGCTGTCACAAGCGAAATATACATCATGCTCATACATCTGATATACAACAGCTTTTCAAATGAATTATAAACAATTATTTAAACTACAAATTGTTATTTACCCCTGTGACATGCCAATGGTTAGTAACATGACCAGTGAATAAGCTGGTCGCACAAATAATATAATATAGATAACCTTGTCATTCATGATGGGGTTTTTTTGCGCTGCACAAATCCTTGTAGCGTTAATCTGGCTACCATGCTGCCATTAATGGACACTGGCACAAAATACATTGCACAACCACGTTACAAATGTATAAGCATTGATATATACCATACCGTTATACCATACTTCAGGGAGGGGAAAAAGGACACCTTTGAGAAACGAGGCATGGTTGATAGTGGACAGGGGTGGCATTAGTGGCAAGTGGGATGAGGTTGCGGGCATCATATTGATGTAGAATGCCAGGATATGGTTTTAGTGGGCCATGAAGAGTCCACATGGGAACTATGAGGTCTCTGTGAGGTTTACCAGGGCTTACATATACACTAGCATAGCCGAACCAGGAAAAAGCAAAGGTTGTGCTACCATGAAATTAGCTTATGGAACTGTAAAAGGCATCCATTTAAGCTAATTTCCTGTTTCTGAACCTATTGTCACAAGAGAGCCTTGTACTATGACATTCCCCCACCAGAATCTCATACTTCGAGTGCCCTATTATACCAGACCAGTAGATGTGAACGAACTCTAATGGTTGGTTATTACAGATCCCATAATGATAAACATAATTATAAATGCCAGAGGCACTGCTAGGCTAATACTGCTGAGGTCATAGCAAGTGTTAGCAAACGTTTAAGAACTGTAACCACAAACACTATATGTTATAGATTACAAAAGTATTTTTATATATTGAATTAGCATTAATTATAAGTATGTCTCAGTAAGGGAGAGGTTGAAGATTCCTGCTTTATACATATAAAAAAACTTTATAACCCCATAACATCCACAGTCTGGCCACAAATGTCACTGGGAATAATGGATGATGAGGGTGAAAGACTGATCCTTGTATCTAAGAGTACTGGTTTAGGAGCCATTTTAATTTTAAATTCTGAAGGCTTGAGATGGCTCAGGGGAATAGGTCCCCTGTTTCTACTGGGCACCATAATGTAAAATAAGCCATATAAACACATAAAAGTAACACATTATCAAGTTAGATCTTTTTACCATCATCTTTGTACAGTCATGGTACTGGATTACAGCTAATGGTTCTCTGACATTTACGGTTGGTTTTACATATGAACTAGGGTGACCACATCAGCCATGTTTTCCAGGATACATGTCATTTTTACATATTGCTGACCAGTCCAGATAAAGTGCTGCCCTCCAGTATGGGGGGGATGTATGACTGACTAATTGCTTACCTTCCATAAGTTTATATATCCCACATACTGCAGGGGAACATTTTATTTGGGCTGGTTAGCAATATGTAAAAACTATATGTGTCCTGGACAACATGGTCGATGTGGTCACCCTAATATAAACCAAAGGGTCATGCAGTGTGACAGTTATTGCGGTCATTTGCCCCCTTTTGTTGAGAAATTTCTCAACAAAGGAAAAAATACATAGGAGGCTTATCTACTGACCAACACTCATCCCATAGAGCATGCTTCATTACACAGCCAAATGACCCTCACTCTAGGGTGACCACATCCACCATGTTTTCCCCATATTGCAGGGCAGCATTTTATCGGGGCTGGTCAGCAGTATGTAAAAATAATTTTTGCACCATACCTTACTAAGAAACACGCACTCTTATTGTGACAACTCTTAACTGGAATAACCAATCTCACTCACACAGACCACTCCAGTTGATGCCCACTCACATACAACACTCCCAGCAAAATGATACTTGCACATCACTTAACCAACGCAGAAACGCTCCGCATGGTCAGGTTATCTCTGTATGATAGTCTTAAGGTCTGAGTCTTAAGTATGAGACTTTACTTAATGTGCTGAGCACCCACCTCACACTCATCAGGATACATTTGGCTCTGCTATTGCTCACATAGCAAGCCTAACTCTGTTTTTCCGTGAGTGTGGTCGGTCCCATTATTGTTACATTCTTGCAATTATGAGACTGATTTCAAGCCCTGACGAGAATTATGTTATGTCTAACAGACACTACTCTGAGTTTAAGATGCATATGGCCACAGGTAATGTTTTGTTGTGGTGCCAAAAGGAGCTGAAGTGTGAACAGTTAAAACCAAGAGACATTATTAATTGGACATCATCCAGGGAGGCCTCTTATGACTGAAATGGTAATGTCCAAACCACTTGAGTGGCTGTCTGAATCGCGGTGTCTCTGTAGTTGCAGTAGACTGTAGGTCCACACAGTACTGACGTGATTAAAAGCCCAGGTCATAGACAAAACAAAGTTTTGTATACTATTGCAAATATATGCAGCAAATGTGTATTTATAACAGATATGATAATGGGCCTTCAAAGGATAAAAATGTGCCCCAACCCCTGGAACACAAACTGTTCAAAAGCCCTCTGTCAATAACACCTGATTTAACAGTATGTGTCTAGCATAAGGAAAAGCTAGGAATCATGAGAATCATGATGGTACTAATCATGGTGTTTGGAATAATCTCAAAAATAACTTAGAAATGGTCTCCTAAAGCGTTTGGTTCCATTTTTAGATGGCGTAATATAAATACAAGCTAATCTAAATGATGAGTGTAAATTAATTATTACGAAAATCCTAAAGCTCACCCGGGCTCTACCTGATTAATCAGGTAAACATTTTGCTTACTTATATAAAGCAATCTTTTTCATTTTAAGCTAAAACATTTAAGCAATTTCCTCAAAAAGGTGAAAAAATCCTTCTGTACTTGAAAAAAGGGAACTTGATGTCTCCCTGGATTAACAAACTATAACTAATCCTGTCCTTATAGCCAATTATAGCCCTGTATATTCTTCGCTTAAAAATAATCGAGTCTATATTTAAAGGCATCTATTAAATTTCATAACATTCCACACATTTATTGTTGTTACTGTATATATATTCCCTTCTTTAGATCAGACAATAATATTGTACAAATATAGTATTGCATTCCCACTAAACTGATACTAAATAATAACATTAATCGTATTCTTTTGAGTAAAATGAAATAAAGAAAATGTGAATTCTATACATGTGTACATTAAAGGCAGCAAAGCAGTCCTTGTGTCTGTTTTGTGGTTTACCATTTCTAATTAAGACAGAAAAAAGGTAACATAATACGACTAGAATAGGATAGAGCAATACATTGTATATTTTAGTTGGTCTGTAATTGGTAAAAACAATCATGTAGCCATAAGTAAGACCTCCAAGAGTTTCTTGCAAAGTCTTTGAGGATAGCATCTTCCTTCATGTGAAATAGTGACAGCCCTAGTGGTCTACATTGTCTATCTGTCTACCCATGTACCTAGACACTGATTGCATGACTACTTATATATCATTTCTTCCATAAAAGATACATAAAACGCTAAATGAAATATACTAAATATTTAGACCATTCCATTGATCACAAAAGATGTAACAGTGAGTTAGCAAGAATAGAGGTCACTGTGCTAAATAAACATTAACAACACATTTTGTCTATTATACAGGGTTTAATCGCACTCATTGACTTGTAATTCTCATAGCTACACAGCCTCCATTAGCATTAGCCCTTCATTTATCTTCACATTGTATGAATTAGGAGAATGCAAATCTTAGTTCTGAGATCTTGGACAAAAATAGAATATATATGATATGTTTGTACAGAGTATATAATTTATTTATTGCCAATTTTGCATTTCGCCAAAGAACCTGACTGTTTAACAAATGAGTTGCTGAAGGCGTCATGCATAACCATGAGTAGTTATGACTATATTTCTCCAAGACTATCATTGTTTGTAGTTCTCTCCCAATTCATCAATTCATCTTAATTTATTTGCATAATACTGGGTTTATTCAAAACTTAAATGCAACAAAGTTTCAAGGCTCCCTTCCAAAGTCTGATAGAAGTAATAGATGCCATTTGCCATTTTTACAGGGTTACTTGGTTACCGCTTTGTTGATCAACTAAGGATCAGGCCCAACATTACATTGTTGCATAGTTACTCAGGTGTAGCTAAGGTCCATTAAGCTCAAACCTTCCAAGTACCCATATCTATCGATCCAGAAGAAGGCAAATAATTGAGACTTTCATAGAATATTGTCCCAAAGACGTAAACAAAACAGGCAATCAGATATTTCCTTGGATCAACATTACCTATGCTAAAGTTTTAACCCTATGTTGGCTAGGAAGGCATCCAATCAGTAAAACCTCGGCAGTAGATTACACATCTTAACTGTTTTCACTGTAAAAATGTTCCTTTTGCTTAGAAAGGAATCTCTTTCCATTACAGGATGCCACCATGCTGTCTGTAAAGTCCTATGAGTGAAACGATCCCTAGACAAGTCTTAAGATTGTGTTTGATAATACTTGTGTATAATAATAACACATAACAATATTTATAATATCGTACAAAATGATTTAGAATTCCATATGAGTGAAGCAGTCAGGTCGTCCTTTTTTAAATGCACATAAAGGTGTTTGTGCCTTTAGGAAGTTGAAAACTACCATGCCAAGGGCTCATATCTCAACAGTTGAGTAATCTTTGGAAAACGCAATTATAATGTGTGTGTGTATATATATATATATATATATATATCCTTTTATATCTTGTCCCTACTCCAACTTGACAAATTTCTACTAGCTGCATGGTGATTCATTATAGACAAAATTACAGAAATAATTTGTATTAAGATCTGTCATCTATATGTTGCAAACCGAAATGTCTATGATGCATAGATCACATTTTATTGCTTGTTTTGGTTTTCTGTTCCTATCTGAATACCATAGACATACAGATATAACACAACAGAGAATCATGTGAGACAGAGCCATGAACTTGGTTCTTGACTTTTTAAGATGTCCACTACCCCCGATACCACACACACGCACACTATGTGCCAAGGATTGACCCAACATGAGGTTCTGTTGCTGTAGATATTTTCTGTGAAGATCCATCTCTGCTGTGAACGTGTGATTAAGTAACTAGCTAATGGCATTTGTCATGTAATCCAGGCTTCGAGTTTGTTTATGCTAGACCAACTTTATCCATACTCCAAACAAATTATCTTTTATAATTACCAGCCTGAAGATAAATCTCTAAATGTTTTTCTGATGATAGTGCTGTGGTTGGCAGGTGTTTAAAGTGCCTCCTAGGGACAGAGATTGAAGACGGGCCTTTTTCTCATAAATCCTCGGGGCAAAGATGTTTAGTGATCTTTTGTAACATGTGTAGAATATCCTTGTGTGGTGCCCCTTTTAATGAATACTAACAGGCAAAGGTCATATATCGCTATGAAGAAGAATGTATAGCTGCTGCATGATGAATGTCTGAAAAAGAGCTCAGTGGACATTCTGAAGACAGAAGAAAAAAAAACACCATTCCTGTTTGAACAGTGCTCCCTGCTGTTTCATCTGCTTAGTTTTCCGTGTGTATTTTACCTTTCCGACGGTAATTCATTTTGTCACTTTATTTGACAAATGGACAGCCTTGCAAAAGTGACCTTTCTGTAAACGAAAACTAATATCATTACTTAGAACAAGCATTTACCAAAGCAACCATTAAAGAAAAGACTTTTCACTTATTGTTAATGTTCCTTCATTTTGCTACCATGGCTCAGCCACCCTATATGTGTGCAATGGATGTATGGCAAATAAAAGATTGCAAATTTCAGCATATTGCTAGCTCTGAGAATGAATCCATGCATAGGGTTATCATGTGTATTACTCATTGCTGATTGTTAAAGGGTTAATTAGAGACCTCAGCGTTGAGGTCTGTGGTACTCTGTGAGTTAAAGAATTGTAAAGCTCCACTATTCGGCATTAAAGTGGCCACGCTCTTCTTAGGGCAGTTTTGGTACCTATATGGTTATCCTGGGCATGGTGCTGATGATCTTATAGCAGCCAAAATGTCCCAAAAATACTAAAATAGAGTAGAGTGAAGAAGAGAAACAAAGCACAGTATGTTTTTGTTGTGCTTTTGTTGAAAGTATATTGTGTTATGGCAATTTTGTTGCATAGTTTTATTGCTTTTATACTGACAGAAGTGTACTCTATACTTTCTGGCCGTGTTCTGCCTTTACTTGATTTTGATATACCGTAAATTATTCTGATCACCATGGGGTGAAAGGCAGCACATGAGACCAGGTTCTTAACCCTTTGCTGGCCAGATATGTTAACCACACTTAGCCCTATTAGCATATTTGGTTAGGAAATGCCAAAGAGTTAAATATCTTCATGAGACTGTTTTATGGCGGCGGTGTTTGGAGCAGTTACCAGTTCATTTGCTGTCGTGGTACTGCTGAGACAAGAGACAGTTTCATAAATCAAGGCGAGCTTTGATGGATTCTACAACTCATTGAAATGAATGCGCGGAAGAGGGGAGAAATCTCTTCAAATTCCCACTTTGACAAAAGGGTATGCAAAGAGCCTGAATGGATGAATGGTTGATTAATTTTGCCAGAAATGTTCTCGACAGCAGGAAATGTGTTTCTGCATTACTGTGTTTGCATGGGAGTTATTCTGTAAGATATGAATGATGGCTTATAAATTTACACCTGGGGCTCTGAAACTAAAAAAAGACAGCTCCCAGTCAGATTAACCAGCATTATTCATATAATGTGCGGTGCATTTAATAAGGTGCACTAAAGCCTCCAGGTCGTTTCATAATATTTGTACATGTCATCCCTTGTTATTTTGTTGATGCTAAACTCAGTCTTAATTTATATGTGAATGACTGTTGCCTTGACAGGGGTTCTCAATCATTAAGGTAACATGTATCAAAAGTATTCAACTAGGTGGAATAGCTCAGGACTACTTTCAGCATTGTAAGGTAATGGTGTTAACATGATGTAATGTCCACGCGTTTAAGAATAAACAGGACATTTTGGGTTTGTTTTACATGTTTTCCCATGTGCACCTTTTCTTTCTGTGAAATTGCAGTAAGTAAGCTTTCCTTGGTTGTTATGACCATGAGAATCCCAGTAGGAAAGTGGAGTTTTTAACATGGTTTGTTTATCACCAGTCTCTCATTATGATTGCTACTCTTAACAGTAAGGAACTATATGTGGGAAATAAAAATGTAAACATTTATTGGCACAAATAGCACTTTACATTTAAGCTATCTTGGTATGTTAACATTTTATAATCATGTCTAGGAGTCTACGCATGAAGCCTTGCAGCCATGGGTCTTCGGGTTAGCTTCTGTCTTCTCTGGGCAGAGGAATGGTATTTGATGTGCTCTCTCACCTGCCTACTTCTGCCCATTCCCACTTCACCCAAGGCTGTTTTCATGTTTTAATTAATATCCCCTCTTTATTATAGTTTTCTATGAAACACCATTAAGATTTGACATTTTTGGTCCATCAGAAGTTCCACAAAAGGCTACTCCTCAGTTTGAGAAACATTGCTTGGAGACTCCAGAACTTGACAACAATACTATTTTTACAGCATATTCTCTTAAGAAAGACCTCTAAGTCGATCTTGAAGAATATTCTTGGGACACAGTATAACAGGGAACTTGTGTATATGTATTATGCCTCTTCTCCATCCTGACTGAACTCATTACAAGAACCATTACTCTTCCCTTGGTTTAGAAATACAGAGGACGTATAAAGTATAAACTACAGTATCGACGTTTGTGCTATGCAGTCTTCTATTTCTATAATTCTTAGTTTACTGCATATAAACAGTAAAAAAAAAACATTGATGATCTCACCTCAAAACTTTTAGAAAAAAAATACAATAAATGGTCTTTTCTTCAAGAGGGGTCTTCTGGTAATTAGCTTATATTTGCAACAAATGGTACACAGACTGTTGGCTCTGCATGTGTGCTATACAATTGGTGTTTACCCTATTATGTTGCAATTTAAGTATATGTCATAAAGTTTATCAACGGGAAATGACAAAATAATGAAAAAATGTTACATTTGCAGT
The DNA here is from genome assembly GCF_027358695.1 of Spea bombifrons. Classification (NCBI taxonomy): domain Eukaryota; kingdom Metazoa; phylum Chordata; class Amphibia; order Anura; family Pelobatidae; genus Spea; species Spea bombifrons. The sequence goes on along the minus strand of NC_071087.1, from coordinate 102,323,441 downwards.
GTAAATTTCAATACTTGTAAACCCTCGATTGAACGTGATATTTTTATTTATTAAATGACTTGATTAGACAATTTACGTTTAATATTGTCTATCGTTGGGTATTTTTAGCAAATGAGATGTCAGCAGAAAGGCTTCATTAGACCCATCAGGATATCGGCCCATGAATAACGATTCCCAAACTGTACTGACAGTTTCCTTGAGCCAAAATGATGGAGCACCTCTGACAAAAGCCATATTGTGCTCTCCATGAGCAGAGTGTGAGGAACAAGAGAGACAGTTTGCTCTTAATTTGGTCAGGTTAATATTGACACAAGCGCTTCCAAGAGTCAGAAATGTGTTTGCTAGACATTTTCAGGAAATCGCTTGGGGTATGTGACAGAAATCAATTAATAATGAACTTGACATTTTTTTTTCATGCAGCTTTTTAAATATTAATAAGCAGTATACTGTTTTAAAATTTAAACTATGGAACAAAGGCACTGGAATTAACAAGCATTTTCGGTTCAATGTGAACTAACACACCACTGTGCAGTAATATCGATTTAGAAAAATACTTATATTCAATGCTGTAAGGAATGAAACTTCCTTGTAACCTTACATGGGAAAGAATACCGTAGTATCAGGGCCGCCCCAAGACTTAATGCCGCCTGGGGCGAAGTTTAAAATGCCGCCCCCCCCGCCGACGCCAGGGGGGTGGCATTTTAAACTTCGCCGACGCCATTATCTACCCTAACCCCCCCCCGGGACTTACCTTTAAACAGTCCTGCGGCGAGTCTCCCTGCTCTGCCACGGTGACGGCTTGTAATGCTGAGCGCCGTAAATTGACGTCACTTCCGGCGCTCAGCATTACAAGCCGGCACCGTGGCAGAGCACGGAGACTCGCCGCAGAGGAGAGAGAGAGGGGCGCCGAGCGGGTAAGAGAAAACCACTCGGCGCCCCTCTCTCTCCTCCCCTAAAAAAAAAAAGCGGTTGGGGCGGCAAAGTGCCGCCCCTTCAAAAGTGCCGCCTGGGGCAATTGCCTCACTCGGCTCCATTGTAGGGCCGGCCCTGCGTAGTATAAGACTGTATAAAAAATTGGATGTTTTCCCCAGCTCCCTAAAGAGAGACTCACATTTTAGGGGAGCAGTCTGTCTGCCCACCGATCATTGCACAGGGAGACCCCCACTAGGGTTTTTGATAGTCTTGATGTAATGTCTCCTCACAAAAAGATAGGTACAATGTGGAAATTAGAATCAAAGTGCAAATAATATAATAAAAAACCTAATATATGCTTAACATCAAAGTTTGCAGTAAGATTCCTCCAAAACAGCAGGTAAAAATAAAGTAGGACAATAAAGTAATCATTCATTTACCATGTGGCTAAATGTGGTGTTTCACTAAAAGGGATCATTGTACGCTATGATATGCTTTTCTTTGTAAATCATATTTTATTATGGTTTTACAAAGAAGTGCACAAAGGACATCACATAAAAGTCCACAACCAAGTTACAGTGTGCATGAGCAAGAGAAGCTCTGATTGTCACTGACTGTAAACCTTCACATTAATGTCCTGGGCTAGCTCCCCCAGTATGTCACATACTTTGAGCGGAAGGTAGAAGTGAAGATTAAGACAGCAAGCTTCTTTAAAATAAAGCTAATAAGAAGGGAAAAAGTGAGAAGAAAAAGGGGGGAGGACCCCAAACAGATGGGGCAGAGAGGAAGCATGGAGACTCAATTCCAGTGACCAGGTGATCCTGGCAGGAGCCATGTTAGCCCTGGAGACCCAGCCTATTCTCATGCCCTCACTTCAGTAATGTTTTAACTCATCTGATCCCATGAACTCCATCCACCCAAACAAGGTGGCGATCATTCGACCCGAGGCAGACTTGATTAGCTCTTCCATTGCCCTGATATCCTCTACTCTCTTGACTCATTACAATGAAGTCTGGATTTTCAGAGAGAGACAAGAGCGGTGAGGAAAATGACAAAAACAGGCCTCCCCACGAATGTCCAACCAGACACTCACAGTAAGTCCCACCAAAAGAAGGCCACAGAATGTTTTCTTATCCTGCAATGGATGCAGCCACAGGCTATTGCTTAAGGGGATTGAGAAGGTAGATCGCTTCAGGTTTATCCATTGCTTCTGAGTAGGGTAAATGTTCCACTCCAGAGCTTGCCTGAAAGATGGGCAGCCTGATAGTACTTAAGGAGGTCCCAGAGAGATAGCCCCCCCTCTCTTCTCCAGGACACAAGACCTATCACCTGAGCCTGGGACCACTTTATTTTGGTGAGGTTAATTCTCCCCTGCCAAGAGACCTCATCTTCAAATCACTTTCCGGCCAAAGGGAGGAAATTATCCACGTATAGGAGAGAGAGATCGCTAGAGACCCGAATTCCCTAATACTTAATTCTATCAGAACACCAACTAAAGGGGGAGGATTCACTCAAAGCCAAGCCATCTGCAGCTGAGACATATAAATTAAGGATTCTGAATTTTGAACCATATGCCCCTCATCACATTGAGTAACAAAACCCTGGGCTGTGATACTGACAGCATTATGTCATCAACATAAGCAGAAACCTTCAGATAACCACACCTATAACAGAAACCATGAACGTTTGGATTTTTCCAAATAGCTTCAAGCAGGGGCTCAAGGGTGAGCACAAACTGCATAGACAACAATGGGCAGCCCTGCGTCGTCCCATTTGTGATACCAAAAGGACTGAAAATATCCTCTATTTATCCCTACAGTGGCTGATGGAACACATCCATACATTGCCAGTACCATACTCCATAAAGTCTCCCCACAACCCATCTGAGACAGGGTGGCTGCCATAAAAAAAACAATTCAACCTTCAAAGGTTTTTTCCTGCGTCCGTGGAGAGAAGCAAGCCCTTACTGATCCGAATGAGCAAGAGATGGCAACACCTACCGTAAGCGCAAAGCCAAGATCTTAGCAAAGATCTTTAAATCCACATTTAATAGGTAAATTGGAGGTAGCTCTGGCACCGCGTCAGGTCCTTGCCCTCTTTTGGCAATACGGCAATCATAGCTGCCAGAGTATGCAGATGAAAGTTCTCGCCCTCTCAGGTGAAGTTAAACATAGCTACCATGTGTTGCAACAGTGCCTGACCAAATGATTTATAATATCATAGTGGAAGACCATCTGGCCCAGGAGCCTTACCTGATTTCATAGCTTTAATTGCTAGCAGAACTTTGTCCTATGTAATCTTTTTCTCCAAGCAATCTGCCACAGCAGGATCTAACCTGGAAGAAACATGCTTAGCCAGGTAGTCATTCATTTTCTGAGTCCTGGCCATAGTTCTGTGGTCAAAGTAACAAGTTCCTGAGTGCTTCCTCAGCCCTGTTTTCCCCCAAATAAGTGTCTTTTCTGCTTCTGAAACTAGAAGGGACTAACGCAACACCCTTCAGCAATAGGCCAGGCAGTACATCTCAAGGGTAGCTCTAACTTTGTGTGCATGTGCAGGGAATGTGCAAGGATTTTTGCCACCTTGGGCAAAAACCTAATTTTGCTGATCCCCCTGGGTCCACCCCTTTTGTGCCCTGTCCTTGTAAGTGGAGTCATGTAAGCATATCATAGACATGACACCCCCATGTTGACTGCACCCTTTGTCCTTTCCTTCACTGTGCTACACCCATCCCCCATGTAGTTCAGGTGTAGATCAAATAAACACCACATGGAAACACAGCAATGCTGAGTAACTGAATAACTGAGTAACTGAATAACACACAAACCCAGGTTTATAGGTATAGATTAACTGAAAATCACAAGCAAACCCAGCAGTGAAGGCATTAATCAAATAAAAAATGCATTGAAACTGTAGGCCGTACACCCCTGAGGCCAGCCCCAGCACCCAGACTACACACATAAGCATACCTGGGAACTTTTGTCCTTGCGGTACGTGGCCAGGACTGCCCACTGACGTTGGCGGGCATTCCCACTGGCGTCGGTGGGCGTACCCACTGACGTCAGGGGCGTTCCCACTGACTTCTGCTGGAAATACCCCTATTTCAAGGGAAAATGGGCGGGGAGCAGGGAGTGTCAAGAACCCGCTCCCGCGACCCGGGTGATTCGAATCTTGACCCGGAGAACCGGAAAAGTGGTGCTTCACCCGGCAATCTCCGGGTCAAACCCGGAAAGTTCCCAGGTATGCACATAAGGGCTCAGAACCTTTAGGCCCAAAGCAGTAACATAAATGGATAGACTGTCAGAATACAAACATATACACTACCCTTACAAACCCTACAAATACACTACCCTTACAAATGCCTGCCTATAAACACATACGTAAACGTGAATTTTCACGCTTGCTCCTGGCTTAAACTTACCCTTGTGTGCACACACACTTGCTTTCTGTAACAAACACTTTCACAACACAAACACACCCTCTCTCCTCTTTCTGAGAATTTCTACCCTATCTCTTTATCTCTCCCTTTTCTGCTCATATCTCCCCTTTCTCATTACCTCCTTTATTTCTCCCCTTCTCTTTGATCCTACCCCTTTTCATTACCTCTCCAATTTCTATTTATCTCTCCTCCTCTTTCTATTTGTTTTTGTATTTTCTCCATATCAATCTCTTTTTTTCTGTATCTCTCTTCTTTCTCTTTATATGTCGTTTTTCTCTTTAGTTCTCCCACTTCTCTTTGATCCACCTTCTAATTTTTTTTCGTTCTCTCTCTATCTACTCACATTTTCTCTTTATTTCTCTCCTTTTTCTCTAAAGCTCTGCTCCTCTGTACCTTTTCTCCCCCTTCTCTTTACTTCTCATGTTTACATCATGCTTTTTTCCCTGTTTCTCCCCTGTTTTCCTCTCTCTATTTCTCTTTTTTCTCCTTACCCCTCCTCTTTCTCTTATTTGTTGTTATTATATCTCACCATATTTAGTATTGTTCTCCTTTTAACCCAACTCTTTTCCTTTTCATTATCTCCCCCTTCTCACTGCCTCTTGTTTTTCTCCCTATTTCTCCTCTTTCTGATTATATCTGCCCCTATATCCATCTCTCCCTTTTCTCCTAATCACTCCTCTTTATCATTATCTTCCCCATCTCTCTGTGTCTCCTCTAGATCTTTTTTTCTTTGTTTTTTAACATTTATCCTATATCTATCTGTTCTCATCACCTACCTTTCTGAAGCCTTCCCGTTGCAGGCCTCAGATCATTGTTTCATTGCTGAGCATCCAATCTCACTGCTGAGCACCTAGATATGACATTATATCCCGGTGCTCAGCATTAACTGCTGGCAGCATCACTAGAGAGCAAAGAAACGCAGGCCGTCACAGCATGTCACTGCTACCTTGCAGTGCTGCTGGTGAATAATGCTGAGCAGCGAGGCCGGGTGCATGGAAATCTATGATCTCCACAACCAGACCTGCCCCTCCAGTGCCTTAAAGGAGCCCCCAACTGATTTGTGCCGTAGGCTGACACATCATAGAACACAAGAATTGGCGCAGACTCTTATTAGATAAGTATTCTGAAGCGAATGTAAACTCTGTACTCGCCATCTAGTCTCTCACAAAAGCAATTTTCCAGGAGGCAGCATTGGGTGAAGATGGATTATTTATTAATCTGTGTCTTCCTTTTGTGGCAGATTTTTTGAATATAGGTTGCATACCAGAGCATACGGCCACTTGGCAAGTGAGACTAAAAACGAAGCAGTCACTATCGATGAGCTTAAAGAGGTGTTGACTGCATTGATTTTCAGAAACAAAAGCAACATTTGGATTGACGGATTCATTTGCTAATTGTGTTACTTCTTTGAACATTGTACTTCTTAAGGTTCTCACCTGTTTGTGAAAATGGTGTTCCATGCTGTCATGTAAAATGGTCCTTAAGGACCATTGCAACTGCATGGGATGCTACATGAAAGCCTTCCAATGGTGCCTCTTTGCAAAAAATTGCATGGCAGCTTCTACCATTGCTTCACAAAGATTATGTGGGTAACTTCTTCATAATATAGCTTTATACAAAGCGTATTTTTCTTTAACACCTATATTTTTTGGAAAGTTGTAAGAGAATGTAGAAGAATTAATATGTATTATAATAAAAAAAATAAAATCTAGGAAAAAAATGGCGTACAAATGGCTGCACAAAGTTGGTCAAAATGATGTCTCCTTTTCGCAAAATATATAGTTTTGCGTGGGGATTTTGGAACTTGTGACCGCTGTCAAAGCTACAAGCTCCAACATACCTATTTTTTGCAGCTTTCATAAATGTTAGATGCACCCTATCATATAAATCCTGCAATTGCCAATACAGATGGCGACTTAAAGTAGATGAGAGGTATTTTTCTTCAACTGTTGTATATAGCCTCAAGGGGAAGCCCTGTTTGTTCTTATAATGTCACACTAAAATGTGAGTTGGGAAAATTGTGGTTAATGAACACAGAGCAATGGTACCAGAAAAGCTGTGTTCTTTGGAATGCAAAATATCCAAGGTCCTGAACGGGTTGCATTGTAACGCTTGGCCACTCTTTTCTATAAGCCAGTGGTTGCTATTTGCTTTGCACTCTCTTTCTCAGAGTGTTAGAAAAGTAGAATAATAATGGTTGATAGATAGATAGATAGATAGATAGATAGATAGATAGTTATACATATTGCCTTTAACTGTTAGTTATTTACCAATTACTTTACTGTGCCAGAGACAAGCAGTATAACTTTCTGCTGTAAGCTAAAAAGTGCCAGGAAGGCAATGTTGTAGTTTGGCTGTGATTTATCATATGGAAAATGCTCTGAACAGCAGCACTGTAGAAACGGCCAGCCTTGCAACTGAATGTCTAAATATAATTTTAAAATTAATAGGCAATATGTCAAACTCCCAGAGTGGACAATTTGACCATAGGTTACAACAGTGCTTTTGCGGATATCGTGCTATGTATGCAGAATATAAATATCCAGTACTTGTTTAGAAAGTTCCTGCATATACTTATACAGTATATCAAGTGCAGTATCTATCTATCTATCTATCTATCTATCTAATTAGTTATAAACTGCATTGAATGGGTATTATTACAGTATATACATGTAAGAGATTGTATGTGGTTACATTTAATATCATTTTTCTTATATTTATTATTATTATTTTATGTTGTTTATTTTCCTTTTCCTTATACTTATTATATTATTTTATTTCTAGTTAATTGAATTACTAGAGAAGAGAAGAATTGTAGAAAATGAATGGCCAAAGCATCTGTTAAAGCTAGAATTAAGTTCACACACAGCTTTCAGAAAATACAGGTTAAGTTAACTCCAAGTCCTTGTGTTTTTTCTTCTCGATAGCATAATGTGACATTGATGTTGTGATATCTTATGTCAGCAGCAAAGCACACAGTGTTGTTGAGCAAAGTTCATGGACGTTAACTCACCAAGTTTGTGCCTTTATAGTATAATGGAAACAAACCTTTTTGACTTTATTATCATTAATATGTTAAACAGTTTTATATTACATATGCTCTCTAATGCATATAGCTTAGTGTCCCCGCATGGATGGGGGAGATTCATGAGCATCCTCTATACGTCTTTGCTCTTTCTCCTAAATACTTAGGAGATACCTAAATATGGGTTGGCGGGGGTTAGTGTTCGGTTTTCCTGTTTTTCATTTTTCTGGAGGCAGGAATAGAATGCATGGTAAATTACTTACAAAATACTTGAACATGCATTCTTCGTTGTTACAAAATACTTTGTTGTTGATGCTTTATGGGACATTGGACTGTGCCTTTAAGCATTCATGATATAGAGTTGCCTTAGGAAGAGACCTAGATAGTCTCGGAAGCTTGAAATTGTTCATACAGTATGTTAGTTAGCCAATAAAGGTTTTATCGTTATCAAATTTTCTTTAAGCATTCATATAATTAGCAATAATTCTAATGTATTTTTGGTCTTACATCACCAAAGTGTGCAACAAATCGAAACATCTAAGAGCTACCTTTACCCTTTAGATATTTCTTGAAAAATATCTCTTATACATGAACATTTAGGTGTAACTCGTGATATTTGACCTGTGTGATATTCTATATTTCTCAATCTTTTACTTTGGGGGGCAATCTACCTCATGTGTAAGATATTTCATTTATTTAAAAAATCTTTTTAGAAACTTGATATTAATCTTGTTTTCTGCCTCCTTGGATTTAACTGGAAGAGATCCAAATTTGGTAAAGCTGAATATCCAACTTTGGCTGATATCCAACTACCCTCACTGATGCTATAACCATAACTTGTAAAGAATATGTGAGAGCATAGAAAAGCACATTTTTATATTGTTTTTTTTCCTCTGTATTGCTGAATATTCATGTACAAGAGATATTTTTCAACGAATATCGAAAGGGTAAAGGTACCTATTAGACAATTAGATTTGGTTTGTCCCCCCCCCCAATAGGCATTATCCCTTTTCTTAAAAGCTACTTTGTAATGCAACAGCAGCTTGCCCTTTAAGCGGGGCATTTCTTTTTACACCGATCTTCTTTTTTGTTCTATGCATAAAACATTTAATTCTGCAACAATACCTCACAAGTAACATATTATAAAATATTTCTGTTTACTCGATTTTTTTCTACTTGTATGGTTCAATTTGTGGCTAAAAAGAGAATTTATCTTTTCCCCTAAATGTTTCTTTCAATGTATTTAACAACAGTGCCACCTTCTGGTACATTTTATAGTTACAGCTGTACTGTCACCCAAGTGAAAGCCATAGTTCAATCAAATACAGTTCTTAAATACAGTTCTTATTTGTTTGAATGCTCTTTTAAGTATTCAGATTTTGTTATTGCAGATAAAATACCAGGGCATTTAAAATCGTCTTTATTTCCCATGATCCCTTTGATTGTAAAATAATACTCATATTAGCCCAGGTAGGAAGTAATGTAGATGGGCTAGCTGTGCATTGTTTTAGCTTACTTAAATACCTCTAGCACTTCGATGTGTTTTACTTTTTTGTGGTTTCCCAAGTAAAGGTATTAGGCATGGCTGGAATGGTCCGGGGATCCAGTGACATAGTCATAAGCCATAATGACAAGAACACAGCACAAGCACAAGACATTTAAGGTAGATCTGATATGGAAGCATCTACAGTTACATGCAGGAGGAGACATTAGATTGACTGCAGCAGATCCACTATAACAGGTAGTATATAAAACACATGAAAGACAGCCGGAGAAACGGAACATGATACATTATGGCATAAAGTAGCGGTGCCGTATGAAACAGAAAGAATAAAATAAAGCATAATGTAGGGAAGGAGGAGCTAGATAAAAGAAGTTAGTGAATTGAAAGGTGAAATGAAAACATGATCTGGTGATAAAAGAAAAGAAATAGGAAATATGAGTAAATGCAGGTGGAGTAATTGACTGCGGCAACAACTAATTCTCACAAGTGAAAAAATAGTTGGGGGTATGGTGTTGCTTCATTGTAGATCCCACTAACATAATACATGTTCTGTTTAATACTTTTTTTTTTTTTTACTTATAACGAAATATATTTCAGCCTTTTTAAGAAGCTGTGACACCTTCTAGAGAGAGTGTCATCTAGGCATTGGCTTGATATACCTACAGCTCTACAGCATGTAGGTGATATTTTATCTGCTGTCACCCCATCCCACAACTGTTATCATTGAAACACAAAGTAAGCAGTTATATGTGGATACTGGCTTTTGTGTTGGATATTTTTTTCTGCAGATTGCATTTACGCAAAACTTCCCAACATCAACAAATCAACCTCATCAGAAGCTGCACAATAATAATAATAAAAGCCTGGCACGTGCTGTTTGGTGATTAAACCTGCTGTTTGTGACACCTGTCCCAGGTCCCATGTTAAATCTGCACACAACAGATGGGACAAGTATTTCCAACATTCTTGCTTCAAAACAGCTTCTAGTGGCATGTAATTGTAAATTAATAATTGAAGAAATCAAGTGTTTCCATAGGGGAACTAGTCTCTGGAAATAGGGTTTGATATGGATGTGATTGTCTTTAAATGTCTCCCGGGCTTCTGCTGAAAAGGTAATAATAGCACAATAGTGTAATGGTTTGTCATATAATACTTAATAAATATTGTTCTAATTACACTTGAATTTAGGATTTAATGAGCTGCAGGAACATCATTGGTGATCTCAAACTGTTTGTGGACAAATGGGAATTTGACATACTTATACTTTTGGCCAGTTCCACAGCCGAAGAACAGCCAAAAATACGGCAAATAGCTGTCTATTCTGAGAGCCCTGAACTGTGTAATCAAGTAAGTAGATCCATGTAACTGCTTTCATTTAACATTTCCACAGTCACAGCTTAAAACTAGCGACCTCCAGCAGAAGTAGTTCCTCCAAAGAAGCCAAGGCTATTTTGTAAAGTCAGAAACACTTTAACCTAATGATATAAAGAACCAACCCACCCAAAGAAATACTTAATGCAAAATCTTAAGTGAATTTGCAGTCTACTGGCCAGACCTCTTCTAGCTATGTCCCTTGTTTGCTTGAAATGTCCCTAGAGTAGGTTAATTTGGCCTTTTAACTTATTTATGATCTGTAGAAGCATAACAATCTCAGACTATCTAAAGAATAACGTCTAAACCCTGTGATGATAACAAGCTGGAAAAATAATGTTAATTCATTATGTGTTTTGTATTTTAACAGGTTTGCTGTGAACTAGAAGAATGCCAGAGTCCTTTCCTCGATATGGAGTCATCTGATTATGGTTGTGAACAGTTTTATGTCTACCAGCAACAGAATCCATTCATTACTTCTGATCAGGTTGCTGCTATTATCAAAGAAGCCATTAATAGGAGACGAATCGGGATACACCCTAATAGCAGGACTTCCTCTACCGAAGCAGTTGCTGGCAGTGCTCCCCTCTCACAAGGCTCATCTGGCATCATGGAGTTATATGGTCCTGACTTAGATCCGCAGCCAAACCCTGTGATTTTTCCAGACAATCCACAAGACGTAAATGGATCAGTACCACCCCAAGTTGATGTCAATGTAGACCTTGTGAGTCCAGACAGTGGATTGGCTACAATACGAAGCAGCCGATCTTCAAAGGAAAGCTCTGTTTTCCTCAGTGATGATAGCCCAGTGGCTGAAGTGGCTGGGCCTCACCAAAGCTTTCTTGCTGGTGCTGATTCTTACAGTCCGATTCCAGAAGGCATTATAGTGGAAGAGGAAACACCGCCATCCAGGAATAACAGTGACAATCATGATATATATAACTTTGATTTAGCCCCAAACCTCCGCTCTGAATCTTCTTCTCATTCAGCTGACTATTCTATGGTTGATGACTTTTTCTTTCATAGTGATTCATCAGAAGGCCAACAGCCTGTTGCTTTGAAAGGACACGATGAGCCACATCTTTATCCGGGCCATAATGCAGACTGTTCTACTGTCTCATTGAATGAAAATGTGGAAAATATTAATTTAGTAGAATTTGATGATGACTTCATGCAAAGCCCAGAGAGCAATGGTGACTTCTGTGAAAAAAGTCATCATATGAGTGACACAGTTGAATATGAATCACCTTCATCTTTTGAAGTTCTAGGAAATTTAGATGTTAAAATCCCTCCAACTCCCATGAATAGCCTAGTTGAAAGTTCTCCACTGGATAATGGACCTCCAACCTTTTTTCCTGAAGATGTAATAGATAAAATAAATGAAATTGGAACTAATGACTCATCTCAGTCTCAATCTAAGTATGTATATTGGTGGAATGCAGGGGAATCAAATTCAGCATACGAGAACTTGATGGATGCTGATACATGGAGTTCAAGTGAACAGGAAGTTGTGTTTCACAGCCCTGTGTCCTGGAAAGACCAGAGACCAAAGCTATCAGCGAAAGATCATTTCGAAAGAAATTCCTCTTCCTTTCAGATAACACTTGGTGATAGCCATAAAGAAAGTACAAGAGAAAACCAAAGAGTAGAGGAAAGCAAAGAAAAGAACACATTTTCAGAGTTATGGAAATCCAGCCAATCCTTACCAATGACGTCTGACCCTTGGAACGTGTCTGCAGACAAATTTGGACAACATGCCAAAGAAACTGACAATACCTGGTGTACAACAGTTGAAGAGAATAATGAACCCCATAACAACCAGAAACAGGGGGCAGTACCAAAATCAAAAGTGCTACATCCTGAAATGAATACTACTCAGGGTTTAGGACACCTGCAAAATGATATTTATATTTGGGATTTATATGAAGACAGCAAACATTCAAGAATTGTAGATCCCCCTTCGAAATGGGAGGATCCATTTTTTTCTTATAGTTGCTTGGACTTTCCTATTGCTAACACAGTCAAAGACTCCTTTGTTTCTTCACCAGATACAAATTACTCAACATCAGACTCAAATATATCTCCTACATTTGAGGAAAAAATGAAAGATCTTGACATACCTTTGGAACAAGAGAAAATATTTGACCAAACTGAGATGTGGAAAAGCGAAAATCAGACATTCGATGATGCCTTTAGTTCACATGGGAAAAATGTTATTTATCCCATAAAAGATACAATAAGATCACCCAATGAAACAGTTCAACCTGAAAATGAAAAATCCCATTCTGTAAAGTTACTTGTTCAGAATTGCATTACTGATTCGGAAGGAGCAGATAACACAAATTTTGCACAACCCTGTGTCTTAAAATTAGAAAATCTTCGGCATAATAACCAAATGAATAACCAGAAAGTTAGTTTTGGAGATGAATTCATCTTTAATTGTGGGGAACATGAAGAAATATCACTAAATACCAAATGTTTAGTAGGTGAAATTCACAATTCTGGTGAAGGCTTTAAAAACTCAGAGTTAGGCCCAAATAATTTACCTCTTGTTAAAAATGTTCATAGTATATTAGTTACACCACTGCATGGAGAACACACTGAAAGTTCTGGTATCGCCTCAAACCTTTGCCCATCAAGTAAAATTAGCAATGATGCTTCCTGCAAAAACAAAGAACAGTCTGATATAGCTAATAATACATATGTTTTAAGTGGTAGTCCAGTAGCCGCAACGCTCCCTGTTGACACTGAATGTCTGCCCTCTCATTTACCAGACAAAGTGTTAAATACTTTAGGTATAAAACCAGTGGAAAATGTTTATGAACTGCACGGTAGAAAAAGTGAGGAAGTCCAGCAGATGACCTCTGTAGCAAGAGAGAATAACGACTCCCCTGAACCAGATTTAGAAGGAGATACAGAATCCTCTTCATTAAACACACCCGATGATATAGAAAGTCCTGATTCAACGTGTTTAGGAAAATGGAATTTATTAAGTAAACCTTTGCAAGATGTAACCGAAACTCAAAGTAGTATTGGTGTACAAGAGACCCACATTACAGATGATCATAGTCATGATGTAAGTCAAGAATCAAAGGCCAATAATCCTGACAACAGACATTTACCCTCAAATCAATTTTCAGAGGCTAATAACAGAAATAAAATGCATGCCTCTAACAATTATTTGGAGAGTGAAAACCAGTATCTTAATCGGAAGATTCAAGTGCAAGAGAATGTCTTGTTTAGTAACACGTCTCCTGAAAAATACTTGGGGTCCATGTGTTTTAGTGTGAACGATTTTGTTTCACAAGAAAATACCAGTGAAGATGTGTGGAGTAATACAGTTCCTGACAATTGTGATTCTGCTGATACAGATTCAAGTTCTGGTATTTCTAATATATATTTGAAAGAAGATCTGAAACATGATACGTACAATGATAAAAACACTTTGAGTTCTTCTTCACATTCCAGCGCATCAAGTCCAGAATGCTGGGGCGTTTTACAGGAAAATGCAAGTGATACCTACCTATGTACAAATAAACTAGAAAAAATGCCATTATCAAAGAACAATGAAGAATGTTTTGACATGACTCAAACTGATAGGTCCAAATTAAGTGAGATGCAGAAGGAACCGATTACATGCAGTATTCTAAATAAGGTTCCTATGAATTTAGATATTTGGAATACTCAGGTATGTGAAGACTCCGGGTCTTCATCAACGAGTCCTGAGGAAAATTGCAGTCTGAATCAATTGCCCATGTTAAATAGAACTACCAAACACTATTCTGAGGATGGACAAAGAAAAATAGAAAATACAGATAGTGTATTATTTAGTCAACATAAGTCAAACAGAACTACTGCAGATGTAAATGATGGTTTAGAAATTGTCCAAAAACAGGTAGACTTTTTCCATAATTCTTGTTCAAATGAGGAACTGAAGGTCAACACAAACATGCAAACAAATCAAGATACCATCTGTTTGGATACAAGTCTAGATTACCTTCAGAATTCCATATTATGTGAAGGTTATGTTCCACATAATAATACTTCCTTAGTAAATAAACAGCAACTAGGCAATAGTTGTGCCCTTGATAGTCACGATGCCAAAAACTCAAGAGAAGGTAAAGGAGTTTTGTCACCCTGTGAAAATGTTGCCAAAAATGGATTTTCAAATAACACCCTGAACCATTCACCTGAAATTCTGGATTGGTGGAATAATGATCAACAAACAGATCAGAATTTTGAAGAATCTTACCAAAATGACACAAAATATGGAAACAACTGGTTGTCAAAACCAAATGAGAGTATTAGCATCATGAGCTTGAGTTTATTACCCAGAGAGCATCAGTTTCCTACGGATTTTTTTGAGGACGGCTCCTCTACACTTGCTGAAAACCTTGAGGTTCCAATGAGTTCATATGCAAAAAAAACACAGTCCATGGAATCCAGCCCACCACATCACAACCGTGGATTTAATGTGGATAATCTATTTACAGGTGACTTCAAAGGGGTTCAAAAGATCCTAGCCTGTGCTCCATTGCAAACAGATATACCAAATAGCTGTACTAAATTTCAGACATCCAGAAGTCCTGATTTTTGCAAAGAAAACGAAGAAGCCCAAGCATATGAAGATGAAGTTAAAACTAGACTAGAAACTACTCACAAGACTGGATTGGAAGTTGACAAAACTTTCTTGCAAAATGTGTGTTTACAAAAAGAGAATAATACCTTTGACTTAGAGAGACAACCTAATGAAAAACTAACAGAACCCAAAGTGGAGAATATATCAGAAACAATAAACTCACACACATCCTCAGCTTCCAGAAATTATAATGACAACATGATTCAGAACACATGTTTTACTATTCCAGAAGAAGTACGTCATCCAAGCAATATTTTAAGAGTACATGGACAGGTCAGAAACAAGGAAAAGATGTTGGAACATGGTCTTGCACAGACACAGGTGTATACCACGCTAGAATTAAGAGATGAAGCCGTGTGGAGTAGTCATATTTCACCAGAAGAGGGAGATAGTCGGTTTCACAAAGGTAAGAGAACGGAACTAAGTAACAATATATCTTTATTTTTTAGACAAAACATCCTAATTAAATAAGATAAGCACTCATAAGATGTAGTTCAATTTATTCATTGTATGTTGTCTTCTGGAAGGATTATAATTATTGTTGATGTTAACTGACAACAAGGTCTAATGCAGGTTGAGGATCAAACATGAATCACTCGATAGGTAACAGAGAAAGACATTGATGTCCCTCAATTGCAATCCTTTTCTAGAGATTATCCATAAAAAGGATTAGGTATTAGGTACCTTTATATGATCCTACTGAAAAGTAGCATTAAAAAAAAACAAAGTGCTAGAAGTATATTTAGAATGTGTGTATGTTATCCCCTGTGTATCAAAACAACTCTCATTTGTCATTTATAGAATTTGTGGAAGGTCTGATTCCGGGTTTGAACAGTAGCAGAACAGCTGAAACAAGTCCAGTTGATGAAGTAATTAATGGCAGTTTTCAAAGTGGTTCCCCTGATGTAATAGTGCACAGTTTTCCTTTAATGGACACTAATATCAGAGAGTCTGGTAAAGCCTATTCAGTAAACCTTCCAGATACATTTCATGCAATCTCCATGACAAATACAAGTGAAAAGCAAGCTTCTCCTAAATCAGAGTGTCATTCACTTCGGTTAGAAGAGAAACGTTCTTCTGTTATACCTCAAAGACTGGCTAGTGAAAAGAAATCAGAAGACATTTCTGAACAGGAGCACAGCTGGAGCATAATACTGAGTCAGACAGAAGTCTCTGATTCCTCCCTTGAAGATATTTTTAGCAGATCCGTAGATTCAGATAAACCACTAGGGGACAGTTAATATCAAGGGTATGCAAAGTCAGATAATTATCAGAGTGAGTTCAAGGATCATGAGTTCACAGACCTTGAGGAAAGTTTTGAAATGTGCAAAATAGATGAGAGCAATAGCAAACCACCCATACAATTGCACGGTTCTCCAAGTCCACATGAAGTAGACATGCAGTACATGAAGAATCCAGAAGATGGCAAGGCCATAAAGCACTTGATCCCTGGTGGGGCTCAGAGGTAGGATTTACAAATGTTCACTAAAATGCAATGAATTAAAAATGTTTTACAATAATTTGCACGAAACCTATTTTCTGTTTCCAACAATGCTATGGTTCATGATTATTTTTTTTTAGATGATGAGCGAACAATATGGAACAATATATCCATTATATATGTTCTTAGCAATGGATATGTTTCTAATGCTGGCACAAGAAAGGAGCTCTACAGGAAAAAGTAATGAACAAGAGACTTGTTGCACAAAGTAAACCCGAGAACTACACAAAACCATAATATGGCTGATCTGTGTATTAACTGCCTAAGATTGAGGGCAGGGCAGAGTGCTTGTTGCAAGATGGTGGTTAGCAGAGGGCTTGTGGTGTTTCAGGAAAGCCATCAGAGAATTAAGAGTGAGATGAATTGGAGAGAAGGAATGTGCATTTGAGAAGGTACACAACAACATTTGGCCAAAATGGTTGGCACAAATACAGAAAAACATCCATACTAACCATGACTTTACTAAACTTGCTTGCAAATGTGCTAATGTAGTCCAAATGAGGTTGAATACCTTTTATGATACGTGCTAGGAGCTGGGCTTAAGATAGCGACCATACCTCTGAATTTTCTGGCTCCAGCATCCGGAGCCCCCTTGGTGGGATGTAGGTAGGAGATCCCGCTGATGTAGGTAGGCGTTCCCACTGCACTGATGTTGCAGGCGGCCCCCTTTACATTTTGGGCAGTTCCACCAAAATCAATAGGCTGTCTCCCCAACGTCATGGGACACAAGCTATTTTTATTGGAGAGGTAGGCAGGGAGTGGGGCGAATTTCCCATTAGTGACCCAGAGAGTTCCCTGGTATGATGGTGGCTTGCAGTCCTTGGAGCACTTTTGATAGGTACTGACCACTGCAGACCGGGAACCCCCCACAAGAGCAGCAGTTTTGGAGATGCTCTGGACCAATCGTCTAGCCATCACAATTTGGCACTTGTCAAAGTCGGTCATTTTTCCTGTTTCTAACTTCACCTGTCAGCGGTCATAATGTTATGGCTTTTTGGTGGCCTTTATATATATATATATATATATATATATATATATATATATATATATGTGTGTGTGTGAGAGATAAATCAGGACACTGCCCATGGTTTTTCCAGAGGAAATCCCAAATCAAGCACATGAAAGTAATGAAAGAGAAATGGGGGGGGGGGGCTGCATGTCTTTAAATAAGAATAAAAATTTGTGGTATTAACTCATTCTAACATTGGAAAGTTTAAATGTAATCATAAAGGAATGCAAAGTGTTAATGGAGTCTAATAGGGTCATTTGACTTTTTAAAATTTGAAATCAGTCTAGAACAGAAAAGATTAATTGAGTTTAATCTGTTCTTCCTTGTAATTGATGCAGTGCTCAGTGGCTGAGCAGTGATTGCAGCTGTCTGGCACTGCAGAGGTTACCTCGTAATAATACGACCTCCGCTGCCTCCACTGATCGCTACAGCTGCTAGTTGTGATCAAGGAGGGCACTGATGCTGTCTGCCTGTCCAGTAATCAACACAGAAACTGAGGTTCCCCCGTGATCCTTCGCCTAGCTTAACCTTGCAATCGCCACTTTGCAGAGAATCACAACTGCCTTGACACCTCTCCTCACACTTTCACCCCTTCAATGCATTTTAGGGGTTAATGTTTGTGTCTTCAGTCCCCACGGGCTTGTGGGGACCAACTTAGGATCATTGTCGTATTCCTATCATTTGCTATGTGATCATAGATTAAGTAATTGATCACTGATCAGTCACACAGCCTAATCTGATCATCCATATTCCCAACACTATACTCTAAATGTAACCTAACCATAACATCTAACGCCACCTAACACTATCCACTAACACTACTCAACACTACTTGATTACAATGTTTGAAAAACATGACATACCCATTAATTTGGGATATTTATGTATTTGAGGGGTGTTGCTGAATACATATCAAGAACTTTTTCTGTTCCTTCACATATCCTCTAAGAAAAAAAGTGTGGCAAAAGTGCAAAGCAAATAGAAAAAGGGCTTTTATGTTCTTACCATCAACTGTGAAAGGTGCTGGTGTGGAACCAGCTGCGTGAAATGTGCCATTACGCCCCTAGCAGATTCTCCGTGTTGTCTGTATGAAAAGATTGAGTTTATTGGGTTAAATTTAAATATGGGACCTCTACTGTGTTTTAAATGGGGCATGAAAAAACATGCTAAATAGATTCTGCTTTTTTATTTGAGTTTAGAAATATCCAATGTTTTTATGTTTTCTTTGCTTTTTTTGCAAGTTATAGGACAATAATATTTCAAAGCCAGGTTTTTTTCCCCAAATCTGGTCATTCTGCCCCATGTGCTATTTGGGACATCAAACCATATATTTTTGAAAACTAGACACCCAGGGTATTTCAAATGCTGGTAATTAAACTTTTTGCATGCACTGATTGTACCACCTGCCTTTGTGAAACTTTGTGGTAGTAATGTTGTTTCGTCCCCCCCCCCCCACACACACACACATACTTTTGGTATGAATTTACAGCGTCTGGTATATAGGATTTGAACTTTTTTTACATCTTGTTGGAACTGGAAGGTTTCCCTGATGGTAACATCAGAGGGGAATTATTTTTACATGTGTTAACAATTTTTTTAATTCATTTTACTAATTACATTGTCTGGAGAGACCCTCTTGAAAACTTGTTTATTTTTTTAAAGGACCCTGCCATGTTGCGGGAGGCAAAATCTCTCACAGTGGCAGTTGTGACCACTTTCCGGAGTGGTCACAGTGCGTCCTGGGGTGGGTTTCACTATTGAAGCATTTCAGCGACATCATTTAAGTTTAGGAGGCAAAGCTCTTTTAAATTAGGTGTCCATTGCCATACAATATTTGTCGGACTTTGAGCTCTCGGGGAGGGGCCACACAGTGCCCCTGCTGCTGATCTTGGTGTTGCTGAATGCCTCGATATTATCGTCATTTTATCTGGGCTGGTCAGTGATATGTAAAAATAATACGTGTCGTGGAAAACATGGCCGATGAGGTCGCCCTAGTAGGAAGGCATGAGGCATTCAGAAAGTATATAAGAGAGAGTGAATAAGAGTGTGAGAGAACGTGAGTGAGAGCATGACAGAGCATGAGAGAGTGAATAAGGGGGAGTGAAACAAAAAAATGAAATTCAAAAGAAAACTCGGAGCTCTTTGCTTTGTTTTCATTGGTTCTGTTGGGGTCCCTCATTATTTTTGAAGATGTACAAATTGGCAAAAAATTTTAAAAAGCACAAAATAGAATGTGCAAGTTTAATATTTACATTTATATGCTCCCACATACTAGATAGAGAGCAGGGGGCATTCAATAGGGGGGCATTCAATATAGATTCAATATATATACATACCTCCCAACATTTCAAAATGTGAAAGAGGGACACTTTTTTTAAAAAAATCTCGCGGAACTTACCGATACAAGCAATTGCACTTTACAATGTCGCGCTTGCATCGCCACTTAAAACACACTTCGTTTTTGTCAGCAGTTATGCATATTAAAAATAACCAAACATACTACTTCCATGATGCTGGCTGAACATCATGGGAAGTGCAGCAACAGTAAAGCTGCAGATGCTAGCTGTGAACAAAAATACCCATGATTCTCAGCCAGCCAGGTGTCCACCATAATGCTGGCTGAGCATCATTGGAAGAGTAGTCCACAGCAGCAGAGATTTTAATTAAAAAAGGCTAATGTTAGCCTCCCTCCCAGGACCCTTACACACACCTGCCCGTAAACATACATATACACATACACTGTCTTTACACACACTTATAAACTGCCCTTACACACACCTGCCCACAAACACACGTATACACATACACTGCCTTTACACACACACACACATATACACATGCACTCCCTTACACACACATATACATGTACACTGCCCTTACACACACCTTCCCATAAATACACATACACTGCCTTTACACACATACACTGCCCTTACACACACATATATACAGGTTCACTGCCCTTATACACACATATATACACGTACACTGCCCTTACACACACACACACACACACATATACATGTACACTGCCCTTACACACGCACACATACATGTACACTGCCCTTACACACACATATACATGTACACTGCCCTTATACACACCTTCCCATAAACACACATATACACATACACTGCCTTTACACACACATACACTGCCCTTACACACATACATATACATGTACACTGCCCTTAGACACATACATATGCACGTACACTGCCCTTACACACACATATACATGTACACTGCCCTTACACACACACACATACATATACACTGCCCTTACACACACATATACATGTAGACTGCCCTTATACACACATACATGCACACTGCCCTTACACACACACACATATACATGTATACTGCCCTTACACACACATATATACACATACACTGCCTTTACACACCAGCTAACAAATACCTATACTGCTCTTACACACACCAGCCCTTACCCCCTTTTCTCCCCATCTCTTACTTCTTCCACTATCCACCATCCTTCTGCCTCCATCCTGTGGTGGGAGGGCAAGGTCTGTCACTTAAGACCTCGCTTTACTACCCCCTTATCACTTCGCACCGAGCGCATATCCCCCGCGCTCGGCATTATTTGCCTGCGCGTAGTGATTAGGGAGCTCCCTAATGTTGAAACAACTAGAAAATTGTGATCTCCCAGCTAGTCCGCAGGCTGCTGATTGGGTCCCCCCGCAGCTGCACCTGAGGTGAGTATGGCTCTCGTCTCACCCTTCCTCTGCCCCTACAAAGTGGGACAGAGGAAGTGATAGGCGGGACAGCGACCCAAAATCGGGACTGTTGGGGGGCATGTAATATATATATATATATATATATATATAATATGCTATTGCACTCCAAACCAATTTTGTTGTAGCCTGGTGCTAGGTAACAAGGCAAAGTAATATACACAGTCTATGGATAGTTACCAGCACTCTAGGTCTTTTTCCAATAAATACAGATTCCTCTTTTGCAGGTCAACGTTTCAGTCTTTATTTGACTTTCATAAGGAAAGTGTCCTATATATATATATATATATACACACACACATACATGTGTGTGTGTGTCATATTTCATAAAATGCCAAAAACCTATTACTGTGACTTGTGACGTTGCAATGCACATGTCTTTTAGTAAGACATGACATTGCTTTTCTCAATTGGTTGTTCACAAGCTGCTCTTCACATCATCCCCAGTGTTGCTTTATGCTGCACTCAGGCTGTGAGAAGGCAGGTGATCATCTGTATAGAGAAGTACCACAGATCATGTGACCAGAACATGGTGGAGCTCTGTAGTCTATTCCAGTCAAAAACAAAGAGGGATGCTGAGAATCCACTAAGCATCCTCTTCTGGCAAGCGGAGAAAAGGAACCTCCTGAAGCTTTTGCAAGGTAAATGGAATTGTGCTCACAAAGTGGGCAAATTAATAGCCCTGTTATTGTGTATTTATATATATTTTTAACAAATGAGAAAAGAGAGAGGGGGAGAGAGAGGGAGACGGGAGAGAGACGCTTTTCATCAGCATTAAACAATTGTTACCGGATCCAGCCAGCCAGCTGTATTTTCCTTTCTGCTTGGCGCTGATGCAACTGACAATTTCAGTTACACATTTTAATTAGATATTTATGTAAAAAATGACCCTCTGCAATGTCAGTTTTATTCAGCGATCCCGTTGCAATAACCAGCATTTGATTATATGCTGTAACATGGGTCTGGGAATATTAGAATGTAAATTAAAACATCTATCAGTTTTCTGAATATCCTTTAATATGTTTTAGGAGCTCTGGCACGCTGGGGGTTAATGCTTATCTTCCCGTGCTATGCAGTAGTGTATCTATTGGATATGGAAACAGAGTTTGCATGGTGAACAGCGCATGCATTGGAAATCTCTTCTACTTTGCATTCATCTATTTTACTGTGGTTTCAAGTGTGTCAACATTTATTATTCTGAATGAGCAACTGACATTTAAGCAATGCAAAGTATAGAGTACAAAATGGGTATATAAAATGGATATTCTGTATATTATTATATTATGTAATATTTATTATTTGATTAAGAATTCATTTACCGCTTTTACTGTGACTACATTCATTTATTGAAGCTGGCGTGTGTGCTTTTGGTTTAAAAGGGACTATTTTAGCTCAGTGACGTTGGGAAGTGTGGTAAAAGATGGCATAACTGGCGTAATAATTTAATTCCACTACCAAAGTCATCTCCCACCCCCACCCCTACGCAGGCTGCAGGAACCAGCATGTCCACCAAAGGGAAGCAGTATTTTAACTAAAAGGGAATAATAATTTAGCAGGGAGGGATAATTATGAGAATACACATAAAACTTTGTTTTTTTAAATGGGGTTTAATATATATATATATATATATATATAATTACATGGATTCGTTTGGTATACTAAACCGTAAAATGTAGGATTTTGAAAAGTGGCAGATACAATTTGAATATCATAAGAATGGGACAGGGTTTCCGATCTCAGTACCAATGAGCAGATTGGAGTGGACCCTTTAATATTCTACTGTATTTCTTAATGATATTTGATCATCCTAATTGGATCTTTTCTCACCAGTATATCACACTTGAAGTCCATGGTTCAATGCAGGTAACTAAATTCCAAATAGTTTTTCCTTGTCAATAAATGTTTTTAGGTTCTCAACCACCATATGAGTCAGTGAAATAGATGCCAGGTTACGCACCATTAAGGGGTTAATACTTGAACAGCCTGGGGCTCTTCCTCCAAAGTTTTACTAATTGCAATAGTAAAACTTCGCAAGGTGGTTTAATTACTAACCAAGAGAGTTGTCAGGAGAGTTGCGGTATTCAGTCCCTTACAACATTGGCACGTTTCTACTGCAAGAAGAGCTGAGCTCTGCATAATGGATAATTCAGTAGGTGAGGAGACCTTGAAGAAATCTTGTTGGTTTCCCTATACGTTAAACACGGCCAGCTAGGCTCTTCCTGCAACAGAAGCTTAATGTACACCTTCATAATGCATAGTGAAGTCAAGCACTTGAAACCACAACTCTCATGTCAATTCTCCCTTTAGTGAATAGACCCCATTTTGCAGTGATTTCTCTGAGGAAGGTAGCAGAGGAAGGGAGCAATGTGCTCTAAACTCTGATGGCTTAACTTTTTCTGGCAGTGGGCCAGTGGCCAATAGCACCACAGACTTGCCCTTACTGCCACTCCAGCGGGTGATTGTTTCTTTCAGAGTCTAAAAGAGTAATGTATGTCTGAGTGTTTCCAGCTGACGGCTTCCCAAGTCTGGCCCTGACTAGAACCTTTGGTAGCACATAGTAGAGCAGAAGAGAATCCAAGGGGGTTGGGACAGTTCTCCTGCTGCAAAACCCAAGGACAGATTGTAAGCTTGGATGGTCAAGCCCCCTGTGTCCTACTGCCCAATGGACTGGTTGCAAGGGATATCTTTGATCTCCCCAACCTCATATTTACGATATGGAAGATGTGCCAGCTGAGCACAACCTCCGTAGACGTCATCATCATATTCCAGTGCTCCTTGTCTTAAAGGAGCTGCGCACATTCCATTTATTCATATAGCGCCAGCAGATTCCATGGTGCTTTACAATCAGAGTCGGCGGGATACATTTAAAATCACGCATAATAACAAACTGGTACAAAAGGAGAAGAGGGCCCCGGGCTTGCCAGCTTACAATCTTTTCACCTTTTAATGTGTGCAAGATGCTGACGGTGGAGGGGGTGCATGGGGGCACAAAGGTAGAAATGGCACTATTCACAGCTTGTATATATGAAATGCTTTATAGAGCTGCTTGTTTTATCAGAGAATATAACGACTTGTTATGTCAGTTTGTTTAAATTCGTTTTCAACCACGACATATTCCACATTTGACATTTTAAACTACCCAGGTATTATGATTATGTTCTCTGAAACTATCATGCTTCTGTGAGTTCAAAAGCACCATTTGTTCATCCTGCGTTTCTGCTGCTTTGTGGTGTCAGGTTGCTAGGATTTTATAGGCCAAACTTTCACATCCGCAGTTGAGTCATATGTATTGCTTTGAGCAGCATTCTGCACGTCTGAACAACACAGCATAGGGAATAGATTGCGATGAACCAAATTGTGTGGCATTTGCAGGCAAGGGTACATTAGTATTTAATAAAAAGTTAGCACTAGCCCATCATAAAACACAAGGTAAATACTGCACACAACATTGTGTTAGAATGCCTCCTAACATATCAGTTCCTGTTTATAGAAATGGGGATGGCTTTGCTGAGCTAAGCTTTTAGATGGCCACCCAATTATAACCGATGAGAGCTGAAGGCACTACATGTAGGAAGGTTTTTACGGATTTTTATTGATCTTGGAATCCCACGGGGGTTTCACGTTTCCTGTTAGTGCTGGGTGGGGGAAGTGGCTACAGGAGACAGCAATGTGAGGAATATCATTATGGTTCAATGGAGTAGATATTATTTATCATTTCTAAAGTATGCCAGTGTGTTCTGCTGTGCAACTGAATGGGGTTGAATACGAGGACAACAAGCAGAATGTGACATAATGAATGTCTATATGTGCCTCACTCCTATGGACCACCTTGCATCTACCTCCCTGGTGCATGTGTGGTGCGCACTTTTGAGATTACAATTGTACATGTTTACTCTACCCTATTTCATGGATCCATGCAATCTGTACTTATGATTTTAATAATCATGATTTAAAAAAGCGAATACATTGAAAAAACAACCATTTTCAGCTACAATAGTCATTTACAACATTGTTGGCACTGTATTAAAAAAGACCTAGGGTTGATCTGAGGGTAGATGTCAAGAAACTGAATACCAATTGCATAGAGTGCAATGATAAAACCTATGAGAGGATTGCTATTCAGTTACTTGCTGGCTTGTGCTAGATTTATTTCCATCAATGAACCTAGCCCAAAGTGATTTATATGTAAGTATTAGCTTTTCCCCTTCATTCCACTGGCTGCTCTTCATGGCTTGCATGCTATATATCCTTTATATTCCCTACCTGAGCCAGCTGCCAAAACCCGTAAGGCAACATAATTAGCATACCGGGACCACTGCATGCTAATTAACAGAATCATTTCACAACGAATAAGTCTTGTGCAGGAAACACAGCTAAATAATTAGACCCCGGCATATTCACCATTGCCATCATATGCCGGCTTTTCCCTGTTTAAAATTATTTCGTGGCAAATTCCTTTTTGTTTTTTAATTTTACCTTCGTAATTGATGTGAGACACGCAATTATCTTAACTAATTGTATAATCTTATCAAGATAATTTAAATTAAAATGTACACCCGTGCGATCAGAAAGTCCTGAATACCATTGTAACAATGTTATCTTTCCATGGCTGATTCATTCAAATCTTATCTAAAATAGCTTATGTTTAAGTTCAATTAGTCAGCCACACGTGATAGAATAACGTAATAACATTAGGTATGTAAGGCCAGATTGTACATTAACCAGTAACATTTTGGCCAATTTATCAGCTGTTTAAATAGTATAATTGTAATAAAGAAACGTTATTAACCCCTTAAGGACAATGGGCGGTCCCTAAAACCATTGAAAACAATGCATTTTGTACATGTACGGGCTTTGTCATTAAGGGGTTAAAGCCATTGTTACAAACAAATACACTACTTAGTAATACTTCACCATATAACCCATAGCACTACATAAAGTCTATGCAACTTCATCATCATGATGCAAAATGTCCAAATATTCTGCTAACTAGAATGGAATTACCTGCAGAGGTTAGAATAGGGCACCATTGTTATCATTTAATATGATGCCGATAATTAGGCTCCTAGCTTTAATCGCCGATACAAAGGGAATCATTTACTTGGCGTGGTGATGATGAATGGTGTGATGTCTCCGCTTGGCCAAGGAGTTACCCGACTGTTGTTTTAGAATAAGCAGGGTGTTTTGTTTAAGCTCAGCCTTTTAATTACATTTTTTAGTTGCGAGTTGTGTTTATCCTTGTAACTTTTACATGCATCCCAGGCATGGTAG
Organism: Spea bombifrons; assembly: GCF_027358695.1. NCBI lineage: Eukaryota > Metazoa > Chordata > Amphibia > Anura > Pelobatidae > Spea > Spea bombifrons. The sequence continues at coordinate 102,297,014 of NC_071087.1, read as the reverse complement.
CGTCAGATAATGAAAACAACACAAGTATTGCGGTGGCTTTTATTTTACACACGGGAAGCCGACCATCAAGCTTTCTAATCTAGTAATACTCCCCGTGATACCGTGGCATGTGGAGTATGTCCGTTTCAGGCATAGAAGCTACACGAGGATATGGCCGTTACTATATCAGAGCAGCAGCTTGATGACGATAGTTTACTTAGAGAGTCTATGATATTGCAAGTCATTGTAATGAGATAAATTGAACGAGACCCCCAACTCATGCCAAGCAAGATCATATCGATTTGTGATGCTTTTTTTTAAATATTGCAAGTCATTGTAATGAGATAAATTGAACGAGACCCCCAACTCATGCCAAGCAAGATCATATTGATTTGTGATGCTTTTTCAGCATTAAGCATTGCTTTTGTAACTATGATTAAGAATAACTGGTTTTTGTGTTGCAACAGAGTTAAATAGGTCACTATTTGTTTTGTGTATTTTTTTTATAAAGCACCAACATATTCTGTATCAGATAAGAGTTTTTTGTGCACTACGTAACTGGTAATATGTTAATGTATTAAGTAACATTCCATGATAAGGAAAATGGATATAGCCAAATTGGTCCAAGAAAGGATGAGGTCTTTAGTCAAAATACTACGTGACTCTACATCTTTTTCTATGTTGGTGCAATAAAATGTATTATTTTTTAACTAAAGACCCCCATTAAGTAACACATAATCAGGATCCTGCTCATGCGTTCTCGGGGCAGAACCATCTTATATTATTATATATATATTGTTATATCACTTTGGGGGTTAAATGTGGGGCCGATTTTGTACTGAATTGAGAATAGTTATTCTACCGTCTTCTCATTATATTTAGAAGGCAATATTAGTAAATCGCACATGAAGCCAGGGCCAGACAGGGGATGAAAAGTGGCCTGGCATTTGCCCCGTTTACCAGTTGCCCAGTCCAGGCACAGGCTAAATTAAATTCAATGAAACACTTTTGTTTTAGGGATGTGGTTAGAAGTGTGACTAGGACAAAGGGTTTTCGATGACTTTGTTGCCTATTAATAGCTATTCATGCAACATTACGAAGGACAACATATTTTATTGACAATATTTAATATAGAAACACAATTGATACTGTGTTGTGCTTGTACTCTGTACAAAACAGAGACATCAGTAACAAAAACAGAGACAAAGTGATTTGGGTTAGAAAACTGGTCGAATTCATTTACCCGCATATATTTTTTGCAAATGAGCTTAATGCCATATTTGTCTGCCAAGTTACGAATCTTGTGGATTAGTGCCAGGACTCCCCCTAATGTAGTGGGTGCATGGAATAGTCTTCCAGCAGGAGTGGTAGACGTTAATACAGTGAAGGCGGTTAAGCAAGCATGGGATAGGTTAAACTAAACATAAAATAAGGCCAGGGACTAAGGAAAGTATTCAGAGGTTGGGCAGACTGGATGGGCTGAATGGTTCTTATCTGCCATCACTTTCTATGTTTTTATGTTAATGTATTTTTTATGTTCTTGTTATTTTAAGAACAGGAAATAGAGGGCTGTGCATGTTCCATGGCATGTGCCGTACAAACACAATTGATACTGTGCTGGGCTTGTACTCTATTAGGAAACAGGGACTTCAATAACAAAGAGACAAAGTTATTTCGGTCACAAGTGTAGTTTAGTTACCCGTATGGTTTTTTGGCAAATGTGATCTTTAATCTAAATTCCCGATCTGCCTGCCAAGATCTGAATCTTGTGGATCACTGCCAGGAATCCCCCTAATGTATTTTTATGTTCTTGTTATTTTAAGAACAGGAAATACAGAACTGTGCGTGATCCATGGGCCACAAGGCATGCTGAAGGGTCATTCAAGGGGCATTTAAGGTTTAGTTGTCAATAACAATATCTTTTAGTGAGTGATGGTAACGTATATGATAACATTGCAAAATGTTTTGGAACAGAAATATACAGAAATATGTTGTTTCAACACCCTCTTTTATATTTCCAGCATCTCTTTAGTTTTCCTTTAGTGAGAGATGAATGTACATAACTTTGAGCTTGTTCTGTTTCCTCCTGTCCCATTATGTGAATCAGGCAGGGTCTGGGGATGACTAAGTAGTCTTGTTACTTTAAGATGAGTGGCTGCCAAATGGCATACATGCAGCTGCCGGCTGGATACACTCAGTCATGAGTTTAATTTTTATATTCATGTAGTGTGTCGACACACATAGCCAGATAGTGGCCGTGTACGGCTGCACCCAACCAGCCATCAGCAATTAAGTATAGATGAAGAGTATTTCTGGATAAAGATGACATCAGTGCTCGGAAGATAATACAAACCACCCTTTTGTCTATTGATGCCCCACTGCCATATATATTACCCCCAGCCACACACACACACCCCTGTTTATATTGATTCTGTAATTTCAAAACCCAGCCATCCCCCTTTTGTATTATTTAAGTTTTAATGATGTCTCAAGGGAATTCCACCCCCTCCCTTAAATATAGGTCCACTTTCCTCAAACCCTCAACCTTTTTTTTAAATATGTACATTTTAGCTTTTCTTTTTTTCCCTGCTCTCCTCAGACGTGACGATCCTCTCCCTGTCACGAGTAACTCTTCTGTGACCCCGCCCCCTTTAGCATCACGTCTTGAAAGGGGTGGGACGAAGAGCCTCACTAAGGCACTGCCACTGAGCACGGTGTGTGCATGCCGGTCGCCTAATAAAATGTAAGCGGCACTATGTGAACGCTGGTCTGCCAGCCCACCCAGTGGGCGGCCGCAAGGTGAGGTGGTAAGACTGCCGTTTGTGCATGTCGGCGGCTTTAATTTTATCAGGCGGTCGGCTTGCACACACCATGCTGCTCAGGCGGGCCGCACCTTGAAGTCCGGCAGGCCACATTGGCCCGCGGGCCGCATGTTGGACACCCCTGGCATACATTATCTCTTGTGGCAATGAAATGTTCCAGCAGGTGCTCCCCTCAAATCCTGCTCTATGCAAAACCTGACATAATAGCTGTGGGACCATAAAATGATGGGTATAATAAGGATGCATGTATAGTATGCATGTGAAATGTTAGACTGTATATGTATAATATGCATTCACTCCTCGAGTGTTCTTAGATCTGTATTAGATCTTACAGCATGCACAGTATGCACAGTGTGCTTGTCATTTCCCAGTTCTTTGGGTCTGTACATGTGCAATACTTAAATTACTCACTGTTCATTCATGAGAGAGGCATTCTGGGGTGGAGAAGGATACGGTTTGTCCAAATGTTTTGTTTAGTTTTTCCATTCATTTTCTAATTTCATTTCCTGCCATTTCTGTCCAGAGAAAATTCAGAGGGCTTTTTCCAATGTGAACCGAAATTCGTCACTCGGGTTTATTTACCCTCTCTCACACTGTCTCACACTCGCATTCAATCTCCTTCTCATATTCTCCCTCAATTTGTCCCTACCTTCTCTACCAAGCTCTTTTGTGTCGCCACTTCTTCTCTTGCCTCTTCATTAACCAGGCCTCCCAGCTTTTATGAAATAAGAGAGAAGAACAAGAGAAGAAGCAGATCTGCAGAAAAGGAGACAGAGACACAGTGAGATAGGAGTGTGACAATGTGAAAAACCAACAAAATGCATACAAAAACGTTAAGCTCTCATTTTCATTTGTTTCATTGGGGGGTCCCTCCTTGTTTTCAGACATACACACAAATTAACTGAAATGGCAAATGTCCTTAAAATCAAAATGTGTTGAAACCCAAATCCACAAGCTTACAGGATAACACAAAGCATTCATGTAAAGCAGATGAGGTGTGTGGTGACATTACAATAATAATAATATGGACCTGTGCCAGGCAAAGTTGGGTGTCCCAACAAAGGTGTGTTAAAAAACTGGTAAGCATGAGAAAGCTATCTATGGATATATATGCATACAGTTGTGATAAAACAATCATATATACAATAAAAACACATTTTCGCTTGAATCTTCAGTAGCGCTTCCTTAAAACAATAAGTGGTATCAACCTCCACTGACTATTAAAAAACTCACAAACAAGTGTAATTTGCACTGTTGATGGCACTGGATTTGAAGTAATAACTCTTATGTAGGAATTTGGATATGCCCATTACATGTTATGTATTGTATATTTATAAGGAATAATTGTTTGCATATTTCGGCAATTCATACGAATCCCCAAAAACGAGGAGGAATAAACCAAAGCAAACGAAAACAAGACAGAGTTCCAAATTTTTGTTTACATTTCGTTGGTTCTTGCCTCCCTATGTTTCAGTGTCCTTGTCTTCGACCTGCACAGCTTGGCCTCTGATCCTCCATTGTCCTATTCTTCAATCTTCTCTCTTCTATCTTCTTCCACTGTCCCAAAAGTCTTTCTGTGTGGACAACGGGACTGAGATGTGACCTCCTGGTGAACTTCTACAAAATGGCTGAGCTTCTGGGCACACCCTCTCCCCCATTCCTCCAATCAGTAGAGAGGATTTGCCTGGATGCTCTGGCATTTTGCAGAAGTTTACACATTTTGTTTCAGAATGTAGAAAGCCCTCTGATTTTTGTTAAAAAAAAGGATTGGCATGAATCTAATGCACCTGAAACTAAGCTAGTAAATACATCCACATTCATCCTACCCAGAAATCAAAAGACTGTCTGACCAATGATCTAGGGAACAAGTGCACCATGAGCCCCTTCACATAAAGACGGATAAACATAAATGGAAGTGAATTATTCTAAATATCCAAAAGGCACCTGTCTATGGTGGATAAAATGATGTCTATGTAATATATGGGCCAATATGCTAACAAATAGCAATATCCTCTGGCATCAACCAATGAAGAGCAGCTGCCCTTATGGACCTTTAAAATCCTGGTGCCAAAGCTGCTGCATACTGTTACTGTGTTAACCCTATATTAACCCCTGCTAGAAAACCGGTGGAAAACAAAGATAAAAAGCGAACACGAAGAACGTACACGAATATTCGCCCGAAAAACACACAGGAACGGGCGAATATTCATGGAATACAAAGGGTTTTTTTCACCTGTACACCCTTAGTTTTGTAAATACACATCTTGGAGTAATGGTATAATTAAGAAATACACAATGCTTAGCAAGAGAACAGATGGCGTTTTCTTTAAACATTTACAAATAATCGTGTTTATTCAGCTTCTGTCTTTGTTCTGATCTGCAATGGCACGTTGAACTGCCAAAGGAAAATGAACAGTAACTTGACTCCCACTGCAGGTAATCTCTGAAAGATCAATCTGGGCACAACACAAAAGAAGTAATTTACCTTGCAACGCTTTTATACTCACATAGGTTCTGTTTACTGGAAAACCACTTTCTCAAGAGACAGGATCTCCTGAACCCAAGCCTTTTGCATGCTAGAGGAGCCAAGTGTTTTGGTGTACTATAGGACAAATGTGGCTTTCAAATGACCAAATATGCATATTTAAATTATGGTTCTTCACATCAAGCTATGCTTGCTTTTTATCCATTTCTATACATAATATTTTGGTGGATTTTTTAAGCATTTTTCTTGTATTACGTGAATTTTCTATATATCAGGAGGTAAGGTCGGACCTCATTATCTGATCTTCATTTTCAAAGTGACTTTATTATTAACCCTGTGGAACCTGTGCAAACAGGGCATGTGGGATATTTATATTTAGTTAACTTGCAAGAGAAAGACTATTAAAATAAGTCTTACCTATTTTTTATTTGACAAATTATTTTTATAAAGTGGATAATTGTCAAAAAAATACATTTTAAGCATACTACATTTTCAAAAAGAACCCACATTTTTTGGATGAATTATTACTACGTAATAAGCTGTCACATTAATACTAATAACACCACGATAAAAAATCCATTACTTAACACCCTCTTTATGAAGGTTACATTGTTTCCTGAAACGCTTTTGAGCTTTTCGGGCATTTTTACTATATGCTTATTCAACCATTATTCACCCTTTACATTTTTAGTATACCCAAACAATTTAGGTATTGTTTTATCACCTGGGAACAAGGCTTTCTTTTCATATGTGTAGTCTAACAAACTGTATCACATTACCATACAGTCCTGGCCGCATCCCGCAAGGGTAGGCATTGGGTAGCCAGAGCCCACAAGCTCCCAGGTATGCACATTACATCGTAATATGGTACCATACACCCCAACATTTAAGGTGTTCCAATCGGGGAAACCAGTGTTGGGGGTTTGGCTAGAGGTGGATGGTGCCAGATGTAGGAGGGCTGGCTGGAATCACCCATTAACATTACCCAAAGAGCCACCTTGTGTACAAATGTAAAACAAGAGGGGGGAATCCACATTATGTCTCTGAACCAAATATTAAAAAATATTAGAAATGAAATATTTTTATAAAAAGCTCTCCCTCTTTAGTAAATATATGTAATGTAGTGATGTGTCAATGTGCATTGCATTGTTAGGCCTGTGTAAGATATGATTAAATGCCATACATATAATATATAAACATGATTCCAGATAAAAAATTCCAAGCAACTTCTAGTGCAGTTACTTTCGTTGACTGCATCTCCCATCACCATTATCATTATGGAAGTTCATCTGCCTGTTTTGTATTTATATTTTATGTATTTTTGTATATAATAACAAATTCCTTGGAATGTAAGTAAAAAGCCAGCTAGTTTAAGCTAGTTCACCACTGTGGGCCTGGGCAAAATACTTCAGTTGGTGGGAAATAATAAAACAAGATATATATTGTACTTCTTAATAGCTTTGTTCATTATTTTAGGGAAATACTACTAGATGATGTTGGAATGGACATCCCATTTGATGCAGCTGAATTCAGACCAGGTGAGATCATACTTTCTGTTTTAATTGATTGTATTACCATGTTTCACTTGGTGTTCAATAATTCATGGGGAACCCTATAGTGTTTTGACTCAATTCTTTGTTTATTGTCAGTGCAGTAAAGGATTACATCCAAGTACATTACAATACAGGTGTACAGTTGTGTGTAACGGTTACATATCCAAAAGTGGTACACTATTGAAGAGATATGTACAATAAGTACATTAATTCAATGTTACAAATAACACACACACAGACCAAAGAAATGAATATAAATCACAAAGTATAGGGACATAATATGATATAGAAGTCATTTAGGTCACAGTATATATTGCATATACAGGAGTACCAGTATATAAAGTAACCATTGTCACAACTGCACAAGCAACGAAGATACACAGGTAACACATGTGTAAGAGTAGGAATGGCATACATAACATAAGTCAGCATAAGAGAAAAAAATAATAAAAGAAAAAGACGCGAGCCGCATCGCCACCAACCCCAGTCACCCCATGAATATGTGTTCCATAAGGTAGACAAAGTAAGATGAGCATATTGTGTATAATTGTGTTATAATGTTTGTAGAACCTCCAAATTCATTGGATTTAAATGGATCCCACACAAGAAAAATAAAGCTTACTGCACCTAACATCAACCTTTCACTGGACCACAGTGAAGGCTCTATCCTGTCAGATGATAATCTTGACACTCCTGATGAGCTTGACATTAACGTAGATGACCTGGATACTCCAGATGAAGCTGATTCCTTTGACTATACGGGACAAGGTAAGATCATAGTCCGTGTCATGAAAGTTTATCTCACAATTATAGCTCGGCTCATTAGACCTTATGCTTTCAATATATGTCTTGGTTCCTATTTCACTGATTCTAAACCTGTAGACACTTAGACCCATCGTGAAGATTCTATGTAGTGACCAAATGTGTTAGCCAAATGGCTCTAATACTGGTCCTCATGGAAACCTTGACTTGTCATCTTTTAAAGATATACATAATTGAGTCACCTGCATTCAAACAGGGATATCAATCATAACATACTGGTAGCAAAAACACCATATATATGATCACAGTATTGCACAATAGGAAGGAATCAAATCCAGACTGTGGTACCCTGAGATTGTGGGGAAAAACCCTAAGACTCAGGGTCAAATCCTGGGGGTTTCTTTAGTTGAAGGAACTTCACAGAGTATTAACATTCCCCTTAGGGAGCAGGTGCCAGCATGCTAGTTATTGGGTCTTCTCCAGAAAGGAAAAAGGTAAACGAAAGGTGAATGACACAAACAGAGTGACGATGAACTAAGTTTGCTAAAGTTCCAGCAGCTCTGACAGTAGTCAGTTGAGCTGGTGTAGGAAAAAGAGCAAAAGGGTCAATCTCACCGCCTGTAGCTCCAAAATGCATTATTACTACTTACAATCTCAAAGGTGTGTTTGGTCATGCTACCATACACTAATATATTCTTTGTTATTTATGTATATTTGTCCAGAATATCTTGTCTGGTATTTACACAGTCAATAGCAATACAAAGAGGCTTACATAAGATAATCTGTAACAGGAACTGATTTCTGACCAAAAATGTATGATGTCTCTTGGTAATGCTTGGCAAATTGCCAACTGTTAAAGCATTTTTTGGTGTAGATTTGTGTACCAGTCCCTGCCAGGGTAGGTTACTACGTGTACTTTTCTGAATTCTACACAATTATCAGCATTGCCGTCTCCACTGTGCTTTTATCTCATAGTTTCCACCTTTATAATATAATGCTTTTACTTTCCCATTACCCCATGCCCTCAGGTCATCTCCTGCCATGAATCGCGATAAAGACGTGTTACTCCTAAGCTTAACAAAGGAATAGGATAAGGATGCCCAAGCAGCTTTAATTGAGAAGCAAAACAAACATCCTTATCATCTTACAAATACACGTAGCTTTGTAATGTCGTGCGTTACCCAAGTAGCTTGTACCTCTTGGGTATCTTAGTAGCATATATAATACAAGCTCCTTGGAATTCTTTTCACCAGGACTCGGGGTCGGATTTGCGTCATATCATTGTTAAAGAATCTTGTTTGCATTTCATTTTATTACGGTCTCTTAGAGTCACTTAAAAAAAATACTGATTAGGATACAGCGCTTCCTTAGCTTTTAATTCATTTCAAACTGTCTGGTATTAAAGTATAGCTTTTATGTTAAGCTAGTATATTTTGCAGATTTATGTTGCAGACCTCCCAGCGAGAGTACTGCATGGGCATTTACAACTTACCTTTTGTTTTGATGTTTACTAGAAAAGGGTTTATAGAGATGTTTTGAATGTTTTGAAGAAATGTATACAGTGTGTAGCAAATGCACATTTGGTCAAAGCATACATTCAGTTTATAACCCACATGTTATAGTCCGAAAACTGTGAAGCTACCATAAAACCCACAACATTCGAAATATATATCAAAATATCTCACACACAAAAAATCATTAATCCGAGTAAAGTGTTCCAGAAACTTTGGGCCATGCATCAGAACACACAACTAGATTACAAAGCAATTTGTAAAGACAATTCATTTATATATATATATATATATATATATATATATATATATATATATATATATATATATATATAAAAATCAATGAGGTAACCCCCAAAATTAACGTTACATTTAATTTATTGAGTACCAGCAGATTCCTTAGCACTGTTTTAAACAAATAATAATAATACAAGGTTATAATAGATCACTGTTAAAGGAGGAAAATAGGGCTCTTCCAGTGACAACACGAATCTATTATGATTTACCCTCTTATTTACAGTAATAAGCAGGGTGCCAAACTAATACTATATGAACCTTTTCCTGTCAATTGTTAATCCCACATTTTGCAGTTACCTGCTGGTCTTGATAATAATTGCTGGATTATGCATTAGGCATGCTAGGCACATGACTAGTGGCCCGTGAGCTCTGGAGACCCAGAGTGCCTAAATCCAAAATCTGGATTTACAGTTTGTCCAAGACTGGGTGCTCACCTGGGTCTTGTAACACTGCGGTACATGTCTGTGAAGCCAGTCCTGTTGTGTGCAGGGGGTATTGGAGCAGACGTGTGTTAGGTAAGCAAATTTGTCATGTGTTTGTGTGTGTCCGGGTGCCTGGGAGCCCTGTTGAGTTTTTCATTCAGCACTGTAGATAATCTCATGCAAGTCCTCTGAACCAATACCAATGAGCTACAAATATTATTAGAGTTGCAAATCTACAACACCTTATCTATCTTCTTTATGTTCAGCCATCTTAACATGTGGGTAAACACTCTATTTACCATTTTCAGGCATACAGATTCTGGTGCCAGGTGATAAAACCATCAGTGTGCAAGGACTTTGTTGCAACTTTGCACCCTATGACTTTATATATAAACTCCCCAGTTTGTGTTACTTGCTAAATTGGTAAACTCAGTTTACCCTGCGTGTCTTTAATACGCTTTAAGGAACCTAAAATCAGCATCTTGTGTGTTGTGTAAATCCCAACCACCGAGCTAGCCAAAGAATGCTATGTCTGGAGAACAAAAGAACATTTCAATATTTGCTTGGAAGATTTTGAACAGTAGATAAATCAACGGGCATTCTAATTTGCCAATTCTTCTATTTCTATGGACACAATTGGGCCATTGTTACTATTATTTGACCTTTCCCTCTGAAGCACTGGAGCACATTTTGCTTTAATCAGAGCAGCCAGGAGAGGCCTGTTTATGTTGTTCACCCATTCGTGTCTTGATTGTTATTTCTTAGCAGTGAATGCATAATGTAGAGCCCAGGTAGAAGGCTTCATTTTATGTTCAAGATGTTGCATTAATCATTTTTAAGTATGTGCATTGAGGATTTGGCAAGCTCCAAGACGTAGGCGTGCCACTCTTGGCGTGCCACAGTTTGGCATGCCACTCACATGTTAACAATTAAGTAAAGAGTGTTAAAAACAATATTCATTGCTGTTTAGGGCTTTCTATACCAATATATCATCTCATTTGGTGCCTTCTCATGTCTCTGGATGATGTCTCTGGACATTTTTAGGAATAAGCCACATGTGATACTTTAGGATTGCTTTTCTCATAAGGGACATTTCAATAGAAAAGCATCTGATGTTTTTGACACTTGGTGTTCTCAGAGCAGGGGGATTTGTTAATCTTAACATACTATTTTTTGCATTGACATTCATTTTAGGAGATTTAACTATATCTCTTGGCACAGAGCGATGCAAGAGACTGATAAAGTCATACAGAAAACAATAACTTCAAGTTATTGCTGCTAAAGGTAGTTCTACAAGCGATCAAATCATATGGTGTACTTAGTTTATCACACATAGCTTCTCCATTTCAGCTTTATTTTTGTTTAATAAATCATGACAGTGTAATATGTCATGTGTTGTTCACCTGAGGTTGTATTTACCTAATTTTTAGACCTGCTAAGGAACAGATGATTGTAATGCCCTTATAGGTAAAACCATAGAATTCAAAGAGGGTGCACTCTCTTTTTCACATGACTTGTCTGTATGTGGTGATAATCCGTGAACACATAGTTATTCTTGTTTACCTAACCAGAATCAAATGTGTACATTTGCAGAATAATATAATGCCCTCAAGGCATATATAAAATGTATTTTTGTATATTTATTTGAGATGACCGACCTGCACTTGGGGAAGTTGCACCTGAGAATTTTGAGTCAATCAAGGAGTATACAGCAGAAGAAGAGAGAGCAGATAACAGATTGTGGAGGACAGTTATAATTGGAGAACAAGAACAAAGAATTGATATGAAAGCTATTGAACCATATCAAAAAGTTATATCACATGGAGGTATGTTGTTTATTCATTGATTTAATATACTTGACTTATGTCTTACAACAGCTCTCTTTTCAAAAGTGTTCTTATGTGTCCAAGTGAATCTTTCCACTTACACACTTACCACTGGGAGTAACCATCTTAACTTCCTGTTCTTAGGATCTATGCAAATATTCATCTCCATTCTTTATGATCTTTGCCCTTTTTTTTAAGTTACTGTCCCTGTCTGGTGGATGTTGACTGATTCTACCTGCCATTTAATGGTGGGGGGGGGGGCAAAGGTTTTTTTTTTAGTACATAAAAATACATACATAATAAACCATTACAATGATTATCTATTTGTACTTTGGAAAGGTCACAATTTCCAGGCACTGTCCCCCTGTCCAGAGAATCTATCCCACTGTCCTGATCATGTGGGTGCTTGGGATCCGTGGCCAGTTCCCCTGACTGGTCGAGAGAGCTGTAAAATTAATGGTGATCTGTGCTGTAGCAGAAGAGCTCACCATGCAGCTCACACATGGAAGCTGAGCACTGCTAGATGGCTCATCAGGATAGGTGGGTGGGTGGTTGGGTGGCCACTCCTGCCACCAACTAGGCCCACTTCTGATACTGGTCACATCCCTCTCCACCTTTTGTCACACAACCCAACACAGGTGTCCCAATTGGAACACTTGAAATATTGGCAGGTATGGAATTTTCACTGTGTTGTACAGTCAAAGTTTGAAGAGGGCCCCAGAAGAATTCCTTCTTATGTTGGCCCTTAGTAAATAAAGTATCGTTGTATTTACTAGTATGTGACAGAAACATAGGTGTGTTCAATTATTTCAGTTTGGTTAGATTCTAGTTATTAATTTTTCTCATAAATACATTACATTATTTTTCCAAAAGTTTGTACCGACTTCTGCTAAACAGTGTCTGCATTATGTTTCGACTTTACAGTTGAGCTAATTAAGAGCCCTGGTCTCCCAGAGTGGTGTGAGTTGGCAAGAACATGTGCTTTCTGTTGCCAGTTGGAAGACAGGCATGTAAAAGACTTTTGATTTAGCCAGTCTCAGAAGAGGGTGGGCTCAGGACATCTGGTGTTTGGTCTCAATCCAACATAGAAAATTTATTTAAACAAAACAATCAAAAAAGCATGTTTTTTTGTTAGTATATAATGTAAAAAAATAAGTATATTATGTTACATTAGAGTATGTATATATTATTGTAATGTAAATGTTTAGCAAACTGAAAAAATGAAAAAATAAGACCCTCTCCCATAAGTAATTTTCATTATTACAGAATAACTTGTAAATACAATAGGTTACTGCTGGGTACTGAATACAACCCCAAGGGCAGATACTTTGAAAGTATGTCTCCAGCACCAATAGCGACCGAAAACATATTTTTATTTTGTTGAGATAAAGGAAAAACAGGTGACTTCAAGTGTTCATAGCTAATACTGTTTTTTCAACTTCCATCAACTCATTAACATTATAGAAACGCTGCATCAGGGGGCATTTAAAAAATAAATGTATACTAAGGGAAGAATGCGCTGTATTTGGTAAAAGGCAAAAAAAAAAAACCTGCCCATAATAAAGTGCATATTAACAGAATCTTTTAGCTGACAAATTGTGTATTTTTAAAAAATCATTCATTATTACTGGTAACACCTTCCCACTGTCCCATTTTAAGCAGAATACTCTTGATTTCCGCTGTCCTGCCAAGTTGCCCCACTATGCTGTTTATGCAGGCAGTGATGCTCATGGGTGGGTTGTGGAGATCAGAGAAAGGGCCGCTTCGGCAGCACAGATCTCCGTCAAGGTGTATAATGCCATGTCCCCACATTCACCTTCAACATAATATGTGAGAAGGTGGAAAGCCAAGAGGGTAGTCCTGTCCTCAGCCCTGTCTCTAACCATGTCCCTGCCTACCTCTAACCACACTCCCTAACAGTGTACCCTGCTTTGATCCCCTGAACTTTTGGGGGTATGTGATTGGCGCCTCGTGGGTTAGGTTTGTTCTCCTGGGCAGAGGCTATTGTTTTAGTACCTGTTTTGGAGGCTTTGGTGCCAAATGTCTTTCTTTATACATGTAAGTGCTGCATTTTAAAATTTCCATTCATCTTTTTATTATTATATTTAAAATTGCACCACTGCCTATGACGTACTTTGTGTGCTGTTTTTTTATGCTTATGCAGCAAATACGTTATTCCAATAATCATTAGTTGTATTTCTTTGGCAGGTTACTATGGAGAGGGTGTCGATGCCATCATTGTTTTCTCTGCATGTTTCCTGCCTGACAGCAGCTGCTCCGACTACAACTATGTCATGGAAAACCTTTTTCTGTGAGTACCGAGTTCTCATAAATATTATCATGGGCTTTATTGTAACGTGCCGTCTGGAGCATTTTATTTTTTGGCTCCGTCCTTTTAAGAAAACATGGCATCAGTTTTTTGGACAAAGAAAAATGATGGGAAACTTATTTTACCTTATCACCCTAATGCTTACCAAATAAACCCCTCTGGTGATTTCAATCACAATTTTTCTGCCTATAAACAAAGAAAACTTTTGTTTTACAAAGTTGAGAGTTAAACCTTATTTGTACTAGGTCCAGTTGTTAATAGAATACAGCACCAATCATTCCTAATAGGTAGTTAACAGGAAAATGACATGAGAACTGGAGGGCTCAGAAGAAATATTCTGTGGGTTGCTATGGCGATTACACAGCTTTCACCACAGAACTGTTTATACATAACCCCTTACAGTTTAACAATCTATCCTTTGTTTGACTGAATAAGTCAGGAAAGTGCTCTGATTCAATCTATCTTATCCTTAATATCGTTACACAAGGATAACTGACCTTCACATAAATGTACACTATGCTTTAATGTAAAAGGTGCCCGTGTTTGTTACTGTCCATAGAGGTATATAGACGTGAATAAGTGGGCGGGGGGGGGCAGTGTCAGGGACACAGGTCTCGTTATGTGAGCCCACTATAGCATTGCAACACAGGCTCATGGTGAGTGGCAGTGTGAGGCTTGTGTTAGAGTAAGTGTGTGTGTGTGTGTGTGTGTATGTTTGGGCTGCTATGATTTTTAATATGTTGGGCCACTGCTCAAGCTTCTTTTCCTCTGTATGTTTTGCTTGAAGCTCTACAAACAGCCACCATGGCTACCATTGTAAGAAGTTTAGACAATATTTACACCCATATCGCTTCTGTTATTGGTTTTCCACGCAGTGCGTTTTAGTGAATGTTTGTTGGACAGGATTGGTTGTTAAGCTTTAATGGTCACCCCTTATTTCTCAAAGGGGCCAATGAACTCAGGGAAGGAGACATTTCTAAACTAGCTCTACTGTAATGATGAGGCTCAGCATCACAATAAATGCCATTATTGCACTGTAATGTTGGTTGTTACATAATATGTGCACATTGTGGCATGCCAGGGTGTGATGCCAACCAGATTATATGCTACTATTAAATGTGATTTTCCACCTAGACAAAACATTAATTGTGTTCTCTGGCAAATAAATCTTAGCAGATCTGTAATTTTGTTCTTTTTCCTTAAGATTTAATCACAGTAAAGTAAGACAGAAGCCTTGTTTGTTTCCAGTTCAAGCACCCTTAAAGGGACACTCCGCCTATGATATTAACTTTAATGCATATGATAGCCGAGAGATCCTTTTAAATTTGCATGCCCCCACCCTTGCAAATACATAGGGGTATTCTGTAGAATCCCCCCTGTATACATTTGCCACTCCAAACAGCCAACCAGTGGTGAATATCGTCAGATGATGACCACCAAAGCTTTTGAGACCTGACAATTCTCTTGTTCAGATTGATCCAGATTTTTATTTAATTTTTTCATGTTTGCCCAAAAAAGGTATCAGTTTCAACTAAAGAGTCAAGGGCCAGGCATAAAACTGAGATGACAAATCAGGGGATGGTTTACATTAACTCCACCCCACCCTTGTGTATAATGTTTGAAGGATCAGTCATAAACACAAGAAATTAACTTATTATGTTAGTTTTTTTATAAACATGCTTTTAGAGAGAACATTTGCAGTAATCAGTTGTCATCTTTATTAGATTCCTTTCCCAATTGAGAAAATACTAAAACATATATGTTGACTGATTTGGCCGGGAATAATGAGTGTGGTGTCAGTGTGTGAGCGTATGGTGACTTTGTGTTATTAAAGGGCATTAGAATAAGTGTGTATATCAACATGTAGAGTGTATAGTGTTAGCGTGTGTTACTGTAAGGTGTTAGTGAGCATATGATGTTAACACGTGTGCCTATTGCTGTATGGTGTTAGAGTGTGTAAGTGTATGTTAGTGTATAGTTTTAGCATGAGTGTGTGTGTCAATGTATGATGTTATTGTGAGTTTGCCTGTCAGTGAATGGTGTTGGAGTATCAGGGGGGAGTCTAGGTTTAGTGGCACCTGGAAGAGGAAGAAGCGGAGCAAGAGTGAGAATGTGTATGTGTGTGTATAGAGTGAGTGGGTGTTAGAGCGAGTTTGTGTGTTAGTGATAGGGGGCACTGAAGATATTCTGCACCCATGTGTCACTAACCCTAGCCTCGGCCCTGTTCTCACAAGGTGTGCTTATGGGAGGTTCGTAAGACAGAGTGATGAGTTGACCAATGGGTGGGATAATGGGATGGACATGGGGTGGTCTGATGGGAGGGGCATGGAGGCCAATGCATTAAGCCTGTACTGGGCCCCAAGATTTCTGATGATGGCCACGTACCTATGTACTAGGAAGGCTCTTTAACAGTGAAGTTTGGTAAAAAAACAAAAAAATTCAAGAAGGCAAGCACAAGCTAAAAAGCATAAAAATTCCAATTTTGGGGAGCTGCTGAATTGACAAATATGTACAAACAGCAAACAAAAGTATCTGCACACACCTAGCAAATACTATTTAAAAGCACCTATGTGAGGCATAAATATTGGGGATCACTACACACTATACGATAAGGAATTATCATATAAGATAATAGAATATGATAGGACTCACTTAAATTGGGGTTCTTTGATGCAGTGGCAGGTAAGCAATATATGGCCATAAAGTGTAATGGGATCCAGTAAATGTCCACATTTAACTCATTAGCACTGATAAGATAACTTATTGGATTTATAGGAAGGCTTTGATAGTCTGTGAATATAACCCTTAGTTTTACAGAGTTGGTAACACTTAAGAGGTAAATGCTAAGATTCACATAACTATTGATTCTACACATTACCGTCAGATAATGCACTTTTTTATATAACAATTAATTGTCACAGGGACATGTGCCAACAGCACCTGGTGAAATTCAGAGTAGGCTTGCCAAAGACACACCCAGGGCCCCAGCTTGCCATGCTATATCCAGACGGTACCACCTATCAGACAGAAAGGAGCCGTGCGTGCATCATCATGAACTGGGATGAGGCCAGTATTGGGCTTGGCCAGCTTTAACTGAAACTCTGAAGAAAAACAAAATTTGACATACCAGTCACAATTGAAGGCAAAAGTTACTAACTGGCCTGGTAACGGGAAGGCAGATATTGGTCTAGTTTATAATGCATAATGTATATGCCAAGAATGTGTTTTGCTTTCATGTTATGTCAGATATTACACAATAATTCATTTGTTGTATCTCATTAGTTATGTGATAAGTACTCTGGAACTGATGGTAGCAGAAGACTATATGATTGTCTATTTAAATGGAGCAACACCAAGAAGAAAGATGCCTGGTTTAGGATGGATGAAAAAATGCTACCAAATGATAGACAGGCGGTAAGAAATATTACTCCGCTGTGTTATACATTCGAGAAAAGCACCAATTATATTAGAGTATGATGTGAAGGAGATGGCTCCATGCTGAGAATTGTTTTCCCTCATGCTGATACCCTGAGGTTGGTGTGAAAAATCCCAAAACCCAATGTGAAAGCATGAGAATTCCTAAGTATGCCTGTGATACGTCGGCCGAGAGACACACACCAGCTTATATACCTGCACCTATGCAAAACACACACGTTGACTCACAAAATACAGTTTCTTACAGTATTCATTTCCCTGCAACCACAGGGTTTTATCAGTTTTGGACAAATGTATGTTTTAGTATACAATGTTGGTTTTCTTGTGATAGTTCTCCTTTAACTAGAGAAATTCTTCATCAGACAGATCATTTGGCATGAATACAACATAAATCGACATGTCTGGACCCACCCTTTATAGTGCTTTCAAGACACAGACACAGAGGAGTCTTATTTTCTTGTTTAATTCGAGTACGCTGTGTTCTTTAAATATATTTTTTTTAAAAGCCATGGTGCCACATTTGGTTAATTATTGTGTACATAAAATATAGTTTTGAAAAATTAAATGGAATTAGATAGGGGGCGAGAAAAACATATGAAGCAGAAAGACAGTACGATAATAAAAAAAAAAACAGTGCTCGATTAGAACCCTCCGGGCACATATACATGCAAACATACATACATACATACATACGACAAGGGGGTCATGCTTTATGTATAATGCATTCTTAGGTCCATGAGCACTTTAAGCTACCCCTTTGACAGCTGATTTTAGATAATACTACATGTGTTGCCAGCCACTGAACTGAGACCTGCCGATATAAAATGTTCTATAAAAATGTCCTTGAAGGGACTGTTTAAAAACCCACATAACAATAGGTTGCGTTAAATGTGTTTATGGCCCTGCGTACATGTCATGCCCACCGTAAAACATGAAGGGATTGGAATATGATATGTCTAGTGACTTAATCAGGCCGCTCCTATAAACGCACATTGTCTACTAAGTGCAAATATTGTTTAAAGCAAGGCAATAAACGTCAATGCATATGAAATTCCCTTCTGGATTGTAAACTTGTTTCTGTAAATCGAATTGTTATGTTATATACTACTTCCTTATACATTGTACAGCACAGCGGATTATGATGGCCCTAAATAAAAAAGAAATAATAATAATAATAATAATAATACATTTAATATAATTTATATTATATCTTTGCTATATGATCAACATTTGTGGTGCCATGACAGGCTAACAAACACAAGAAACACAGTTGAATAAGACCAATTAGATATTCAGTGGGTAACAGTAAATCAAAATTGTCTGGAAGATACATTTGTGGGCCTAATCATAAAGTGCGTTATTCTCACGTATTGCATTTTGGATTGTTTGTTATACAGCTAGAGATATTGACATTTCCAATGCAATAAGTGGTTTATATAATATTAATTATATAATATAATGTTTAATATGCGTATTATATGTAAAGGCCATCAACGGCTTAGACAGACTTTCTGTAACATGTTTTGTTAGCAAACCATACATGTTTTTCCTTTTTTTACATGTAAAGTGATATAGGCCTGCATTATTGGCTAAATATTACGATATGTCTTTTATACAATTTTTATTACTTTTATAACTGTTTTTACATGTGTATGGAAAAGAGTTCATAGTGAATGGTCATTTGGTTATATATTTCAATACAGGTTAAGGAAGAACCTAAAGTCATTCATAATTGTTCATCCGTCTTGGTTCATTCGGACTATATTAGCAGTGACAAGACCCTTCATAAGGTGAGCGATATAACTTTGGTTTCGATAAATTGCATTAATAAAACATATATGCTGTCCAGGTCTTTCCTATTGAGCACTACATCATTTGTCAAATAAGCTTATGGAACCGAAAATAGTGAATACAGTTCTTGGAATTACATCTTTGCTTTCTTGGAGCAACCTTTGTTAAGAGAACAATGGGTACTTGGATTCAAATATAAGCCTTCTTGAATAGACTGGCTGCTGTCAATCGTGACCATGGTTACATGTACCCCAATAAAGTGTATACATGTGGATACTAACAAGCAGACTACAGACATGTAGTTTTATTCTTATAATGACTGAGCGGGTCATTGTTAAATGGAGGAACGCAAGCCAAGACTTGCGAGCAGGGCTCTCTCCACATAATGTATTGTTTTGCCTTAGTCTGTCAGTTCTCGTCTTGTCATACCCCTTGAATACATGTATTGTTAAATGCTGCTTAAATTGTTGGCGCTATATAAATAGAAGATAATAATAATAATAACTCTGGTTCTATGACACTTTCTGGGGGCCCTAATGATCAAGCCTAGTTGCTGTGATTTTGCATGCCCTCCCATCTCCAATTGTTACTATTTTCTTATAAATAAATTACTAAATTCACAGATTCACACCAAAATATATTTTAGCGTTTACTTGTTATAAAAGGCCTAGCTCCAAATTAGACCTGAAGTGAATAATTTGTATATGCAAAACCAACTTGCCTGACAAGTAGATGCGTCCAAGAGCAATAATAGCCTGTGATTCTTGAAGGTCTTTAATACAAATGTGAAACTTACTGTCCTTGCATGGCTTTCAGGAAACAATAAACCTAAAATAAAGTTGTTGCAATCCATAACACATAACACTTGCTTTGTGTTTGTCAGGCGTGTTGTTTTGTATATATTTTTTTCTTAAAAAGCAGTAACCTGTCCTTTAATGTTGTGCAAAGTCCCAGTCAGATTACTAAATGCTGCATTAACACCAAGGCTACATCGAATCCTACCTAGTTATCCAAAATAAAAAACTGTAAATCACTGTGGGTGTGTGGCAAATTTTAATGCCACAATTCAACTTTTACTATTTTTACCTTTTAGCTCCAAGTTTAGCAGCAAGATAAAGTATGTGTCTACACTGGCAGAACTCAGAGAGTTGATTCCGATGGACTATGTGCAAATCCCAGAGAGCATTATCAAGTAAGTATTATCATGTAAGACCTAAAATGAACTTAACAGGTTCCTGGTGACAGGAACCACACTTTTTTGATCGGAAATTGAAATCACTGTGTTTCTGAAAGAATATATATGATTCTACATCTTTTTATGTGTGTTGGCCCAATAAAGGGTATCTCTTTAGAATAAAGGTGCCATCATCTCTTGAACCAGTACAGCTATATTCATTTTTCTTATTACATGATATGCTAATTTTAAGGCAAATGAGGGCTACCAGTGAGAATTGGTCAGAGGATTGCAACCCAGCTCAATTACATACAACATGTTAACACAATGAAAATGAAAAACACAACACTGTTAAATGGATAAGTAAAGGAGAGAAACTAAAGTGTGACTTTAAGAATGAATGTTTTTATAGACAGATCCCTGTACCACTGCTCTCTCATACCCATCAATGCAGTACAGGCTTGGTGACATTTACGACATACAAAATACTGAATACTGGACATTTTTTATTTATACTACACTTTGTTTACAACCTTTCAAAAGCAGCTTGTCCAATCCAGTTGTAGTGTCCATTGTAATACATTGTCAAGTCTCTGATGTCCTTCTCAGATATCACATCAGTCTGTGATTGCGTTCCCTGGCATTTTTCTCACACATATGCTTCACCTACTTCTCTCTTGTAAGGTATGAAGAAACAAGATGTTTTTCAAGAAGTGTAAGGTAAATGCCAGCAGCCTGCCTTACCTGCCACTACTAACTAACCAAAAGATCTCAACGGTAGTGTTCAAATATCTGCACCCATATACAGGCAGACGAAACCTCGGTTACTGCAGCTGCCATGTACTGTACATCACGGTGTTATGTACAAAGTGTGCATTGATGCATTTGCCCACTTTCACTGTTGAGATCAATTTTCAAAGAAACAGTTAAACCAGTGCCCTTGACTTTCATCTGGCTGCAGCTTGCGCAACAATGTCTGGGTGATCTGCTGTGGCATGTTTTCAGTTTCCCTGCACCTTCTCGCCTGATCCTTCTTGCTTAAACAGAATTCGAAGCACAGAAACCGCAAAGTGGGTAGTTGCTTAGTATAGCGATAGTGCGTATACCCTACATTTAGCTTTGCTTAACTAATAAACTGTAGATTAGCACAACGACATATTCTGGTTTAGGCTAGATGGGCCTATGCCTAAGGCGGCAGTTCCAAGGGGCCCATCCTATTGGTGCAATCAGACTCCCCAATGTGCCACTACCTGGGCAGGTTTGGGAGATCAGAGATCATATACGCTATAAAGCACAGCCTTAATAATGTCCTTACTCCGCATATGCAATGCACTGGGGTTTGATGTCATAGCCTGGCACTCAGCATGGCAGACCCTATACATGGAGGTAAGTGATAGGGGGGCAGTTTACGCCCTGCCCTTGGTCAGGCTTATGGCTCTCCCCAGCCGAGCTACTTCTCTGGATTAGCATCATTAGTTTATCTGGACTCTAAAAATGTAATCTTAAATTATGTCTTGCCATAATGTATCTAATTTACTTCTGATTAGATAACTATCGGATAATAACCCACGTGGACTGGGATACTTCAAACTCTGTCATCACTCCTACCCATCCAATAACTCAGCAACAAACTGTAAAAGGAAAACTAAACATGTTCAACACTTTGTTGGATGGTCATTTGAACCTTTATGCATTTGCATACATCCAATAAGTAAATTTAAGTAGTCATATGCATTCAAATCAATGTGTGTGATGGCTGGAGTTTACCTTTAATTGCATATTTGCACGATATACAATGTTGACTGCATCCTAAGAAACTACTAGTTTTAAAGCCATGTAACTCTTGTTCTTTACATGTGATAGGGATCTTCCTAGCACAGTGTAGAGATGTAGTGCCCCTTACAAGTTTACAATACAGTCTGATGGACATTACACTTTGGTGCCATAATGGAGCGCCAAATAAGTTGCACCTTTTTTTTAAAATGTGATCACACCACCAAACCTCTTCTGGCTTTGCTTTGCTTCTTACGCTGTGCTTGCTTTTCTCTCCTGCACAATAAATTATTACTAATACAGACTGGACGAAGAATTGAAAGAAGCTGAATCAAACAAGTAAGAGACTAATTGTGTATTAGAAGTGTGATGTTACATATGTTTGTTTTCTCATGGGTGTGATTCTAGGGATGGAGTCAAATACAATACCAACAGTGTGTTACTTCATCCGTCCTGGTATACAATCACAAAAAGATATTCCGTGCATTGTATAGCAGCTGTACCTTAAGGGTGTTCCCATGGATACATAAATACTTTTAAAAACTATTATTCTGAAATAGTAGACATGCTTTACAGAATGGGTGCCATTAATACTCCCAAGGTATTCCCATTCATGTTGGCTGTAACATAATCCTTTGCATATTTGCAACGTGACATTCCCTTCTGGTCTTAAATGATGACCAAAGCATACAGATCAACCTGATGTTTTATTAAGATCAATGTTGCATTTAAAAATATCCTTGTGCAGAAACTGTCGAGAGGCCTGATTATAGAAAATACATTATTGAAACCATGAATGTACCATACAGCAGAGTACAGTATGGCCTCTGAGTATAGCCTTGGGGGTATTCCAAAAGTGTCTGGTCCAAGTTGTCATCTACATAGTTGGACCAAGAGCTTTATAGATACTGCTGGAAATCCTTTTTACCACTATTAACTACTGTTTTTTATTTGTAAAGGTAAGAAATACAGTATAAGTTTAGTAGACAAGCAAGGTGGCTCATATAAACTTCTTGTTAGCGGGACAGGGGTGTACAAGATATCTAACTGGGTATAATCGAAATGAAATATTGTTATATACCAGGCATCCTCTTTTAATGCAGACTTGCAGAATGCAGTTCACATAAACATCCATTTTTTAGAGACTAAACCTAGAACTGGACACAGTAAATCCTTTATGTGCAAAAAAAAGAATTCCATATATACAAACCTGGAAACACTCTTGTTTTGACCCAGTCTCTCTGGGTCAAGTGCTGCTTCCTCAAAGGTTCTAAGTCACTCTCCTCACTCCTTCCTCAGAAGCTTTGGGTAACCATGAATCAATCAATGCTGCAACAACCTGGCCAGACTTAGTGATCAAACAGAAAACCCACCAATAACCATTGATTCAATATTCTTTGGTATTGGCCAATGTGAGAGAACCAAGATTGTCAGACAGAATGCAATGCAGGAATAATCCAGGAAATCTAGGAATAACACATTTTGTAAAACTGCTCCTTTTCTCTCCTTGCTTAAGCAAAACATGTTTCGTGTCTATCAATCAAAGCCACATTTGCTTGTCTTTCAATGTGCCCCTCTCTACAAACACACACTGTCCACACATGTATATTATTATTTACTCAGTTCTTCCTTGTAACCAGAGCTGGCTGTCTTCCCGGTGAGCCGGAAATCACATCCTTGCATCACAGGTAAGTCTTCCCTTTTCTACCTATTGTTCGGACTTTTATTAATTGTTTTTGTATTTTGGTTTGACAGCTTAGTAACTTGAGTACACATACAGATGACACGTATTCGCAAAGGACAAAAATATCACCACCCAGTGATACCATACAATTTTACAACGTTTTGTGAACACATCCCATTTAATTAACCATATTCTTGTGTCGAGACCTAATGTGAGGTTTAAAACATGCCACAATATCACTTTTTAACTAGAATTGAACCATGTAGAAAAATAGGAACAGTCATGCCTGTCGTCAATCATAGTGGAGCACAGGGCGGGCCTACCCCTGCCCAGCTGCACCTGCTTGAAAGTGGTAGTGTAATGTAATGGACGACTGTACAACCACCAAAGCAGAGCTCTACACTATCGCTTTCCCCTTCACACACAGGTATGAACTTAGATCAAACACTTGTGTAATTAGTGAAAACTACAGTCTACCTTGAGCCAGGCTCAAAACTTTAACAGATGAAGCAAGTCATCTTTATGAAGGGCCAAAGGGCATTTGGTTTTGGTAAACAATACCCCAACACCAGCCATCAAAAAATTGTAGAGTATCTAATGTCTGGTTTTGGTTTAAAAGTCCTTAAATGTCTCTAATGTAGGTCTACTGGTTGTCAGTGTAACAAATCAATACGAGTCTGGGTAAGCAAGGTCTCTGAGGCCACCAAAGGAGGGTTAGTGAATGCATAAGTGACATATATATGTCAATATAGATCAGTATCTACTTAATAGGAACAGACAGACTGACCTCAGCGATGCACCATGAACTGCCTTGCTTAAATTTTTGCTCACAAGGAAAAGATACTGAGCAAAGATAAGTGCCTATTCTTGTTCATCATTCAGTGGGCTAGATTTAAAGAGGAGGCACTTCTTGATGTATTCATCAACTGGCAGCACACCAGCAACACCCTTTGGCTCTTTCTAATGCACACAATGGTATACTGAAGCCTTATGGTGTTTTGTAGGAGCTAACATGATTACCAAAGCACTCTTGATGTAGTCGTTCCTGAAACATCACACATAAACAATAGTATGGTAAATATACTGTATTTAAACATATTATAGGTTCTGAAAAACCTTTGTGTCATGAAAAAACAATAACTGGTTATTTTCTTCTCTTTAAGATCTGAAAAGAAAAATGGAGACAACTTATGATACCCACGTAACAGAAGGAGAATGAGCTACATGCTCATCAGTGGAATAATCAGACATTTGTCTTAATATATTATTTTTTCTGTGATTATTTTGATTGCATAATGCCCAAGACAATTTATGTACATTATTTTTTAAAAGTATAATTTAATAATAGACTGCAATGAGGAAATCTCTTTAATCTGAAATAGCATTTCATTACTGCAAGGTATCAAACGTAGCTTGTCTTAATATAGTATAGAAATATATATATCACATGCAAATCATGGCATATATTGAGCATGCTCATAAGTCTCATAATGAAAATATATGGTAATTCAAGGGTGATTAAGTTAAATTACAGAATTTATTTTGCTTAGGCTTGGTTCTATCTTGTGGAATAACACATTATATATTTAAATGGATAGGAGACTTTATTTAATGCAGTATTGATCTACATGTATGTGTTCTAAATCATTTTAAAAAAATAAGCCTAGATAGCTGTCATGTAGCAATCCTTTTCATATGAAATCCTGGACAAAACACAATAGTGGCTTGAGAGAGAAAAACTTTCTCAGGTTGCATTTTATTGAGTATTTAGAGACCATTTTAATCATTAGCCTAGAAGATCAATAAAATTACATTTTAGGGAAACTATTAAAAAGCTTCTTCAAAATGTATACCATGATGATGCAGAACCACAGTTAGGTTAATTTCCTGTCCTGTTTAAATATTTAGTAGTCATGACTTGGGGGGAGCGGGGGTCCCACACTTCCCAAGTTATATCTGTGCCTTTATTTTGTCCTTTTGAATATTTAAATTCCCCTCAGGGTAAACCAGAAACAAATGTCACAATAAAGGATTCAACACAGAAGTAATGCTTAACTTGCGTGCCTCACTGGAACACCAGTTCCTTTTTGGTGATTTTCTGTGAACTCCACTTCTGTAATGACTGATTGTTACTGTATTTGTACAGCTGCACAGGGAAGCTATTGTTATTCTTTGATCGGTAAGAGATAAGTCCAAGCCGTAAGTAAAGCTTCACACAGAGATTACATAGGTACAGTGTTGCTGTAGTTTCCCTAACTTATGTGCGTATAAAAGTCTCTGTGAATTTCCTCCAGTAGTTGCTACTTGTGTTCACGATAGTACTCGGTGTAAAGAACTCAATTGCATACTTGACCTTTCTGATTTTCTTAGCTTTGTAATTGATGAACCACAGTTGTCCATGGAATGGAACGTTATGCTTTTAAGAGGCGCTCCCTTTAATATGAAACGTTTAAATTTTCCCAGTTCCACACGTCTTGCTCTTTAACTGGAATATCTGTCAAAATTGCCTTTGTATTGTTCTTGTGGTTTTGTCTTGTGGTAAAACGTCCAGTGTCGTTGCGACAAAGCACAAGGAACAAAAGAAGAACTGAACATTCTCTTAAGGCTGCAAACTATAACATGTCTAAATATTTGTGATTTCAATGAAAAAGGGCCCATCGCCTGTAGTTCTGTCATTGCCTGCATCCCTATAAACCGATTTCAAAAGACCAGAGCAGCGCCATCATTATATTAAAAGTGTCAGTCACTATATTTCCCTTGCAATATTAAACCTTATATTTAAGATGTCATATTAAAGTTATGTGCGCTGCCTCATAATCACATCTCAACCAAATTCATTGTCAAATGTTCCTTTAAGTCTAATGTTTCATTAAAGAGATGTCCTTGGAAAAAACACAGCTGTCAAAGATTTATTTTTTTTAATAAAAATCAAAACATTTCTGTAAGATGGTAAATTATGAGCCTTAATGAATGCTTAGTGAACAGTTACAATAATTGACCATTTTCATAGTGACTTTTCAGCAGCCAGAAATCTTGCTAGGTTCCAAAATTATCGGGATAAAGCCCAATAAACATGGGCACCAAAATTTGACCTACTCTATATAAATGCATGTAACAGTACATTATTTAAAATTATTGTAATAAATTTTGCTAAAATAGACATAGCTAAAATAAAAGCATAAGAAATATTCATTCGGTCCAATATATCTTTACCCAGCTACTTTTCATATTTACATGCTTATGGCTTCCCTCCTCGTATTAACGTGATGCCACTTATTTTATGGGCAGCCTGCAGGTGTACCCAGGTGTCCGTGTCTCTGCAGTGTCATTAGTAGCTGGAAGAGGCCAGTGAAATATACCACCGACCACAGATTGATGACCCTAGTTGCTGTAGGGCACACACATTCAGTCCAATATCTCTTCCTCTCTCTCTTGTTGTTTCTTCTCTTAGGTGTCTAAGACTCTATACTGACACATACGCACATGCTAACACCGTACACTAAACACAAACTCCATACACATACATATATACACACTCTCACGCTCCTCTCTCTCAGCTTTCCCTCGCTCAAAGATCTCCCTATCCCTCAACTCTCCCATATATCATTCTTACCTCATAAATAGCCTTTCGTGCTGCTTACACTGTCTGTGAATAATGCTGAGCTTTTACTCCAGGATAATGCAGCATTTGCTATGTGACCCCACCGGGCACCACCGTTACCAGGGTTCCTGGGAGCTGGACGGGTGGGAGTGTGGGCCCCTCCTGAGTGCAGGGCCTGCATTTTACCCTATACAAAGGGCAACCCTGGATGTGGGTTACCAGCCTGAACTCTGCTGGCTTCTGAATACTGCTCCAGGGAGAGGAAGGGTAGAGGGGCTTTTTCAGTGGGATATCATACCCATGTAGTTGCAACATAAAAATAGTTGCACAATTTTGGACATAAAGGTGAAAATAAATATTTTCTACATCAGATAAAATAAACACATTTATATTCCGAAATTATTTTGGTGGCTTAGTTTCACTATTTAGCTACATAAAATGGGTACACTTATAATGTCTGATCTGACCAAAAGCTAATCGTTGCCCAAGTTCAGCGATGGAATGGTTGATTAAATAACCTTTTATAACCACACCCGGGTTTCAAAAAAAGCATAAAAAGTGTGGTGCGATATTAAAAACTAAGAAGTGAAAACAAAATATCTTAATACAGACCATAAAAAACTAGTGGTTACAGGATGTTGTACAAAGAGACAGCTTCAGGCATTAGTTAACTGAATGGTTTCAATGGGGTGTTGTCCTGTATAAAAAACAGGAATGGACAGGAACATGTACCAGTATATATATATATATATATAACAACTTCATTGTTTGCATATGAACTTGGTTCCAAGTATGGTGAGAATGCAGTACAACTTCACCACACAACGGCAAATGAAATTCCTTCACGCAAAGCTGCAGTAAAATTATTATTTATTGTTTTCTACAGCGACATCAGATTCCGCAGCGCTGTACAAAGGGTAGACAGGACATAACAAGATGACATACAGAAACAACAGGCGAGGAGGGCCCTGCTCAAATGAGCTTACAATCTAGATCAAACTTGGAAGTGCTCAAATGTAAGGGCACAGACATAGAGGTTCAATGAGGTTCAGTAGCTGCAGAGTCTGCAGCGTCTGCTTCTGACAAGGAAATTAAAGCATGGGTTTCAACTTTTCCAGTTTCCTTAGCGTTGTGAGTCCTCTTTCCTGTCTATTGCTTTTTAAGTCTTAATCACACAGGAGAATTGACTGTATCGGAGAAAAATTCCGCTCTTACCGTAAAATCTTCATTCCCATCAAAACTGACTAGTCCAGTGTAAAAAAAAAAAAAAAAAAAGCAGTGTTATTGCTTTCCGAATATAAAATTGTTACGATAATATATTGTTCCCTGTCTTTACTCACATTGTTGGTATGTTTTATTGCATTTTCATTATCTTTATCATCTCTGTCATCTTTGATTTATAAACGAAAAAGGTTGGTTCTAACTGGGCAGGTCCTGTGGTCGTGAGAAGGAAAATTCTGCAGATACAGTCTGTGTAAGATACATGTGGCTTTTGATCCATGAACTGTTTCCCATATTGTTTGCAAGGACTATAGCATAGCACATATACAGAATTCATTGTATAGATCAAGTAGCAGCATGTACAGGTACAATTTGAGACATAGAGAATCCTGTAGGTCTTAGATCACTTTATCCCAGTGTTCTCCCAGGTGATCTTGCCTGCGTATGGTATTTTTTAAAGTTACTACCAACTATAGCGTAAAGGGATAGTGAGGAATGAGAAAGAGATCTAAAGCTATATGAGAAAGGAAAATACAGAGTCATAGACTTCAATGAAATCTTATTGTAAAGAACAAGATGAAGAATGCATTAAAGTAGTATTTCATTTTCTGCATAGACATACAAGTATCTGTTTTTATAGGTAAAATCAGTGTAATAATGATCTAGCACAGTACCTAGTTAACACTGCCCTAGGAATAAGTGTACAACATTTCTATGTTAAATTAAATGTTGCCTAATCCAGTAATATTGTTTCGTACAAGGACATAAACAAAACAGTGCTCTCCACCATCCTCATTTGCAACGCTGTGTACACAAATCACTCATTTGGAGTCCTAGGCAACTTTAAAACTTCTCTGTTTGATCGGGAAAAGGCTACAATTTGAAGCATGTCTTGTATGAAGCATTTTAGGGTGGACTTTACTAAGGTGTATGGCATAAACAGTCGTGTGAAAAAGAAAGTCCACTCTCTTTGAATTATATGGTTTTACATATCAGGACAAAATAACAATCATCTGTTCCTTAGCAGGACTAATAATTAGGACTAAAATTAGAAACAAAGAAAATTACGAAGTAGAGCGTTAAAGAGAAAGATATAGGGGAGAGATAGATAAAAGGGAGATATATGAGGAGAGATGGGGAGAACATTATCTTCAACATTGCTTTCCCATGTATATACTGTATATAGAAATGTATAGAAATATTTTAGCTTACAAAGAATGGGTGCCAGGGGTTTGCATGTATATGTAAGCCCATATGCTGCTCCCACTGCCATTTTCTTCCTTAAGATATAAGGAAAGGGTTAAACAATGCAGAATTTTCTTCAAATTCCTGCATGTATCCCCAAACATAATTTATATATAATTCTGTTCATGTATATGAATCCCCGGTATACTCCCAAGTACATTTATAAAAGCCAGGATTTTAGATCCTCTCCTCCGCACGTGTTACTCTTTTGAGGTTTGTACATTTTCTTTGGGCCAGAGGGCATAAATTGTCCAGCCCAGGTAATATCTGGTTGCTGAAGAATAATTCCTTAATCCAGATCATTCATTAAAGTAATGCACTGTTAAAAGTTCCTGGCGCAAGTTAATAGAATTTTATTGATATTATAAAGTACACATTTTATTTTAGGATGTCCAGCATTGAATTCCACTTATGGCAACACAAATCCTTTAAATGGATTAAAGACAAATCCTTTTGCATGAATCAATAGTAACTTTACTAATGATTTGTAAAAACATTTCCATTGTTTTGAGGCATATCTTATCTATCTATCACCACTGGCACTGTGACCTTGACATTGGGACCTCTCCTAATCCCTCCCAAAACAAAAACTTCAATGGCTGCAAAGTCCTACAACTAATTCATGTACTCAAAATAAAGGTTTTACCAAAATATACCATCAGTAGTAACCCTTTCATAACTGGGGAGATTTCCCACTGCAGTGAATTAAGCTTTTTGTCATTTTTGTTCAACCATGATTCCCCTTTTTAGTATTTAACGTATTGCACATAGTGAGCGAACGTATATGTTGGACTGTATCAAACAAACCTATTTTTTTTTTTTTAACAAAATACACAATTAGTAAATGAATGCTTCTGTGCTTCTCAATGATAAACACAATGTAAAAGAAATGCGGAAACGTGACTAGATACTGATGTGAATGCTCAGTAACTTTGAGACACAGATTCTTCCCAAAAGAGTTGAATAAGCAGATTTTATTGCTCGTGCACACGAGGGAGTGTCATCAGCCAGACTACTCTTCCTCAATGAAAACAACACATGTCTTATATACCTTTACAAACAAGACAGCTACGTGCTAAGATCTGTCTACGTAGCAAGTGTCCTGAAATATACATACAGAAAGATACAGAAAACCATTCATCCTATTATGGTCAGTTTACGGCAAAGACCATGCTTGCAGCTGAGATGATCAATCACTTCTGACCCCCCTCATTGTGGTCCTTGAATAGACTTGGTCAGTTTCTTTTAACTTACTTGGAGCAAGAAATAGCCAACCACCTGTCCACTCTTAACCTTTCATTGCACATAGAGTCACACAGAAAAGGACACTCAGGGTTAACATAAAAATGTCTGCTGAGAAGCTGAAGGCACATATTCAATATTCACAGTCCTCCCTTTTTATTCTTAACAGATCCTGTTAAGTAATCAATAATTTGTTTTTGGACGAGATGGAGCTTGTTGCATAGCGAACCATGCGTCCATTTATTCCTTTTCATGTGGATCATCATACAATGTGTCATCCAGAGTTTCCAGGTCTTTAAAATCGGGGGAATTCTTCACCTTCCAACAAAGGCATTACGTGGCTAGTGCCAGTACACTTTACACTCAGCGACTTAATTAGTAGAAAGAAAACATACACACACATACAATAACAAACAAAGCCACAATCATACCAGTCACCAGTTTTGCTCCAAGTGAACCGAGCCATCTTTCAAGGCCAAATGGATCCCATTCCTCATTGGTTTATAAAACTAAACCCATTACCTAGTTCCCGTGAAACCCCTGACCTGCCACAGGGACACCCAACACAGGGAGCACCCGCAGCATGTGGAACAAACCCACACACCCAACATGACTGATCACACCCGAAGCTCCACAAAACATTCTGCCTATGTCAATATACAAACCATCCCTCTCCCATGGTATCTAATATCCTCCCTTTTGTATCTGACAATAGAGTTGACCACTTCTTATTAGACTGATAAAGGGAATTCTACCAACATGCACAATCCCATAAAAATCCAACAAGACATGCAAAAAAAACTTTTAGATCTTTCTTTCGGCTTTTCCAATATTTTGCTGCATGGTTTCACGAGTGGCCTCTTGGCCTTTCTCGGCTTTCCCACGTAGGTTAGTCAGCTAGGATTATTGTGCCTGTTGGAGGACTAACTTGTTGATTTCCTTGGAATTGAGAAAGGCTTTATATGGCTGCAATGAATCCAAGAAGCAATCTCAGCTACCTTTGCAGCTCTGTTAGTTACAAGCAGACATGATATGGGCATTTCCAGCAAAGTTGAAGAACTTTCTTTCTTTTAAAAACTCTTGACCAATACGTATTCTCCTGGTTGGATTTGGTGAATTGGTTTGTCGTCCTGTGTCCGTGCGCACTGCTTGCACCTGTGATTTGAGAGACTTAAAGGACTTCATTAGAGTCTTACAATACACGCTAATTGTGTCATCTATCATTGCATGATCATGCACTTATACTTCTAGAGAATTAGCAGTTAGCATAGGACGTCCCATTATGAGCTCGTGAGGTGTAACCTTTATGGCTGCATGAGCTGAGTTTCGCATCGACATTAATGCTAAGGGTAAAGCTTCTGGCCAGAGCATATGGGTTTCTGCGCATATTTTGTTAATCTTATTTTTTAAGACTCCATTAGCTCTTTCTACTTTTAAGTTGGCATGGGTAGGCTTCTATCCAGCGGGAATATGTACACACTATAACAAGGGCATATTTGTAATGCAAAGATCTTGGCATTTCAATAAAGTCAATTTGCAAACTTCTAAAGGGTCCCATAGGACACGGAGTCTTCCCATGCCCTTATATTTGTACTCGTTTACCCAAATAACTTGTTGACAAATAACACATTGTTCACAATATTCTTTAACAAGAGGCCGTATACCTGGGGCCCACCAATCAGCTTGTATAGCTTTAATCATTGCTTCACTAGACACATGACTCAGGCCATGCGCTAGTCTGATAATATAGGGAGCCAAATCAGGAGGTAAAACTGGTAAAAGTTAAAAAAAATTTGAAGGCCATGAAGGCCATGCCAAAAACCAAAAAAACATTTTCTTCCACTCCTTCCTTTTGTTCCCAATATTGCTGAGTTTTCTCATCAATTTGGGAATACAATTTCTTTAAATCAAATGGGAATTGTTAGTGAGGTGGGGTCTGCATTAGCAGCTCCTTGAAAAAGTTCTGTGAAGGGCAAGCCTGCCGCTTCTTTAGCAGATTTATCAGCTAAATCATTGCTTTTCGATTCTGCATCAGTGCCCTTGGTATGAGCTGCAATTTTAATTACAGCTATTGCACTAGGCATCATGAGAGCATCTAACAATGCTTTTACATGTGTATGGTTAAGAATAGGGGAACCTGATGAAGTAAGGTAACCTCGCAAT
Source organism: Spea bombifrons (assembly GCF_027358695.1). Classification (NCBI taxonomy): domain Eukaryota; kingdom Metazoa; phylum Chordata; class Amphibia; order Anura; family Pelobatidae; genus Spea; species Spea bombifrons. The sequence continues at coordinate 102,263,699 of NC_071087.1, read as the reverse complement.
CGCCAGATGGCACCAAAATCATGCACAACTCCAAAGGCATATCTAGAATTTCCTTTAGCTAATATACATGCTCTAGTGAGGGCCACCAACTCGGCCACCTGTGCTGAAAAATTAGCAGGTAAAGGTCCTGACTCAATCACCTGAAAACAGTCAACAACTGCATAGCCAGTCCTTCTTTGTCCTTTTGGGTCAATGAAGGATGAGCCATCTACAAACAAATTTAGATCAGCTTCTGTAAAAGGTATCCACTGTCTACAGTATCCTGCCATTCCCAGAAAAGCACGTAACTGTTTCTTTGTACGGGGCACTGGACAATTGATAATAGGGGTCAATCTATCAGGATATATAGACCTATAACCATGGGAAATAAGCTGTCCTAAGTATTTAACTTCAGGGAGACACCACTGTAATTTCAGTTTGTTCACTTTAAGTCCTTTCCTAGCCAGCTCCTGCAACAGATGAAAGGAATCTGCAACACATACTTCTTCAGTAGGGGATGTGACAAGTAAATCATCCACATTAAAAATGCAAATAGGTACTGACTGTCTTTATGCAAAGGTATGCTAAAGAAAGCAGAACTTAGATCAATTACAGTGAAATATTTGGCCTCTGAAGGTATAGAGGACAGGATAGTAGTAGGGTTAGGAACAACAGGAAAAATGGGCTGAACAACTGCATTTCTTAAATCATAGGGGTGTTTAACATCAAAAGAAGGAGGAGGGGAAATTGGGTGCAGAGGAGGAGGGGAAGCAGTAAATTGGGATAAGGGTGATAGAGATGAAAAGGGTGTCGGGACAGAATGGGGAGGGGTGTGAACAGGTTCAGGAATGAGAACAGGAGCATCAGCTCCAGGGGCAACATGATTATAAGGGGGAGGATTAAATATCAAATCATCAATAGTCATATCATTGTTAGTAAGCAATGGAGGATATAACTTATCAACAAATACAACATTCTGAGATTCTTTCTGCAGTTTTTTATCAGTTCCCTCTTTCCTAACAGGATAAAGGGAACTGGCGGCCGCCTGAGGGTGTTGGGAGTTTTCAAATGGAGCAGACTCATTATGCTTTCTCCAGATTTTGAAACCTTCCCTAAACCACATACAAAACACTCTCCATTCATTTTTGGAGACATGTGACATGTCTTTCTTTAAAGTCATACGGAGTCCTTTTAAGGATTCCATATTTAAAGATCCCTGTGAGGGTCAACAACAAAAATTATCCTCATCTGATTCTGAGGCTAATTTCCATTTATACATATATTTCCCATCTTTGCCATGCTTCTTAATCATGGTTTCTAGAGGGGACCCCGGGGTAACTCTGGAGAAAAGATTTCCCATCTTATTCTCCTCTACACAAAACACAAATCTACAATAGCGGGTTAGGCTATGTACTTCTACAATAGCGGGTTAGGCTATGTACTTCTACAATAGCGGGTTAGGCTATGTACTTCTGCAATAGCGGGTTAGGCTATGCACTTCTACAACAGCGGGTTAGGCTTTGCACTTCTACAACAGCGGGTTAGGCTTTGCACTTCTACAATAGCGGGTTAGGCTATGCACTTCTACAATAGCGGGTTAGGCTATGTACTCTACAATAGCGGGTTAGGCTATGTACTCTACTTAGTTGCAACTTCTGACAATACCATACAATACAATAACTTACTTCTTATAAACATACAAAATAGAATAACATGCATGCATCTTACTTACTCAACTCTTATGGATCCCGTCATTCAGATAGGTACCCAGTGGCCGACCCCCGTATCCTCTACCCAATACTTTACACTAAAGGCTTTCTTTTAAAAGAGGTGCCTCTTACCTTTTTTTCAGATGAGCTCAATGTTGGGTAAAGGATCGTGAGTCTGCACCATCTGGATCCTGAGTCCGAAATGTGGGATCCCGGACGAGCCCCCAACTGTGAATGCTCAGTAACTTTGAGACACAGATTCTTCCCAAAAGAGTTGAATAAGCAGATTTTATTGCTCGTGCACACGAGGGAGTGTCATCAGCCAGACTACTCTTCCTCAATGAAAACAACACATGTCTTATATACCTTTACAAACAAGACAGCTACGTGCTAAGATCTGTCTACGTAGCAAGTGTCCTGAAATATACATACAGAAAGATACAGAAAACCATTCATCCTATTATGGTCAGTTTACGGCAAAGACCATGCTTGCAGCTGAGATGATCAATCACTTCTGACCCCCCTCATTGTGGTCCTTGAATAGACTTGGTCAGTTTCTTTTAACTTACTTGGAGCAAGAAATAGCCAACCACCTGTCCACTCTTAACCTTTCATTGCACATAGAGTCACACAGAAAAGGACACTCAGGGTTAACATAAAAATGTCTGCTGAGAAGCTGAAGGCACATATTCAATATTCACACTGACATAAAATGAAAGCATTCGAAAAAGGTATACAATCTTAAAAATGTGACATAAAGCATAAGCAAATACCTTTATTAACTGAAACAATCATACATTTAATAAGTGTCACTGTCCATTTTCATATACAAATATGAATATAAGATTTTTTGGACTATTATACATTCCTCCACAATTCCTTCATACCATAAAAGTTCAAAGGAAAAACATTTAAAAAATAATCTAAAGTCAATGAAAAGTATATTTCAGTAAAACAGCGATAATTACGCATGTGTTTATTTTCAGAGTTTCGGATCACGCTGTACCTGTATGATTACATAGCATTTCTAACCTAGTCTTCATTTGCAAATAGTGGGGATTTTTTTTTTTTCTCTCTTGGAGACCTCCTTGCAATTACTCCTTCACACAATGACACATAATTAGAAGGTCTGGCCTAAACCACAGAGCAATCTCTATAAATAGTTATAGTGGTTTAAACAAATTTACTTCGGAGAATATTTTATCCGTTTATTTCCCGTTCTGGTAAAAAAGAAATAGACTAATATATAAACAGTTACCGTGAAAAAATTAATTGTAGGCCAACTATCGCAATATACTTGGTGAGGCTATTAAAAAAAAAGATCATCAAGTTTGCGTCTGCCAGACCTCTGTGTTGATCCAAGAGAAAGCAAACAAAATGTACCTTGCAATGGAATTTATTGCTTCCTTATAATAAAAGAGCAATAATATGTTCCCCTGACTCCCACTTCCCTCCCCATTTAAAATTAATTTGCAAACATGTACCTTCATTGACGTATTAAGGACTAATCTAAGTTATCTAAGTGTAACCATTTATGGTACACGGGTGTAAAATGCCAACATCAAGCTATACTGTACTTTGAAGGGGATTAAGCTAAATCACACAATCTGCCATTATTAATTGTGAAGGTAACTTTACCATTATTTTCAAAAAGCAGAAAGCCTGTCTCGCTGGCAGTCTGAAGGTCCGGTATAATCCACCCCAAGATAATGGTGGCTTTATGTAACAAGCAGGGGCAGGCTGGGCCGGGGGGCAGGGGGGCAATTGCCCCCCAGGCCGCCCTAAATCCGGGCCGGTGGGCCGGACGGACGACCGGCAGACGAGCATTCAATGCGGCTGCGGCCGCAAAGTTAAAAACTAAGCGGCCGCGAGCAGGATTGAATGAGGCCGTCATGCGCACCTGGCGGGGGGGGGGGCGGTCCGCCCCGGCTGCCGCTCATCTGAGGGGTGCCACCATGCCGGCGCGCCTTCACAAACGATGCGCGCAGCAACTGTGGCTGTGCGCCGGGACTTGATGTCAAATCCCGGCGCACAACACTGAAGCCACACCCACCGTCTTCCGCGCTCAGTGCACAGGACAGGAAGAAGAAGAAGAAGAGGAGGAAAAGTGAGAGTGAAAGAAGAAAAGGTAGGAGAGAGTGGATTATTAAGTGTGTGAGAGTGATGGGTGTTATGCTGAATGTAAGTGTGTGAGAGTGATGGGTGTTATGCTGAATGTAAGTGTGTGAGAGTGATGGGTGTTATGCTGAATGTAAGTGTGTGAGAGTGATGGGTGTTATGCTGAATGTAAGTGTGTGAGAGTGATGAGTGTTATGCCTAATGTAAGTGTGTGAGAGTGATGGGTGTTATGCTGAATGTAAGTGTGTGAGAGTGATGGGTGTTATGCTGAATGTTTGTGAATGAGGGTTTCAGATAGCATGGATGTGTAAATGTTGGGGGATAGCTTGGCATAGGGAGTCCGTAATCACATTCCTTTCATGCCCAGATTCCAGCATGTAGTGGCTGCCTAGGCATGATAGGAGTGTGATTGCTGTTATAAATTATTTTTTGGTCCAACTTCGGTGTGTTAACACTTTTATTGGACAGAATAATTCAATGGCAGTATTAATAGATATATATATATATAAATATATCTATTAATATATATATATATATATATATAATTGCAAACAGCAATCACACTCCTATCATGCTAAGTCAGCCAGCACATGCTAGAACCTGGGCATGATAGGATTATGATTGTTGTTATATATATATATATGTTAATATTGTTGTTGATTTTTTTGTCTAATTTTGGTGTTACTTTTAATAAAGTATTTTAAAGTTTTTTTTTGTTTTTGTTTTGGCCAAGTGAATGCTGAATTTTTAGTTTCAGTCCAGAATTTTCATTTCGGTGCATCCCTACTATATACTATGCCAGTCACTAAAGTGGTAAGCCTACACCACATCAATGTTTGGCTTAGTATATAGTGATAGGGGTTGTCAGTGTCTGGCTCATTGTATAGGCACACATTGACGGTGGTACCGCATAATCCCTAAGTATATAATGATAACAATTTTGCTGTACCCCTGTCAATGTTTGCCTAACCATAGAAACTATGCAGTTTTAAAGTGTGTGTGTGTGTGTGGGGGGGTGCCACATACAGGGTCTGCCACAGGTGCCAAATACTCTAGGTACGCCCCTGCATCATGCGGCTGTCAGACCCAACGGCTATGCCTCAGCTCCTCTTCCCACGTCTTAAAAGGGGTGTGATGAAGAGCTGAGGCATGCGGTGTGTGCACGCCGGCCACTTTAATTTCATTAGGCGCTGGTGGAGTGACTGCCGCACGACGGCCACTTTCAATGTCGCTCGCAGCCGCCTTGATGGTGCAATGGGCCAGTCGACTAGACTTGCCCCCCAGGCCTTAGACTGCCAGCCCTCCCCTGGTAACAAGAGTCTTTAATATTCCTTTTGCAGTACTTGAAAAACAGTGTATAATGTTCCTGTCTATGTACTTATTTCTGAGCTCACAAACCCTGCACACAACACTATCCGGCAGAACCTTGGTGTAAATCCTCAGTCATGTTCAGTCATGTGCATACAGAGAAGGTCCAGTCAGAGTGCACTGCTCTTTAAACCTCAACTACTATGTCCCACACCACAGGGACAATCAGATTATCAATCATCAGGAACAGTCTGTAATTTTCTATAATAATAATTCTGCACCAGAATCTCTAGTTATTGTGATATTTGCATGTGTGTGTTCCAATCACATAGCAGTATTCAAATTGTGTGTTGATATTTACCATATCTAGTTTTAGTTGAGGAACGTTTATTCCTATTTTAGTGCCCCCTGCTAAAGAGAGAGGTCCTTTGCCTGTTATGTATGGTTTGGTCCACATCTACAGCAGGTGGTGGAACAAAAGCTGATGTCAATCTGGATTTATTTCAAAGTGGGCCATTAAGAAGTGGGACTTCACATGGAACTTTTAAGTTTTAAGTAAGGTTTACCTTGGGTCAGATTAGTTAGTGATCTTAAACTTCAGTTAGCAATATAGGCTATTTCTAGGCTTAGGGCTTACGACAGCAGTCCCATACCCAAAATAAGGAGCAAAGAGGCCAGCACTCAATGGGCAGAACTGCTTTTTTTGGACAATGTGCCACTGTTTAATGGGCTGAGCTGCATGCTTTTAAGGCACGGAGCTCCAGAATATGACATTTTATCTGGACGCTCCACATTGAGGATGGCGGCCACAGAAGGGGCATTCCCCTGGGTCAGGTAAATACACCACAAGGTATTTCAGACTTCGGTGAAAGGTTTAGGCTTAAAGACAGACATAAAGCTACCCGGAACATAGGGCGCGGCCCAAGAAATAGAGTTTAAAGTCGTAGAGCTTTAGACAAGTCAAGTAGTTATATGATGTCAAATTCTAATCTAAATTACACCAGATTTCACCAGACATGTTTAATGTTTAAAAAAATACACCTTACCTTGGTACTATTGTCCAAGAATCTCTATCAACACACATTCATCCTGGGTATAGAGAGATGATGGTTATTTGTTCTATTGAACACAAACTATGCAGTAATCTCCAATCTAACTGCAGTTGGACAGCTTATCAGTTTACAAAAAGAAAACAAGATATTTACCAAGGTATTCTATATAGAACAGCTCAAACAATTCAGCAGCTCTCAGGGAACAAAACCAGCTCTTCTTCTTAGATCAGGAACAGGGGCGTACCTAGAATATTTGGCACCTGGGGCAGATCCTGTATCTGGCACCCCCACCACACACACAAAAAATAATTTTGGCAAGAATATTTATTTCACAAATTTGTAAACTTTATGTCAACTAGAATATTATTATTCTTATTATCTTTTATTTATATAGTGCCAACAGTTTACGCAGCGCTTAATACAATACATATATTCAAGGGGTACGACAAGACGAGAATTGACAGACTAAGGCAAATCTATACATTATGTGGAGAGAGCCCTGCTCGCAAGCTTACAATCTTGGGGGAATGGGGTGACAAACATAAGGCACAGAGAAAGGGTGAGCGGTAGTGCGGTGGTTCTAACAATTACAAGGAAGTTCTAGCAGCTAAGATGGTGCGGCTTCTCTGACGAAGTGGGTTTTGAGATTTTTCTTAAATGTTGGGAGGGAGAGTGAATGCTGAAGGTTCCTTGGGAGTAGATTCCAGAGATATGGCGCAGCTCGAGTGAAATATATGAATATATGGCGATATCTTGAAAAAGCCCTCCCTGGACCTGACTGATCTGTCCCAACTACTGTCCCATCTCTCTACTTCCTCTTGCTTCCCAGCTTCTTGAACAAATTGTGTACAATCAACTACGTTTCTTGACCCTCTTCAATCAGGATTCCACTCTCGACATTCACTGCTAAATTCAAGGGCCTCTACTTTATGTTAATCCTACTGGACCTTCTCGCTGCTTTTGACACTGTAGACCACCCTCTTCTCTTTAAAACTCTTCATGATCTTGGTCTCTGTGTCACTGCTCCCTCCTTGATCGCTTCCCATCTTTTTGAACACTCTTTCCGCATCTTCCTCTCCAGTAACACTTTCTCTACCCTTACTCTATCACAATCAGTGGCGGAACTAAGTGGGGCCCAGGGGTCGCGACTGCGACCGGGCCCTGGAGTTCTGCCAGTCAGGGGGGGCCCAAGGGGTGCCGAGCGGTTGCTCAGAGTGCAGTGTTGGGAGCATGAGGCGTTTGTCTCGGGTGCCGGCGCTTCACGCTGAACGCCGGCATATGACGCTCAGCAGTGAAGCGCCGGCACCCGAGACAAACGCCTCACGCTCCCAACACAGGAGTTGACGGTAAGTGACCTACAAAGGGGGGGGGATAGGGAGGGAGTGGGTAGATCGTGAGAAGGGGGTGGGTAGGGAGGGAGAGGGTAGATCGTGAGAAGGGGGGTAGGGGGGGAGAGGGTAGATCTTGAGAAGGGGGTAGGGAGGGAGAGGGTAGATCGTGAGAAGAGGGGGGGTAGGGAGGGAGAGGGTAGATCTTGAGAAGGGGGGTAGGGAGGGAGAGGGTAGATCTTGAGAAGGGGGTAGGGAGGGAGAGGGTAGATCTTGAGAAGGGGGGTAGGGAGGGAGAGGGTAGATCGTGAGAAGAGGGGGGGTAGGGAGGGTAGATCTTGAGAAGGGGGTAGGGAGGGAGAGGGTAGATCTTGAGAAGGGGGGTAGGGAGGGAGAGGGTAGATCTTGAGAAGGGGGGATAGGGAGGGAGAGGGTAGATCGTGAGAAGGGGGTAGGGAGGGAGAGGGGAGATAGTGAGAAAGGGATAGATGGGTTGGGGGGGCCCTTAACAGATTCTCGCACCGGGGCCCTGAGGTTTCTAGTTATGCCCCTGATCACAATAGTGCAATCATCTCCCCATCCCCTCACGCTCATTGCCTTGGTGTCACCCTTGACTCTAACCTCTCATTCATTTCCAGTTTGCCTGAAAAATCTGCCGTCTCCATCTTAAAAACATTGCCCGCATTCGTCCCTTCCTATTTATACTAGTGTGGCTGGCCCTTCCCTACAGTGGCACTTTTACCACTTTTATTATACCCTAACTCCTTCTATTAAAGCTTTCCTTACCTCTTGTTTATGTAAACCAAACTGTTATGTTATTTACTACTTGTACCATAGCAGTAGCATAGTTGAGGATGTCTCTCCGTATACAGGGCATATCAGTTAACAGTTATCAATATATTGTAACAAAGATTTGTCAAGCATGGTAACCGTAGACTAAATCTAGTAATGCTTGTGCTTCTTTCTCTTCCACATTCACAAAACACTAAAAATGATTTACACAGCTAATTTTGTTTGCAGATCAGAAATATAATCAATAATCATCCTTGTTATTAGCCAGATTACATTCCATTGGTTCAGGACAAGTCCCCTTTTTTCTGTAAAAAAAGTATTTCTTACAAGATAGTAATAACTGTCAATTGATATTCGCTCACGATTTTCCTACTGAAGAAGCCATTATATTCCAAATATTCCAGGAACAAGGGTTTTGCATTACAATCAGATTCATTTAAAAAAAATGGAAATGAACATGGAACATTTGCAGGGTATTGCTCAATCCCCTGCCTGAAAATATAAATAAAAATAGTAAATATGTTCCCAAACACATAATACTCTCTACAAGAGGGGGTTTATGTTTGTTAGCTTGGTTCATTTAAATGAAAATGGCTCTCCCAGATAAGTGACAAACATAATTATATGAAACTTAACCTTTTTTCACTAACAGAAACTGAAATTTGAGTTTTCTTGGCCTAGTCTCAACACATGTAACTATGATATTAGAAGCTGAATAATGTGTGCATTCATCCCTTGTTTCTTTGGCTCATAGTAAACCCATCTCCATGTAAAGTTTTCTAAGTATTCTTTGTTATATTTCTTTTCAAGGAATCCACGTTACGTTCTTCAAAGCTATATTCTTTTTAACAATGAAAGCCTTCTTGAACCATATTAAAATACGCCTGCGCTTCTTTCAATATACATTAGAGTCGGATCGCTTTATGCGTTGATGAAAACTAGCAACCTGGGGATGGGCCAAGACCCACGTCTTATTTGAGGCTCAGTTTCCAACACAGGAAACTGTTGGTTAACTGCGAGAAACATTACGAGAAAAAGTCTTACTCTGCCCTACAGGAAGCAAAGATCAAAATCATAAAAAAATTTAAACAAAACAAACACGCAAAAACGTATATTTCATTTTTACAGGCTTTCTGCACATAAGAGGTGTGCTTATAACACACATACTGCCGAGGAATAACCGTCCTAGGAGATATCAAAGACATGAAAACTTTTATGTGCTTTCAAAACTGCTTTCCTTTGGTGATATATCTAGTATCATACATTTTTATGTTATTGAAAGACCATGATATTCGATATGTCTTTGAGTGATTGTGCAGACATCCACTTATAATTACTCACTCATTTTTGCCATTCACAGTGTACATGTTCTCACATCAATCCTTTCCCCTTCTCATTACAACTTGGCATTACTTATGTATGTTTTGCTTATCTTATCTATGTCAATTTAATAAAAAAAAAACATCTGAATTGTAGACCGACTTGTGAATCAATCTAATCTTGACTTCCAAAGGCCGCACAGGGGGCTTGTTACGAAATATATCTTGAACAAAGTGCATGACAGGTAGATCAGGAAAAATGCACCGTTAAGGAGGAAGCGATTAGACATATTCCTGAAGTGTCAACGTGGGCTTTCTGTGTCAAGGTACAGTCTCTCTGCCTTGATATGTATGAAATATAATTTTTATATTACAAATTAATACAAAAGTACTTTATCATTATTATTTAGTATTAGAGACGCAGGGGCATTTCAATTAGTGTTAATAAATCAACACGGGGGGAAGTATTTCAAAGTTGAAAACAACAATATGACGACAACTTTAGATGATTGATAGGAGGGTACTGGATATTATATTAGTTAGTTAGTTATAAAACATATTAGATCGTATTGTATCCAATCCATTTCCCACATATCCAATGAGGTTGCTGTTACACAGAGGCGGGGGTCTCCCCCTTCTTCGCAGGGGCTGAGGCTGCTGTGTAGTAGTAGAAGAGGGTGGTCTCCCCATTCTTCTCAGGTAAGTAACACACGGTTGACATTTTAACTACACTTAGAGTTGGAGGATCTCACCATTTGGCCTAAAAGAAGAGGAGGGACATTGAATGAGCTGATCTTCGCTTGTCCAATTAGCTCACTCCTGTCATATCATGCTGAGGGCTTGTCCAATGGCTGTGCTGCATCTTTTAAAAGAAAAAAGCGGAGTAGTAACAAAGAGAGTGACTGCTATATTTGACACTGCTGTGCTGCATCTGTTTATTTTACAGAGTGAGATTCTTCTGTGTTAGACTTGTTGAGGCTCAGACTGCTATTTCCTACCGCGCCTAAGACTCTCTAAAGTTTGATTTAAATAAGATCATTAATTTGCTTAAGATCATTTAACCAGTCCACCACGATCCTTAGCCTTATGATTCTAAGCTAATTTCGACCCTCTTTCTTCCATCCATTGGTCTTAAATTCAACTTCTTCTACGCATTTATTGCTCGTTTCCATGGCAACCAAAATTCCCCCCCTAAAACAAATTTTCGCAGGCGCGCAAGTCTACTTCTTATATACGCATTACACGCTTCTAATAACATTCACTGCTTAATGATATCCACAGCTTTAACGGGCACTTAATACGAAACAGACCTCTTCTACAGGCAGTGAATATTGTTGTTCAGCCGTTTCCAGGCTCTGTAACTGTATTGTATAAGCATAAAGGTACGCCCCTATGTTTGTATACCAACATATACAAGGTAACGACTTACATTTTTGTATTCCACATAGAGCATTTTGTATAGAATGTACTCTTAAAGGAACAGTAACACTCCCAATTATTTGGAATGTTTATAGTATTTCTGAAATAACAGGAAAATAAATAACAGTTTGGATTTAGATTTTCTATTTGGTGTTAATATCCATGTTTAAATTAAGACTACCAAAAAAAAAAAAAAAAACAAAACAAAATAAACAAATACAAAAGAATGGAGCACTGATTCTTCCCCACAACATTAAAGGAAATAAAGGTTGTGTTGAATACATGTATCTGTTAATTTATGTGAAAGCAGTTCTGTGGATATATGAGTCTATGTTTTACAATAATAAACTGTTCATTCCTGCTGTATTTAATTCACGGTAGTTGTGTCTACTTATTGGGTACACATAGCAGGGTTCCAAGGTAAGCATGCTGGCTGGTTAGTACAAGTAGCATTTTGATTTTCAAAACTTTTTTTTTTTTTTCAAATGTGGTCATTCTGCCACCATGTCCTTTTTGGTAGATCGTTGAAGCCGGCCACTTCAATTTAGCCCATCAAACTATATGTTTTGAAAAACCCAGGGTCACCAGCCTGTCAAACTTTATGGTAGTTATTTTTTTCCACACACATTTTACTTCAGATATGAATTTACTGCTCCTGGTATTTGCCACTGTTAAACACCACCTCAATATCCGTTCAGGAACATCTCCTAAGTACAGGGATACACCTCATGCATGGGTTTGTTGGGTTATTTGGGACCTTTGTGAGTTGTGCTTTTTTTGGATTTTAAAATGCCAATCCACAAAGGATTTTATAAGCACATACAGAATTTACATTTCAGACCTCTACGGGTCGATATCACGGCATGTCAGCAACACCGATTACAATTGCTGATCACATCCTAAGGTCTGTTTTAGCCATCCGCCACCGCCTTTGTTGATCACTTCGGCGGCCATTTTTCTCGGCGACTTTCCTCCCATGATGCAGGGCTGGCCTCTGTGGATGCTGCAAAGCCATTGCAGGTATTTGAAAGCGTTGCATCACGAGAATGTACATGTACGTGAAGGGGATAATCAGATACCAGCAATAAAACATAAAAATAAACAGTCTAGGCCCAACAACTGAATTTTTTTTTAATGCACATTGTAAATTAATTAGACAACAATGCCTTGTACAACATTCTAGCTTTTGCCGTTTAAAGACTTTAGAACATGGGTTTAAAATGAAGTGAACTATGATTGAATCTTTTCTATATGCCTGACCTGGGGTGGCTAGAAATTTCAACCATTAAAAGGCTATAGATAGCCCGCAGCTCCTTGGGTTACCCATAAGGCCTTCGTTCGTGGCTCGTTCCTCCGAATTGCGGCTAGAAAGAAGAAGTTGCGGCGCCAAGCCATAGACTCCCTCACCGCTAAACTCTCCTCACTAGAACAGGTCCACAAGCGGACGCTAGACCCCGGTGTTCTTCGGGAAATTGTTCAACTGCGAGGCGAGCTAAATGTCCTTTTCAGCAATGACGTTCTGCACTCCTTGAACCATACCAAGCAAAAATTCTTCGAGTCCGCTAATAAGCCCGATGCCATGTTGGCGCGCCGGTTACGTGCCCAAAGGAAATCGCAGAACATCTGTAAGATCATTGACTCTAGCAACACTCATTGGGTGTCACCTAAAGACATTGCTCAACAATTTGCTCTCTTTTACGGGACTCTGTATGACGGCAACAAGGCCCCCAGAAACCGCTCCGGGAGCGCTTATATTCGCCGATTCCTTGACTCGCTGCCCGCCACGAAACTCTCTGACCAGCAAGTTGACTTTTTGAATCAAGAGATCTCGGAAGACGAGCTACTCGCTGCCATCTCCAGTGTCAAGCCGGCCAAGGCGCCAGGGCCGGATGGACATCCGGGCTCCTACTATAACCCTATCTCGTCCACTTGTCTCTCTGCCGAACCTGTACTCGATCTTGAACGAGTTCTCTCAGATTTCGGGCTACAAGATCAACGCCGCAAAATGTGAGGCCTTAAACATCAATTTGGCTGCTGAGACGCAACGGACTATTGCCGCGTCTTTCCCGTTCCAATGGAGACCGTCGTCGCTTAAATATTTGGGCATTAACCTTACCAACAGCCCCCAGACGCTTTACGCTGCGAATTACGCTCCGCTCTTGTCGCTGCTACGCCGGGACCTTCGGCAGTGGTCGCAGTATCGCATATCCTGGCTGGGCCGGATCTACGCGGTCAAAATGAATGCGCTGCCACGTCTGTTGTACTTATTTCGCGCCCTGCCGATTGCTGTCAACACCAGCGACATTGACTCGTTCCAATCGTGCATCTTCCAGTACATTTGGAATGGCAAGCGGGCCAGGATCAACCGGCACACGATGTACCTACCTAAGGAGCGGGGCGGTCTGGCGGTCCCATGCCTTCACCTTTATTATCTGTCCGCCAGACTTTCGCAGCTGGAATCTTGGTCTTTTCCGGCTGGCACGCTGCCCTGGATTGACATCGAACGCGCCTGCCTACCTGACCGTCAGCTCCAGTTATGCCTGTGGCTTGACCATGGTCGGTTGCCGGGCTCTCCGCTTCTCTCTACTATGCAGACGTCCTACTCTCTCTGGAAGAAAGCTAGATTTAAATACCAGCTACGGGGCCGTGTGTCCCAACTGACCCCGCTGTTCTTTAACCCCCTCTTCCCGGAGGGCGTAGATACGCGACGCTTTCAGTGGTGGATTGAGGCAGGCCTGTGTAGGTTGGGTGCCTTGGTGCGCAGGGGGCGAATCCTTTCGTTTGAGGAGCTGCTCGACCACAACCGCATCCCCCAAGCCGAGAGGTTTCGATACCTACAAATCAGACATTTTGTGCTCACTCTCCTACGTGAAGCCGGGGTCTCCGAGCTGACCCCCTTTGAACAAAGATTTCTCACCCGCCGCAGACTACGAGGCTCTATCTCCTTTCATTACTCCTTCCTGCTGACCAAGACATACGTCCATCCCCCGTCGTATCGGGCGCGCTGGCATGAGGCTCTGCGCCAAACCTTTGAGGACGATGATTGGTGTAGAGCGGCGACTAACACACATCGCATTACTGTTAACACAGTTATCCGAGAGCGGTCCTACAAGGTTATTGCTCACTGGTATCTCTCACCGGTGCGGCTTTCCAAGCTCTGCCCTACATCCAACGCCAACTGTTTTCGCCACTGTGGCGAGGTGGGCACTTATCTCCACGCCTGGTGGTCCTGTCCGCTTGTCCTGCCTATCTGGTCTAGGTTTTTCCGGGCTATCTCGACGGCATTGGGCACTCCAGTGACTGCTTCCCCCCAGACGGCTCTGCTGAACATGGATGTGTCTACACTGCAGCTGTCTGTACCTGGGCGTAAATTGGTTCATCGGATCTGTGCCGCTATTAAACAAGCCGTGGCCAGGAGGTGGAAGGGAGTCCCTCCAACAGATGCTGAAATTCATTCCAATATTTGGCATATCATCTCTATGGAAAGGATTACAGCTAAACTTCATGATGAGATGCAGAAATTCTCCGATATCTGGGACCCCTGGATTGCTGCCTTCTCCCAGGGGAGCTCTGTTTTGCCGCTGGTGTCCCTTTGACTCGCCGCTGATGTGCGGTCTGTCCTGTTGCGAACTTTTTTTTTTTTTTTTTTCCTCTTCCTCTTTCTTTTCTCTCTTTTTCCTCTTCTCTTCTTTTCTCTTTTCTTCCCTGCTTCCCCACGGTCTTCTGCCCTCCTTCCCCTCCCCCTCCCCGTGGCTGCTATTTGCTGATTATTCAGTGCATATGCCATCGCATTCGTTGTCTTTCGGTGCCTTCGGCATCGCTTGACGGCTCTGACGCTCTGCACGAGCGCTTACCGGATCACCAATAAGCACAAAAAAACCCCCCAGAAAATACTGTCGACTATCGTTTATTCAGTTTTCTTTATGTTTTTGTGCCGTATGCATATTTGCTGTGCCAGTCGTATTTGTATGTACCATCTCTTAATGCTGTACCAGGAGGGCCTTTACCCTTTTTACGGTCTTTTGTATTCTCGTATGGACCTTGCTGGCTATTTCATGACTGGCTGTTTGTTTCTCTTTTACGCCATTTGCTGTATTGCTGTCGACTTCAATAAACATGTTTCAAAAAAAAAAAAAAGGCTAAAGATAGGAAGGCCCGGAGAAGAAGAAGAAAAGAAAATCGTAAAAAAATTTTTTTACCCCAGTCACCCACCCCCCCAGTGTTTTTTTTTGATCCGGAGAAAGTGGAAAAAATATGGAGTGTGGAATATGTTTTTTTTTTTTTTTACAATGATAAATAACGTGCATGACATGGTATTCAAACTATGTAACAGGAAAACCTTCATGTAAAGTCTCAAATCATTGCAAGTTTTCTCACCTGAAGACAAGCAAACGCTGGAATACAATTCAAGTACTCAGAATGTAAATTTTCAAACAGGAGCGATGTGCATTTCTGTCTCTAGGGGGCTTCAGGGGAGGTTTGGTTTAGTTTGGTTGTGGCCGGGCTCCATCTTGTTGGTGTACAGTAGTTGATTGTTTCTGTCCTCTCCGTTAGGCCCTAGTTGACAGATAAGAGGTTAAATTTGGTTATCGTTATAACCTTTATCTAAACCATTCCTATTGATGATCTCCCCCATCACAGTGCAATGTTTACCTATAGTCTGAGCCTGGCCAGTGAATCGTTTTTCAATGATTTTCAATTTGTAAAAAAACTATTCCACTCTGCACTTTGTCCAAAATTTCAATTTTCTTCAGGGAAAAAACCCCCCCAAAAAAACGTTTTTTTCATGGCTTTCAAATTTCCGTAATTTTTTAAATCATTAAACAGGGCTCTGACTGTATGTATGCGGAAGGGGAGAGATTGAACATGTGAAACAGGGCACAAAACCCACAATTTTAACAGCAAGCACGGACACTAGTTCAAAAGAAAAAACGCAACACTGCCTTAGCTGAAAAGGTCACTGTTTATTATCCAAATCTTTCAATTATATACATACTACAAAGCTGAGACTGTCCAATTGTAAATAGAAATTGTAACCTTAAGAAAAATAAAGATGTTTGATTTTATTTGGTACACAATTTAAAAAATTATACAACTATAAATCCCAATACACAGATAGGCACTTAAATTATTACAGAACGCCCTGAGGAAAAAAACAAATGCACTTTTTTTCTGCATTGCGTACATTAGAGAACAACCCCAGCATTAAGTTGTATTAAAATATATCTATATTAAAAATTTCAATTGGTGGTATCATAAAATAAATAGAAAATAATATTTAAATACAAAATTTCTTGTTGCCAGCAGTACCCATAAAATGGCCAATTCGATGAGCATTTAAAGATCTTACAGCAATGGAGTGTCTCAGAGTGTCAATGATTTAGAACACGCAAATAATAAATATTTTTATGCAAGCCATATTGTAATTAACATATTGTAATTAACAATATTGTAATTAACATTTCTTTTGAACTTTCGAATGTTATTCACAGGGATTGAAATGTTTACGTGGGTGCCAGGGATTGAAATGTTGATGTGGGTGCCAGGGATTTTAAGCAGAAGTAATACATTTGTTGGGAACTAAATTTAAGAATTATATATACACACACATACCATATATATTTTACATTCATACACACACACACCTGTTTATGTGACACTACAAGATTAAAGAAAAATATAATCTGTATAAGAGCGGTTTGTTTGGCTGGCTGAGGATTGCAAATAAATGAAAAATTAGCAAACATATATTCACACACACTCATTCATTTTCCCATAAAGGCCAGATGATTGAAAAGAGAAATAGAAAAAGGACTAAGAATGTATGGTATGCCACCAATTTAAATTCCTTTGGAATTATTGCCCCTGGAAAAAAAAATCCAATTTCAAAGAATGTTTGGGACGTTGCCATTAAAAAAGGTATACACTTTTTGACACTGGCAACACTTGCACGGAATGATGCCCAAGCAACAAGGTGAGAGTTCAGCTCCTGTGGAACCTATAAAAGGTGGAGCTTTCCCACAGGTACACATTTATAGTGCCATCATAGAACACTGACAGTTGGGTAGTTACTGGTCAGTACATCAAATATAAAATTACTTTACCATTCTTACCTGCCACAGCCATCAAGGAGCAGAACACAGATTAAGGCACTGTACAAATACACCTGTTGGCCATTGTGTTGTCACTAAGAGTTATGACCTCTAAATTGAGCCACCATCAAAGATTCATTGAAACTACCCGAAGTTCTAGTAACTACAAAAAAGGCCATGGCCAAACGCGTGCTTCAAAGCAAGGCAGCAGCCTTTAATATACAACTATGTGTAAAAGGAGTACAAACATTACACATATGGCTTATGGTAGACTCCACAAAGACACTTCATTACTGGCAGGTGTTACTGTTGAATAAATAAAAATAAATATATAGAGACTTTCCCCTGTTATCTTCTTGTAGATATGTTACTTCGGCCATCGCTTCAGAGATACTTAGTCACCGGTTCTTTACACATGCTCATAAACATAATAAAATGGCTTCCAACCTCAAATTTGACCTACACAGCAGATTTGAGAATGATTCACAACACACCTATTTAACATCACCATGTCACCTTAAGGTTAGAGAAATTGGGCATGAGTCATAATGGTCATGGTTGTCCACTAAAAAGTGAGACAGAGGTAAAAACCTCTCTAAGTGTATATCAAGCCAGGAATTTGCAGGTAACATTTGAATTTACCACCTTTACTATGGATAATTAGGGAGAAAAGTCGTCGAGCCGCTACTGTAAAAGGTTTGCCTCGCACTGTACAAGCTGTAGGTGAGATGACTCAAAATCTCCTCTCATCATCCAATACACCAAAAACTAAATCAAAGGCAATCACTCCTTTTGCAAACAATACAAAAAATGCTTGCAGGTCAATATTCTTTGTTAGATTTACGCACAGATTGAGTGCAGCACAATTTAGTATAATAGGACTTTTGGACATGAAAAGCACTGGGGATTCCCACTCAAAATTTACAAGTCCCTTTCTGGATGCAGAGCTGTGTGTCTCAAGTGTTCCTCTAGGCACTGGATCGCAATGGGGTCTGTATCGATGTCAAATTTATTGGCAAATAAATGGTGTTTTCCCAGCATTAACTGCAAGTCTCCAGCACCGAATACACAAACGGCACGAACATGCGTCCCGCTGCAGGGTGGATATGGTGCTCCCTTTGACACTTCCCCTTCCAAGTACTGCCATTTTACAAACCTAGCAATCGCGTTCATATCGGAAATGTCATATTTGCCGTTAGCTGGCACAGAACCTGGCACTTCTGGAATTCTCTGTAGAGTAGCCCATAAGTATTCATCTGGACTGTAGGTGTCTTTAGACCATTCCAAAAACGCCTGAATTTTCTCATTTCTCAAAACATAGCTCACAAACGCTCTACTGACAACAAAATAAGCACTACCGGAAAAAATCGGAACTTGTAACGGCGGTGCCTTTTTGTCGGTTTCAGTTTTGCGGATGGCACCATCCATGATCTCATAATGTTTCCTCCACCGTACTTCCTTGTGTGGCGGCATCTTTTCGGTTTCAAGGCTGTTGGCACCCTTTAAAGCTTTTAACGCCTCCACAGTTTCTCTGTTGGTTTTAATAGGAAAGTCCATACCACAGAGGTTGATTAAGTATTTCCACTGTCCGCCAAGAGCATGTAGGTCCTTCATGCAGTTGAGATCGGCCTGAACGCGAGACCATGATGCATATACCACCGTCTCCAACTGGCTGGCAATAAAGACATTATCAAAACAGGCTGCAAGTGCCTCAACTGCTGCCTTAAAAGATTGAGGGGATTTTTGGTCAACATGAATGCAGTAATAATTTTGGGGCATATATATGGAACGCAAGAGTCTCTCTAGCATGTCAATCTTATGGTGAGCGACTATCGAATAAGCAATAGGGAAGTCATTCTCTTCCTTGCTTAGAGGAAAAAGAATATATTTCCGATCTTTGGTAAAAGAGTCACAGTCTTTTGTCATATTAATGTAGTCATTTTCCGTCAGCCGTTGATGCCGTTTTTTGTAATCAACGGTTAACAAATCTAGTTTGGCATTCTGGATCTCTTCGATATCGCCGTGCAGAATTTTGGTGCAGTTCACATGACCGTCCTCCCTAGTCAACTCCAAGTTGCGGCCGCTACCGCTAAAAAACGATTTGTGGTGATTTTTCACCACTGTTATGGTTGCTATCATGAGAGCGGCGAAAAGCAGAAGGTTCACTCTATTCCTTTGGCAGTGACGTAATTTTCTTTTCAGCATTTCAGATGAGAGTCTGTGCCCTTCAAGTGATAAAACTAAATCGCTTTCACAATGAATGCCTTGAATGAGAAAAGATGATTACACTGGGTCTGATGTCAACCATAGCATTTCTTGGCAACAGGAAGCAAAGAAAACCTAAAAAGAAATAAGAAGTCATGAGTAAATGGCTGTACAACTGCATGATAAAAACAAACATGTCAATCATTTATTTATATATACACGTTTCGGGTTTTCTTGGTTTAACCTTTCATCATTTCACTTTTTAAAACTTTATCAGGAGATGCCTTTGGGGACATTCCAGACCTTCACAACCGCAAACTGCTTACTTTATACTACGATGCGGGTTTTTTCTCTCTCTTTTTTTTTAAACTTTTATGTTAGGGGATAGCAGGAAGGGTGCTAAGTGTTTGAGTCATTTTCTTTTTCTCGATTTAACCGGTTATCATTTTACTTTGTCTGGAGACGCCTTTGGGGGCACTTCCCAGACCTCACGATCTCTCATGTAACCAGATGGTGCAAAGACCACCTAGCACAAAATCCGTAGGACAAAGTCGTGCACCCCATGGCCAGTACCCGGTTAACTATGTATTGTGCAGAGTCAGCATTGCCCTTCATATACAAGAAGCTGATGACTAGTGAAGTCATTGAGCTGAAACAAAACTCCAAAGATGCAGGTAAGCAAACGGAAGGAGAAATATTTCATAGATCAGTGCACACTTCTCTATGTAGGTGCGCTAGATCAGAAACTGTCATTACAGCTAACTAAAGACATGATAAATGCTAAATTCAATCGGTTCTTCCATGTGGATAAAGAGCTTGACTGCTTTTGTATCCATTTCTAAAATTTTACTTTTAAAATAGATATACAGGTATGAAGCATGGACTGCATATTGCAGTACTGCAGGTACTGCAATATAATCTCATTCCAAAAAATGAAAAAATCCAAAAACATAAAATAATTATAATCATATAAAACCCAACACAGACTCTTTTAAGATTGCTATGGCAACAACAGGTGCACGCATCCACATCACATGACAAATGTGTGTTTCTGGCAAAAATTATGAATGAGGCATTCGACTACTAGATCGCTAAATGGTTTGCATGATAAAGATTAATCAGGAAAGAGATCTCAAAGAGCGAGAGGGGGAGATGGATAGATCAGAGAGAGCATTTAATAATTCTCTCTTACAAGGTAAACTTAAAGGGGTTTAATAAAGTCCAGGAGGGAAGTTTATCTCAACTGAGCAGAAAGGTTAGAAGTGGAACAGAGGTTTGGATGTAATGAAAGGGCATTTTACTTTACTGAGGGGATGGTAGATAACTGGAACAGCCTGCCAGCAGAAGTGGTAGAGGCCAATCTAGGGAGGCAATTTACGCATCCAATGCATTGGCATAAAGCTATCCCAAATCTATGACCAGACCAAATCTTTACATTAGGCAAAGCGGACAAACTAGATGGAGCAAATGGTTCTCTTCCCTGCCATCAAATTGTAAGTTCCTATTCCTGGAATGGGTTTGGGTATATAAAAGTATTATGTGCAACAATTACAATATGTGATACAGTTTAAATGTAGTTCAAAATACAATTTAAAACTAAGCAGAAAAGGTAGAATAGTATCAGTTTTTATTTTGTATTAAAGGATAGTTAAAACCCCCTACCCCTTTAAGAGGCTTTTAAAAAAGCTTTTAAAATGATCTACCTAAAAAGGGGAAAAAAAACAAAAAAAAACCCCCAGGTTTCACTAATTATTGTCCCTAGTGAGCAGGAGTACTATAATAGCCCTTACACATTAACAGATAATTGAATTTAAATGCAGCCAATTCAGTTATTCCGGCACACACTGAAATACAGTTGGGCACTGGCAGTTGGGACACTATCATGGCAAAAATGCTTATCCTGCTTTCCGTTACATAAATTATAAATTATTATAAATTTAAATGAGCCCTTAAAATATGAAAAGTTAGTTTTGCTTGCCTCCTTTCTGGCTGGTGTATATACAGAGCATATGAATTGCTGGTCCCATTGCTAGTAACCATACAAAACAAACAGCAAGTCACATTTTACTTTGTGTACACAATAATAATAAAGAAAAGAAATATGTATTTAATTGCAAGCCCAGGTTAGTTCAGAACAGGGCTTGACAAATCCTGGGCGCCAGGTCATCGTGACTCGAAAGCACTACCTGGCGCCTGGGAGGTATGCCTGGCTGGGGCTGCTCGTAAAACTTTACTTAGGACATGAAGTAGTGCATATCAGCAGATGCAACCGGGACATACAGAAAATTGCTGCATACACTAAACCCCGATCCTCCTTCCTCAGACCTGTCTGCAGGGCATGTAAACTGTCCGCCGCCGTCTCTCGGGGCCACGTAATGCGGGTGCCGTGCGTCCATGGCACCTGCCTCAGCGCCCCCTAGTGTTTCCTGTTGCAAATGCTTATGAATGCTCATGCACACTCTTCAACCTTTTCAAGTGAGAGAGTGCCACCTTTAAAATAAAAATAAAAAGAAAATAAAAAAAATCTATTTCTTGGCAGTCTAGACACCCAAACACTCATTAGTATATACTTACAATATACAATACATTTAAAAGCTGAAAGAAATAGTGTTCCAATTAGCAGTGCATAAGCGGCAAGCAGGTTGATTATTATACTTGGGGAATGTTTCTATCCTGATCAATATTTTAGTGTGATTTCGTGTACGAATATGGTTTGAAACAAAATAATTGAATTTTACTTTCCTGGGAAATACCTGTCTCCTAACTGAGGTAGGGAAGGAAGATAAAAAAAAACAAAAAAAAAAAACCCATGGCAAATGCATTGCAAATGCCATAATGGAAGCAAACATACTCATGCATAAAACAAATTTGGGTGGGTAATAAACGTGCTGCACAGAAATTCAACCTCTCATGCCATTCCCGGAAGTACAACAGGGAAGGCAGCTCTTGAAAGACTTTCCTGGTGAAGCTGCGTCTGCTGAAGACAATGTCAAGGTGATAATGTCTAGCGAACTTATGCAGGCTACTCCTGACTGCAGATATGTTTGGAAGAGGCCACAGCTCTCTGAACAAGATGCAGTTACTGGTGTAGTAAAACACACCTGCTCATACCCAAGAAGTATCATAATCTGTTGAGGATCGTGGACAAAAAGGATGGAAAATGAATCTCCGTCCTCGCTAACTAAACTAACAAGGGGGAAAAAAAAGAAAAGAAAAAACAAGACACTTCTTTTATGGAGTGCTAAAATCTTACCCAATGTAATAGCTACCTGGCGGCACCGGACCTTTGTCTGGGAAGGCATCCAGGGCTGTAATTTGTACTTTCATAGTTGCAGGACACAGTGCCATTAGAACTCCATCCTGCAGAAAGTTTAGTATGACAGTAAATCTCAACCAGAGGCACTACTGTCAGATTTTATAATGTGCAACTGGTGACATGTTTCCTGCTGTGCATAAGCATCTAAACAAAAAGGTTCAGATAAGCTTTTGCTGACTCATAGGCACCTTTCAAAAATGTCAACTTTAGAGAACCAGGATCCAGGATCTGGTTGTACAACTGGATCTCGAGACAGACAGCACTGAGAGAGGCAAGGGTGGTTTCTGTGACAATCTCACGAATTCCAAATACCAGATGTATGGGGCATGGCATCTAGACCTTGCATACTTTTGCCTGGGTTCCGGGAAGGAAAAAAAAAAAATAAAAAAAAAAGTGTTGACAGCAGTGGACATAACCTCAATCTCTAGATGATTCATTTACTTTGCATTACAAAGTGTTGACTGACTTCTGTTGTGACATCGCCACTGACTTAATGACTTCTAAACCACTAGCAGTTTGCAACAGTTCAGGAAACAAAAATGTTCTCTAGCCACCATTCGTTCACCAATTTGTTTTTAAATACGCTATCCAACCCACAGAACTGGTGCCAGCAGCGATGGATGTCCAATCGGGAGAGAGCCAGGAAGGACTGAAGTGGTGCACGTGGGCCAACACCCAAGAGACAACATACCTTTAAATAATTATTAGCCCTAGGGTTGGCATGCTGAACCTGATAAAAACCTTATTTTCCCACAGCAGTCGAAGAGACTGTTTAGGGCCATCCTCTACTTCTCAGAGCTGAAAAGAGTATAAATGGAAGGTCCAAAAAAAGAGAGACCCCAAGAGGTAATATTCACAATCCTAAGGAATATCTAATGATTTGCATGAATGGGTATATGAAGATATGCATCCATAATATCCATTACACCCACAAAACCAAAGTAGATTCGACTTCGCTATTCTGAATTTTATTTTACAGCCGTTATTGTTACAGAGCACATACATGGGCAGAGAAGATAGTCAAGCACCATACTTTATTTGTGAAAGAAAACCTGCTGCCAAACAGAAGGAAACAGCCAAACAACATAGAACAATGGGGGGGTCTCTCTCTTTCTAGCTCCAACAGACAAAATAGTTAGGGCCAAGCCATCCTATCAAAAGCCCTTTCAGCATCCAAGTTCAACAGCATGGCTGGCCCCATCGGTAGGTCCCTTACCCCCGACTGACAATTTGTCTGGCACTTTTAACTGCATGTCTGTTAGTTACAAAACCATTTTGGGCTGGTAAAATAATTGAAGAATGAACTTCAGGTATCTGTCTGAATTTTATTTAATAACTTGTAGTCTGTGCTTGACTAGAAGAGTCAAAGGACTTCTGTGTGTAGTTTAAAAGATGCTGGCTAAATCAGCATGGTTTGGTATGTCTGAAGTTGAGAAGGAAGTGGTCGGTATTTAAGTCAGATTGTGCTTGGTTGGGGCAGAAATATTACACAAGACCAGCATCTGTTTTCTGGGTTGTACATTCCATCATAACATACCTTAGAGGCAGGTATTTTTAAAAATAAAACCACAAAGAACTCGAACTTTACTATTGCGTGGGTTGTCTGTATCCTCGCTGCCACTTAAGATGCTGCCCCTGTGATAAGCGAGCTTAAAAAAAAAAAAAAAAAATAGAATGTATTCTTTGAGAGAGCTGAAGTAACAGAGTTCAAGCCCTTTTGATCGTACTTAAAAAACCCTCTGACCATTTCATGAGGCATAGGTTAGAGAGGAACGGTAAAGATTGGAACTCGTAAGTTGTTGTGCGTAAGTATTAAGGAGGCTTATGTGTTGAGCGGTTCCCATCGGAATACGCGATGTTGATAATTAGTGAATGCCGCAGACAGTGAAGAGGCCTCTGTGTGAGATTACATAAATCCTTATAGGGAGGGGAAGTTGTAAACTGTCAACGCACAATGATGAATCAGCTGAAGAATGATACTGTTAGCATTAAATATATCACTCCATCCCAACCATAACCTTTGGGTGTTGTTCCAACAGGAAACATTTCCACCTGAGCCAAAAAATGTATAGCTAAACACCACATAATAAAGTTGCCACTATTAGCGTAAACATTTCTTAATGACCCAACTCGCTCAGCACTAATAAGAACCCCATATGATGAAGGTGATCAACTGAAGTGACCTGTGAACATAATATAAACAAAACAGCTTATACGTGTATCCTCCATTTGCTTTGTGGTCGACATTAATAACCTTTTACCTTGTAGGGTACAGCAAAATAATCTCAAGAGATAAGAGTTCTGTGGGACAGGTAGGTTCAAAATCCTGCAATGATATCTTGTGTGTCAGTACAGTTGAAAAGTTGGGTTATAGAGCCCCAGATGTGATTTCCTGTGAATTAACACAGTCTTCCACCAGCTCCGTGTTAGACAAACTCCAATGTTTGCTGAAGCTTCCCTAATTTGCTTTCTAGCAAAGGAGATACTCATGCCTGGGAACTCCTGGGCTCTGGCTACCCTTGCGGGCAGGGCCAGCCAAAGGCAAAATGCCGCCTGGGGCGAATTTTAAAATGCTGCCCCCCCCCATATCAACCCTTCCTCTGCCTCCGTCCCTGCCGCCCCCCCCCATATCTACCCTTCCTCTCCCTCCGTCCCTGCCCCCCTCCATTATCTACCCTTACAACCCCCCCTTGTACCTACCTTTCAGCAGTCCTGCGGCGCGTCTCCCTGTTCGGTCTCGGTGCCGGCTTGTAATGCTGAGCCAGAAACAAGGTAATCTTCCGGCACTCAGCATTACATGCCGGAAGATTACCTCGTTTCCGGCTCAGCATTACAAGCCGGCACAGAGACCGAACAGGGAGACTCGTCGCAGAGGAGAGAGGAGCGTCCCTTTCTCTCTCTTTCGCTTATAAAAAAATAAAAAAAAAAATAAAAAAAAAAAAGACGTCCTCCAGCGATGACTTCACTGCGACATTGCGCAATAACATCTAACAACTTTATTAACAACTGACAATTGTCAGTTAAAGAGGTATGGGGCATGCTGCTTGCATCTCAGGCATCTAAGCAGCTACAGACCCCCAACATATACCGTTAGAAAGGTAATCGCCTCACCTTTCCAACGGTATAAGGCTTGTAAAAGAAGAATAAACAATAAGTTAAAAAGTAAAAAAAAATCTAACAAACTAGTTTAACTAAAAAAAAAAAAAAAAAAAAAAGGGGTTAAATTTAGCCAATGGTAGAGGGAAGCAATTTTTAAAACACAGGTTTTGATATTAGAGTTTAGAAAAATAAAATTACAAACTAATTTTTACAGTCGGAAATGAAAATTTTTTGGACATTTTTGGCTTTATTTTGCAAACCCAACGAGACATACACCTAACAAGACATATAATATGGTATATTTGGAATCTGCTGGGTGTGCTGAAAAAAACAATATGTGGTTTGTATAGTTTATTCCAAAAAAAATTACTTCTAAACACGTTGAAACGTGAGCTGCAGCAAAATGCTCAAAATTGCCTTGGCACCAGGGTGGGAAATGGCTTAGCAGCAAAAAGGTTAAAGGAAAAATGGGCGAGGAGCGGGGCGTGTCAAGACCCTGCTCCTGCGACCCGGAGGATTCGGGTCTTGACCCAGAGATTGCCAGGTATGGAGATACCTAATCCACTACTCGCGGAGGTCACCGTGTTCATGCAGGAACTGCTGAAGCCAACCAACATTCATTAGCTTCTCTTAATGACAGCAGTGTTTTAGATTTCTTCCGAGCTTTTCCCCAAGAAGGTTCAACCATCATGGAACCATTCCATACAGGACTTCTCCAGCTTGTAAAGGTGATGCCACCTACTTCTGCTTCCACTCTTATTGATCATTAAACACTTGAGATTTTGGGCAAGACTCCTCTCTGCAATAGGTTGTCAATATTGCTCACGGCTAAAAAATGAAACTGCCATATGTCAGCATAATAGTAGCACATATGTTCAAAAGGAAGACAGACTAACACACCTGTTAAAGCAAGCACTCTCTGTTGCTGTTCATCTTCTAACAAATATGTTTTAACTGTGAGCGGTCATAGCTTGGAAAGCCTTGCACCCATTACCTGAATATAAGCTGTTTAAGATTGTCACAAAGGTAAATCACAGGTAAATACATTTTGGAAAATGCATTTCTCACAGTTACATCTTAACCAATACAACTGCTTTTTTTTCTAGCAAAACCACAACTTGCCATACACAGAAACAGATATCAGAAGTGTTTAACTCTACCAGGGAAATGGTAATTAAATAAATCCTAAAAAGCTGCCTTAGGTGGTTTGTACAGAATTTTCTATCAATTTATTATAGACAAGATCACCTATAATGGAGGATTACACTTTCTTTTGAATTTTTAAAATGTTATTTTAAATGTTACGTTTGAATGAGCTCTTGTAACCCAATTCAGAATATTTCCAGACAATGTCCAGCTATTCGTATAGGTTCCAGGATCCATAGTAGAATGTTTACATATACTGTAAACAAGTTTACATTTAGTTTTGCAAGTCTTATACTGTATGACTTAACTATTAACGGCTGTCCAGTTTGTGTATATTTAATTACAATTTAACGGAACATATACACTTTTAAAGTGTTAATCGGGAAAAGACAGGCTACATAACAAGCATTTGTCGTACGTAGACCGCCAAATCGTCCATTAACACAGTTTATTTGTTACGAAACATAACTTTGCAGATTATAAACAACCCCAGGTCTTGGCCTCTTGGACAGGGATATGCATTTGGCAGACTGGAGAAAAGTGTAGCAAGTGTCACACTACTTAACTCCTTTACAGTGTGAAATACTTTTTGGTAATAATTACGCTGTACATTAAATATTTTAATGCCCCTTTAAGCATATTAAGTCTGAAAGGTGAAAGAGAGCTACTGATGAATTCAGCTTCTGTGCAGCTTGAAAAAAGGTGTATTGCATAGTGTAAAGCTTACATAGCCGTGCAAACAAGTCACAAGGCAGAAACAGCAAGAGTTGTATTTATGTGAAATGCCAATGGGGAATCTTACAGGAAGTAGAGTCTTATCAGACTATGAGGTACTGCATAGACTGAGAGCTACTCAGAAATGTGGGCTTTATCTCCTACATGCACATGTGCGCACACAGCAACAAAATACATCACAACACAAACTACTTTAACAAAACCCCTTAGTGGAGGACCAATAAGTCATTTTTCTTGGGTTTTAAAATCTGTCCCTCTACGGGTGAAGAACAGTTTCTCTGGCCCATACCGTAAACCTAAATATCCACTAACCTAAGCCTCCCACTCCAGACAAGGCTCTGGAAAACCTCCCTCAAACGACACACAGACGTCCAGAAATGTAATGCTGTGGCTCAGGGATCTTCTTTTCACTCCCTTTTTTTTGCCTGAACTTACTCCCCAATCAACAGACTCTGTGACTTGAGGGAGTTTACATGCCCATCGCCTTCATCAAAGTCTGGGACCGGACATTCAAAATCCCACATTGTTCAAAGCGAAGGAGCACTGACCCAGCCTACTCTCCAAAAGTTTTACCGTAGGAGTCCACATACATGGATTTGTGCAGCACCCGTGGACATATTACATTACATTTATAATATTACATTTATTTATATAGCACAAGCAGATTCCATGGTGCTGTTACAAGTCATAGAACATTTTAAACTCACACACACTAACAAACTGGTACAAAAGGAGAAGATGGACCTGCTCTTGTGAACTAACAGTTTAGTCTGTGGTTTAGAGGGAAGTGAAACAGTAGGAGAGGACTGCTCGGATGGGGGTTGATCTGTAGAGGTTGTTGGTCATCTAGATAGCTTGATTAGGATGATGGCTGAGAGTGTTAGGAAGAAAGCTGGCTTTCAGAGAGCTTTTGAGTCACGCACAAGGGAGAAAGTCTGACGAAACAAGTAAGAGAACTTCCAAAACCAAACACCTCCCTGGTGCTAACAAATTATATAATACATTAATGTAACAAAAAAAAAAAAACACACATTAAAAAACATATGGCTATTTTAAACTACGTCCTCCTCTCAGGCGCAAAGACAACAGACTACCGAAATATGCATGCTGGCCAAGTATTGCAACAGAGCACATTATAGCACAGCGGGAAACCAACAGTCCCCGCATTATTACAAAAGCTGACCTGACAGGAGCCATTGACAACGTGCGGGCAAACACCACGTTCCTACCAACAGAAACACCAACTCCTGCTGTCAGGCACCATAGAAAAAAACAAGCACGGTATGATTCATATATTGGCCAAACATTGCAACACAGCAGGAAACCAACAGCCCTGTATTATTAGAAATACTTTACAAATACTGGTCTGACATGACAGAACCCAGAACAATGCATTCCTGCTACTGCGACTAGTGAAAACAAATTGAAAGACAATTAATTATTCAACCACTTAAAGGAAAAGGCAAGACGTGATTCAACAAACCATCCTGCCACAAGTCAGGAACTATTTTAATGCCATTTCTAAATGGACACCTACAAAGCGTTATGTACATTTCAACACATTCTTATATTTTACATATGTATTAGCGTAAGTCTATTTGTTTGAGTATATTCGTCGGCAAAGGAATCTGAACTGTATCATTCAGTAATGAAAGAGCGCCTTGTTGAATCAAGAAATCAAAAATGTATTCATATACTTGTCCTGATTTAAAGATATTTGTACACAATGTGTGTAATATATATATATATATATATATATATATATATATATATATATATATATATATATATATATATATATATATACACACACACACACACACACACACACACACACATACTTTTTTTTTTAAATAACTCCCATCTATTAACCCACTGCACTAACTACTCAATATGCATTTAAATTAGCTATTTAAAAAAAAAAAAAAATACCCCTACAGTCAGCTAAAAATAATTATTTTTTTAAACCAGGATCTTGGAACACAGGGAATCAGTTTCACTTCATGTGTTCTGTCTCTTTAATTCATGATCAAAGTGAGGAGGGAGACAGAACAGATGGAAAGGCTTCGCCATTTGACCGTATCCATGCATGTTGTTGGCAGTAGCAGAGATCACACTCACAGAAGTGCAGGGAATATGCGGTAGGCTGACCACTCTGGTCATTGAGGGTCAGCTACAGCAGTGATGCAGCGATCACTGATATTGGACTTTTTTTTTTTTTAACCAAAGACGTACCAGGCTGAACACATCGTCCTGTATGTGATACACTCATTAACAGTGCTGCTTTGAGGAAGGCTACATGTCGGGGCCTCTACAGACTCCATGCGTATATGTGGAAAGTGCTGCCAATCATTTCAATGGGAGAACTTTCTTGCCACTGATTAACAGCTGCAAGTGGGCATTTGCTGACAAGAGCTGTTGGACCATGCAGCAGGTCAGCCTCTTTTGTGTTAGGTCAACACATTACTCCAATATACATTATTCTATAATAAAAGAGGAAAAAAAATAAAATAAAAAAAGATTATGGACAAACGAGACCAGGAAAAAATTTGTGCCAACCATGCTCTGAAGAAACACTCATGGTTGATAGGAAGGAAATTCCATTGTGGTCCAGATTATTATAAATCTATAAAAGACAATTGGTTTTAAAGTAGTGACATGGGTGTGTGACAGGTTATGGGATTTATATTAACCTATATTTTAGAGCCCATAATCCTATTGTTCCTTTCTTATAGGGCCTCAATTTTCTTTAGGAAGAAAAAAATAGAAAGGATGCAGGGGAGATGGAGAGAATTCAGTCTCTGTATGCACCAGAAAACTAAAAAAAAAAAAATAAAAAAAAGTTCTACAGCAACTTCCCAATCATATTTCCAAGTTTATGTGCCAAGCAAGCCGGCATGGAAAACAGTTTATATCACTGGATTAGGTGAAGCGGCTTGGTTGTCAGGGTGTTCACACTCCAAGTGAGGCTCATGAGAAAGCCAAGGAGTTATGCAGATGGAAAATGATGCAATCTGAGCTGCGTGTCAGCCATTGAAACACTGTCATTTTTAGTTTTCTTATTTTGCTTTGTTACAATATCCAACAGCCATATTGTATGGATACATAACTTGATCCAGAAACATCCCAGAATGATAATTTGAAATTATTCTAGCCTTGGTGCCCGAATAATTATAATTTTAATAAAGACAGGAGGCGAGTATTTTGCATATCTTCCTTTACTCTCACCAACAGCAGCAAAGAAAGAGTTAATAACACAAGTGAAAACAACCAATAGAAACAGTACATAGGTGGTATATAAACTCCTTAACTATCTTCCTCTTCCTCTTTCGTCCGCTGTGAACCGGAACTGAAGAACGCAGCAAACCATCTAGCAACGTAAAACCGAACCCAACACTCAGAACAGGGGCTCGAACTGGAACCAAAGTCAAGAGCAAGGCGACAATGCACTCCAACTGGGAAACAGAACCGCTATGACACGGAGATGGTATCAAGCTGAAACAAAGAGAGAGAGACATAACAGAACCAAATTCTTCACAAACATGGTAAAACACAGTAGAACGAGCATCACTGACAGTCATCACAAATCATCAAATGCAACGGAGCAGACAAAACCCCAAGAAAACACAAAACGAATTCAAACCAGGCTTACTTACCCAGAGTGTACACCTAACCATCGGGAGGGTAGGGAGGGAAAATACTCGCCTCCTGTCTTTATTAAAATTATAATTATTCGGGCACCAAGGCTAGAATAATTTCAAATTTTAAGGCAAGACAGGAGGCTTCGTATTTTGCATTTTTAACGCCGGAAACCAACGCCATTGCCCCTGAAGAAACCAGACGGAAATATGCCCGAAAGGTGGCGGCACGGGACCAATCCGCCGCTCGCAGAATAGCCACTAAAGCTCCACCAGCCCGAAGGGCACAGGAGGCCGCAGCCCCCCTGACGGAAAGAGCACCGATGCTCTTGTAGGAGAAGAAAAACAGCCTTGAAAGGTTTCACAAAGGAGAGGAGGAGTTGAGATGTCAAGACCGGACGTATCGACGTCGTGCGTGACAGATAAGTCCTGACACACCCGGCGACACATTTTTGGGTCGTCTAGAAAAAAGGGATAGGATACAGACGAGAACAACTCAGGGGAGAATAGAGACAGCATGAGCATCCAAAGCGCTAACATCTGAAACCCTACGAAAGCATAAGAGACACAACAGAAGGGTAAGTTTCGCCGACAACTGTTGGAGGGAGTGTGAATCGTTGTCTGGCCATCCCGAATGGAAAACTAACACGACAGCTACTTCCCACAGAGAACCGTAGCGCGGCGCCGAAGGACGGGATAAATGAATACCACGCAAAAGGTGGCAGACTAAGGGAGCCAAGGGGATCCATGTGCCGTCCCAAACTCCAAGGAGCCCAGCCTCGCCAAGCTGTCCGGTATGACATACTGGTACCTGGAGCCCAAGATTTGCGGAGCAAGGACTGAGCCGCCTCCAATAGGCCCGAGACCGTTCGGGGTCCCCTGAAATCGTCCATACGACCAGGAGATGTCTTTCCAGGATGAGCGCATGAACCTGGACCTCCGGGCCCGTCAGGGGATAGTACAGAGATGGGATCTCCAGAGGATCCTGGGCAGATAACTGCAGCAGGGCTGGAAACCACGGCTGAGCATGCCACGGGGGGGGTCACCAGAACCAAAGGCCCCCCGTCCCAACACAGGTGATGGATGACCCTCGAAATGACCGTCTGGGGATTCGTCCTGGATGCAAATAGGTCCAGGTGCAAGACCCGACCGAGAAGTCTCCAGTCGCTCGCATCCCGCCAGTGTCTGGAGAACCCGTCCGCCAAGAGAACCTCGGCGCCCGGGAGGTATCCTGCCGGCAGAGTATGTTGCACGCAAGGCAAAAGTCGAAAACATCCTTTGTTACCTCTGAGGTACTTGGACCGAGAACCCCCTAAGCGGTTGATATATCGAACTGCCGACATGCTGTCTAAGAAGCCTAAGAAGAGAAAGCGGCTTGGGACTAGTTCGGATTTGAGAGAATGGACTAGAAACCCGAGTTGGTGAAGGGTCTGCACCACGAAATCGGTCTGGGCGAGCAGGGTCTCCCGGCAGCTAGAGAAGAGTAGAATGTCGTCTAGATAGACTATACACCTGATACCCCTGGACCTGAAGAGAGCCATGACCGGCTTCAGGAGTATTGTAAGGCACCAAGGGACTGAACTTAGGCCGAAGGGAAGGGCCTTTAACTGCCATACCTGCCTGCCCCAGCGAAACTGAAGAAATCGCCCGGAATCTGGGTGAATTGGGACGGAGAGAAAGCGTCCGAGAGGTCTAACCATGTAAAGCAATCGCCTTCCAACCTAAGGTCTCAGAAGAGACGGATACCTTCCATTTTGAAGCGGCGAGAAACAAAGCATTGAGAGCCCGTGGATTGATCACTGGGCGGAAGTCCCCGGTGCATTAGCGTACCAGGAAAAAGGAGCTGAGGAAACCGATTGATCCTTTTGCCCGCTGGATAGCCCCCTTGTCGCGGAAGGTGCGGAGTTCTGCTACCATTAAGGCCTGATCGGTAATGCCCTCTGAGATGTGGGCGGTCAGCGTACTTGAAAGGGGGGAAGAGCTGAAAAACTATCTTGAAAACCTGTACTGTTAGGGGGATCCAAGGGTCCGACGAAATCCACACCCAGTCGTGGAAAAAGATGATATATGGCCCGCAACCCCGAGGAAGGGAACGAAGGACAAGAAGCATTCGGACTTACCGAAAACAGAGCGTCCCCTGGGAAAACCAGAAGCGCCTCTACCGTCTCCACGTGGGTTGAAGGCCCTCTGTTGGAACGGAGTCCTGTAGGACCTCTGGTTCTGAGGGAAGTACCAGGAGCCTGTGGATGAACGGCTGGCGGCCCGGCGGTCGACCAGCCCTCCCAGAAAAACAAAGGTCAGTCTGAAAGACCTTCCTCATTGACAGTTTGGCCTTATTCCATGATGTCATCACGGATACGTGGCGGTTTAATTCCTTGACAAATGTGTCTCCAAACAGTAAGTGGCTGCACCTAGGTCTTTAGGGCCCAATTCCGCCAACCTGGGATCCTGGGATCATCTAGGTGGGGCTCATCCACCAAATACTCACGGACGAAGCGTGAGTCAAAATCTCTGGGCAAGACCAGATTTGCTGAAGCCTCTGATACACTAGATGAATCCGCGTGCCATACGTCCACTATAGATAATGGGTCATGCAAAGGAGTGTCAGGGGGTTTTGGGCGTTTGGCAGGTACCTTACCCTTGCCGACTGAAACACTACTGCCAGTCCAAGGCCGTTTGGAGCCGGACGCCTCTCCTTCAAAGTTCTCGGATTCTGACTCCGATGGTATTGCCTCTGGTCTGGAGGGAGCAGGAGGCTGCCCTTGGGGCAAATTGGCAGACATTTTAGAGAAAAAGGATTCCACTGAGTTAGAAGACTTTGCCCCTAACCAGGCCATAAAGGCATCCTGGGATGGAACAGTATCCTGAGACATTATGTCTGTATAAGGTAGGTGATGAGAACAGAGGCTCAGCCTGTATATTGTGCAAGGCCACAGGGACTCAGCCCGTATATTGTGCAAGGCCACTGGGACTCAGCCCGTATATTGTGCACGGCCACTGGGACTCAGCCCGTATATTGTGCACGGCCACTGGGACTCAGCCCGTATATTGTGCACGGCCACTGGGACTCAGCCCGTATATTGTGCACGGCCACTGGGACTCAGCCCGTATATTGTGCACGGCCACTGGGACTCAGCCCGTATATTGTGCACGGCCACTGGGACTCAGCCCGTATATTGTGCACGGCCACCGGGACTCAGCCCGTATATTGTGCACGGCCACCGGGACTCAGCCCGTATATTGTGCACGGCCACCGGGACTCAGCCCGTATATTGTGCACGGCCACCGGGACTCAGCCCGTATATTGTGCACGGCCACCGGGACTCAGCCCGTATATTGTGCACGGCCACCGGGACTCAGCCCGTATATTGTGCACGGCCACCGGGACTCAGCCCGTATATTGTGCACGGCCACCGGGACTCAGCCCGTATATTGTGCACGGCCACCGGGACTCAACCCGTATATTGTGCACGGCCACCGGGACTCAGCCCGTATATTGTGCAAGGCCACTGGGACTCAGCCCGTATATTGTGCAAGGCCACTGGGACTCAGCCCGTATATTGTGCAAGGCCACTGGGACTCAGCCCGTATATTGTGCAAGGCCACTGGGACTCAGCCCGTATATTGTGCAAGGCCACTGGGACTCAGCCCGTATATTGTGTAAGGCCACAGCCTGTATATAATATGCAAGGCCACAGCCTGTATATAATGTACAAGGCCACAGGGACACAGCCTGTATATAATGTGCAAGGCCACAGGGACACAGCCTGTATATAATGTGCAAGGCCACAGGGACACAGCCTGTATATAATGTGCAAGGCCACAGCCTGTATATAATGTGCAAGGCCACAGGGACACAGCCTGTATATAATGTACAAGGCCACAGGGACACAGCCTGTATATAATGTGCAAGGCCACAGGGACACAGCCTGTATATAATGTGCAAGGCCACAGGGACACAGCCTGTATATAATGTGCAAGGCCACAGCCTGTATATAATGTGCAAGGCCACAGGGACACAGCCTGTATATAATGTGCAAGGCCACAGGGACACAGCCTGTATATAATGTGCAAGGCCACAGGGACACAGCCTGTATATAATGTGCAAGGCCACAGCCTGTATAAAATGTGCAAGGCCACAGGGACTCAACCTGTATATAATGTGCAAGCCCACAGGGACTCAACCTATATATAATGTGCAAAACCACATGCACTCAGCCAGTATATAATGTGCAGAACCACATGGACTGAGCCTGTATATAATGTGCAGAACCACATGGACTCAGCCTGTATATAATGTGCAGAACCACATGGACTCAGCCTGTATATAATGTGCAGAACCACATGGACTCAGCCTGTATATAAATGTACAGAACCACATGGACTCAGCCTGTATATAAATGTGCAGAACCACATGGACTCAGCCTCTATATAATGTGCAGAACCACATGAACTCAGCCTGTATATAATGTGCAGAACCACATGAACTCAGCCTGTATATATAATGTGCAAAACCACATGGACTCAGCCTGTATATAATGTGCAAAACCACATGGACTCAGCCTGTATATAAATGTGCAAAACCACATGGACTCAGCCTGTATATAATGTGCAAAACCACATGGACTCAGCCTGTATATAATGTGCAAAACCACATGGACTCAGCCTGTATATAATGTGCAAAACCACATGGACTCAGCCTGTATATAATGTGCAAAACCACATGAACTCAGCCTGGGAGATGCAATTCCAGAAAATTCCCAACGAATATTGAAAGTAATGCAGGGCTCACCCTGTAACCACTCCAGTGAGGCACAGATAAGAAGGAGCCCTTTAGAGTAATGCCAGCTATATGTGGTTCAAAATCACTTCCACACACATCATAACTGTAATGATCCAGAAAATAACTGAAGAAACTAGCGACCAAAACTCACAAAAAGGGGTCCCAGATAGGGAAAAGAGAAGGGAAAAATCCCTCCCAAGATGCACAGATGCAAAGAAACAATGAATATAAATAATGAAAGACAAGTAAAAAATATACATACAAACATATATTTATATCAGAAACCTATACTGTATATAAATGTGCATACCCACCTAATTATCTAGAATTAGGTGAAAAAAGCAATATGTAATGAATAATAAACAGATATTATTCAATAAATCAGCAATAAATGTAGGTAGGAAGAGGACTGACCCGCAGCTTTGGTGAGCAGCAAAGAAAGAGGAAGAGGAAGATAGTTAAGGAGTTTATATACCACCTATGTACTGTTTCTATTGGTTGTTTTCACTTGTGTTATTAACTCTTTCTTTGCTGCTGTTGGTGAGAGTAAAGGAAGATATGCAAAATACGAAGCCTCCTGTCTTGCCTTAAAATTCTATATTTATGCTAGATAAAACACAAAACAATCTTGTGTCCCATCATTGAACACGTATTAGA
Source organism: Spea bombifrons (assembly GCF_027358695.1). Taxonomy (NCBI): domain Eukaryota; kingdom Metazoa; phylum Chordata; class Amphibia; order Anura; family Pelobatidae; genus Spea; species Spea bombifrons. The sequence goes on along the minus strand of NC_071087.1, from coordinate 102,227,004 downwards.
GTTCTTCCAAAGTACTTTAGATGCCTTCTTTACCACTGCCAAGAAAGGGTACAGGCATAAGGGGATCTCATTGGACCCTCTGGAACTACAGGAAAATAGTGGGGGTGGCATGAAATTGTTTTAATCCATTTGCACCACTTACTTCTTTTGGGATTTACAACTGTGGGTTATAACAGAACAGCACAATCATAAAACAAAACATGGCAACAAAGAACAAAAAATGAAGTGACCCCTGTTCTGCCTACCCTTAGTTCTTAATACTGTGTATTGCCTCCTTTAGCATCAATGACAACATACAGTCTTTTGTAATGGTTGTCTATGAGGCCCAAAAGTAGGTATAAGCAGCTATATCTACCCATTCGTCATGGCAAAATGCCTCCAGATCAGGCAAATTATTTGGCTGCCTTGCATGAACCGCACACTTTGAGATCTCCCCAAAGTTGCTATATGATATTCAGGAGACTGATGGCCACTCCAGAACATTCACCTTTTCTGCTGTAGCCAATGAAGGGTCAACTTGGCTTTGTGCTTAGGGTGATTGTCATGCTGGAAAAGTCCAAGAGTGGGGAAGAATGCACATGGTCTGCCAGTATTTTCTGATAACATGCTGTATTCATCTTGCCATCAATTTTCACAAGATCCTAAAGCTCTATTTTGGTCTTGGCCTGAAGCTGTGATTTCTGGCATATTGCCACCGGGCTTTTTTGTGGCATTGGTGATGTGAGGTTTCTTTCTGGCAACTCTGGCATGTATGTATCATCGCATTGTGCTCCTTGAAACAACCACACCGTCTTTTTCAAGTAGTCTGTACTTCTCCTGAGGTTACCTGTGGGTTTTTAGTTGTATCCTGAGCAGTCTTTCTGGCATTTATGGCTGAAATCCTTCTTGGTCTACCTGACCTTGGCTTGGTATCAAGTGACTGAATATAAACCTTTTATCAAGGCCATTTGGGTGATAACGGTTATCATTATGATTTAAATAGGAGCCAAACAACTATGTGATAATAAATGGCTTCATATGACATTTTTTGCCTAATCAGTCATATTTTCAAGATCAATGCCAACATTTCACAATTTCTGCCAGGGTATGCTAACTTTTGAGCACAGCTGTATATATATAAACACACGCTGATAATATGTTTATGTTATGCCTAACCCCATCAAGACCGGGACGTACCTGGTATGCCATGGTTTCATGGTACCTGCAGACCGGGACGTACCAGGTACGTCATCCCAAAAAAATGCCCCCATGTCACCACAATCATGGTGATCGCAGGGGCGCCACTGCTGCTGTCTGTCCAGGTGTCTGGGCAGACCAGCACAGCCACCCCAAGCCTTCGATCACTCCCACGGAGCGATTCTGTAGGCTCAAAATTAGGGCTGCAGCAACTAATCGATAAAATTGATGGTGAAAGTCGTTGCCAACTAAGTTCATTATCGATTAGTTGAATCAATTTTTATCAATTATAAAATGAGGGTTTTTTCAGAGCAAATACTCTGAAAAAAACCCCTTGTTTTATAATCTGTTTCAGTGACTCACAGCAGTTACTGTGTCAGCGTGCTGTGAACGAGTCTGTAAATCTATGAGGGGACTATGGCATATCTGGGGGGTATAAGGCATATCTGGGGAGGACGGAGTGACATATCTGGGGGTATAAGGGATATAAGGTATATAAGGCATATGTGGGAGGCAGTGTGGCATATTTGGGGGTATGTGACATTTGGGAGGTAGGTTTTATCAAAGTTATTTTTTTCTCTGATTAAAAAAACGGCCAACTAATCGATTATAAAAATAATCGTTAGTTGCAGCCCTACTCAAAATGCAAATCACCGGCAATCGCGTTTTCAGCCACCACAGGCAGCTTCAGGGAAGGGGGTTGTTTGTTGATTGGCACAACATTCCCCTGCTGTCTGATCGCTCCATGAGAGCGTCAGTATTGCATTAACCCCTCCAATGCCACAGCATTTTAAGGGTTAATACCCATTTTGTATGGGGCTCTGCCGCTGTGGAAGCCCAGGCAGACTAGCAACAGCAAAAAAGAGCCCCCACAAGCCTTTTGAGACTCCTCCATGCAATCGCCGGTTTACCGGCGATCATGTCCCAGCTGCCAGAGGCAGCTTCAGGGACAGGGTGAAAGGATTCTTCGGTCTCCACATGACCAGCCCCAACCCTCCCCCTGCTTCCCCATTGCTCAATTAAGAGTGATTGTGGAGTGTTAACCCATCCCAGCATTGCAGGGGTTAATATAAGGCCCCACAAGTTTACGGGGACTAAATATCAATCAATGTTGGGCTCCAAAACAAAAAAACTACTGAAATACTGTGTTTGGATAGAATGGGTTTGTTAAAAATGAAAAATGAGAAATTTTACTGCAATCAAAAGTGTTAAAATGCCCCTAGTAAAATACTTTGGGATATCATCCTTCAAAAAATATACTTTTGTTTAGCAGTTTTTCTTTTTCTGGCCGCTATTGGGGCGCATCTCCCAGCATACCACAGTTAAAAAAAATCTTGTTTAGAAACAGCGATGCGCGTCATTCATATTTAACCCTGTAAGTGCCAAAATAAATGAAAATACCAGGCAAATGAGGCATTTCCAAAAACAGGACAAATACCTAAATACACTTTTGGAGGTTTTTTTTTCCATTTGCATTGGTTATATATATATATAGTTTTTATAGGTGAAACTGTGAAAATATTTCCTTTTTTCCACCCACATTTTTAGATATCTTTCATATTAATGATGGTTTATATATAAAATGATTTCAATAGAAAGCCCTACTTGTGCTGGGAAAAAAAACAATATATAATGTGTGTGGGGTGCACTAAATGAGTAAGTGGGCAATCACAGTTGAATAAAGTCATAGCAAAAGCACAATAAGCACAAAAAAATGTCCTGAAGGGGTTAAGCAAGATAACATTCTTTTCACACCCCCATATTTATGTTACTTTCTGCATCAGCTTTACACAAGAAGACAGGTAACCATTGTAGGTAGCGTCCCTAGGCATAAATAAAAGATATATATATTAAAAATATTCAGTATAATTTGCTCAAGTATTAAAACATGTTTCTGCAAGTCAAGGCACAGGGAGGCTGAAAGTGATGTGCACGTACTGGCTGCCTGAGCATGATAGGAGTGTGGTTGCTAACAACTGCCAGCAGCTTACATCAATCACACTCATACCATGCCAAGGCAGCCAGTACAATAACTTTATGTAATATATATATTTTTTTAATTTTGGGCCCCAAAATTAAGGGAGCATCTTATACTTGGGGAAATACGATAAGTTATATACTACTTGTTATGTCAGTGTTGTACATTCTACAGGGCTGTGGAATATGATGGCGCTACATAAAATAACTAATTATCACTTATTGTAGACCTGCCAACTTACTGCTACATCACACTTCTTACCAGAGAAGCCAATAATAAAGTCACATGGCGATAAACTGCATCATACAAAGACTGCAGACAGTCTGACTCTGACTTGTTTGGTGCAGGCATCGCTTTCTTTTAAAGCATTTGAATATCCAAACTGTTCAGGTATTGCCTTCCGGCAGAGTTAGCAAGGAGCACCGGCCTGTGGAGTAGAAACCACGCAGTGTATGTATGTATGCATGTATGCATATAAGTGAGAAGAATTGAATCTTCTTACTAAGTTCAAGGAAGGAGTGTATATGAGGATGTAGTTGTAGAAGACAAGAGGAGGTTGAGATCATACTGTGACTGCCCCTTTGTGCCTCTTCAGTCATCTAAACCGTAGGCAAATAAAAGCAGAGACAGAGTTTTGGGGGCTGAGGCTAGGTTTACGGATAAGGGGAACAAATAATCATTAAGATGACTGAACCCTGTGCACCTTTTACTCACATGGGCGAGTGAGCTGAGTTCTACTTCTATTGAGCTGCCCTATATGCATCATATCACATGACAGCAACAAATCAATTTGCCCTTTAGAATAAGGAGGGGGTATTAAGATAACACCCTGCACCGCATGTACCCACCTTTGTGTGCTCATGCTTTCATGCAGGGAGTGGTAGTTATGTTAAAGGGACAGCAACAAAACGAGTCAACATATTATTAAGGGCTGGAATTTGACCATAGCTTTAGTCCCAACACACAAAATAAAAAGATAAGTTAATCCCTTTTATAAATGGTATCTTCTTTTCTGGTACTGGGGAAATAAGATAGTTAGTAAATTCTGTTAGTGATCGATTTAATCTACTGAAAAAAAACATATGCGATTAATTGTAACAAATTGTATCATATACCTTTTAAAAAAACGTTTCAGTGGCTTTTCATTGATCCACCCCACAATTAAAAGATCTCCATCAACTAAAACTTTTAAGTCTTCTGCGGTTCTGTATACCTTAACTACTAGTAATTGATGAACATTAAGAGACAAATAATCAGGAAGGCATAAGGAAGTCCATTTCAAAGCTATAGATATCGAAAAAGTTAATAGCAGATGGAAACGGAAAGCAGACGGTACTCCTGAAGATGATCAAGCTATATTCCGCTAAAGACGCCAACTGTCTGATGGTGATGGGATTGGTAATCCACTCAAATTGGAACACCAGAGGTTGACTATCGTGGGTTACATCCGAGTTTTCGGAGGGGCAGGAAAGCACCTGTTTCCTGTTAAAGGGTGTCAGGTCTGTGCTGCAAAGAGTGAAACTTAAACAGAAGTCCTTTAAATTGCTAGGGAAAAAAACGACAGGATATTGCCTAGTCAAGCGTTTCCTGCATGGGGTATAATACTTACAGATGGATTATTTTATCTAGAAAGAAGGGCTACATCAATGAAAGAGGGAAAAAAGTATATATATAATATATATATACACACACACGTAGAGGATAACTTATTAAATTCAAAAGGTAAATTGGAATAGCCAAAGATTTTTTATATATGTATTATCACACATAGTTAGCCATCCCAATCCACCACGGAGCAAAGCAAGTCTATATATATATATATATATATATATATATATATATATATATATATATTATAAAATCACAATTAAAAATGAAGTGTCAGATTTAGGAGATGTGTAGGTGAACGTGCAGGTGTACTGTGCAGCATCACTGTAATGAGTGTGTGTGAGTGAATGAGTGTTAGAGCTATTTACCAAAAGACCTGTTGTCACGCCATGCGAAGTTTCTCAAGGTGAGTCTGACATTTGCCAGCGATATGACTGCACAAACTAAATGAGCCGTTAGCACGGCGAGCACTGCAGATGCGAAGCTTACCTCGAGCAGCTCCATGAAGGCGAGTCTCCATACATCCTCCGGAGCACGTCTGGCAGCCTTCGGAGCGTCATGCAACGTGGTCCTCCGGTATATCTATGCACCAGCACATCACCAGAGGAAGTACCAGTGCCTCCCAAACCTCTGACTGCTAGGCGGCAACCCGCAGGCTGTCCAGGGAGGTGAGGCAGGCACTTCCTCTCCGCAACTCCTCCCTGGCAATCGCTCGCCTTGTGCCTCACTAGGGGCCGCTTCCACGTCGGCCTGGGGGGTGATAGAGTGCTAAGCCTGCCAGGCTGGGATCACTGTGGCGTCACTTCTGATGCTCCGCACACTCATTTACCTTTTTTTTTGTTGTTGTTGCTTTCCGCTTGATGTGTGCCTTCATTGAGTATGTTGGAACGTGAGCGCCACCGCCTGGAACTCATTGGAAGTGCAGCGCTGATGTTCGTCACTTGCTAATTACACAGTGAAGCAGCTGCTGCTGTGGAAATTCAGTGAAATGTAGGCTTCTTTATATTATGGTTTTAAACTCATAGGCTTCACCATACATTATGAAGGTCCATCCCCAATAAGCTGCTGAAGGATCAGCCTTGACAACCCTCGTAAAATCAATCCTCTCCCAATGAACCCACAACTCCTCTGCAAATGCTCCAATTAGTGAATAGACCCCATTGAGATTCACAGAGCACGTGTAGTGACATTGTGTAACGCTGGCTGCGGGCCTAAATCCTTAATTTAATAAACGCGAGTGACGTGGGGTTGTAGTTTTTTTTATGATTGATTGCCTAAGGATGAATGAAAGGGGTAGAGCGCAGGGGATGGTTGGCAAAAACAGGGACAATATTGTTCAAATTGGTTCTAGTACTCAATGTTTGTTTTGTATATTGTGCTTTTTACGAAATTTGGAAGGATTTTTAAATCCGGAAACGAAATTCGTTGTCACCCTCAGTCACTGTCTCTCACACACAAACTCTCAATCTCTCCCTACCTTCTCCATCAAACGTCTCTGTCTTGCCTCTTCGTTTTCTTCGCGTCTTCTTTCCTCTTTTTTAGTCCCCTTTTCCCCACTGTCTGCTGCATTACTCAGGCCTCCCTGAGTGCTTCCATAAAAAGGCGGAATCTCCTCGCACACCCTCTCCCCTGAATAGAGGAATGGGGGATCCATGGGGCATCCAAAGATGCTAGGTTAGTGGATAGCGAGCTGAAGCAAACCAAGAAAGAAGACAGAAAGATGAGGCAAGACAAGAAGTGGAGCTGCGGAAAATGAGACAGGGACACAGAAGCAGTTGGTGGAGTATGTAGGGAGACATTGAGAGCATACCTGGGAACTCCCCGGGTTTTGCCTGGACAACTCTGGGAGAAGCGCCGCTTCTCCGGTTCGACACCCAAATCCTCCAGGTCATGGGAGCCGGGTCGCTTTTACCCTTTAAATGGCTTATTAAATATCACACTTACTGCTTAGTATCACAAAAGCTATCACTATTCTACCAGCTGAATATACTATGTTAAAATATAAAAATGTTTAAGAAAATATGCTATTGAAATGTAATGTATTTAAGCCATTGTTTATGTAAAATATGCTGATTTCTGCCAGAGGAATTATCCCCTGATGTATTTCCAAACATAAGGGCAGCGACGGGGCCATATGCAGTGAGTAACTTGACTTCTGCAGGGGCCCATATCGGAAGGAAGGGGCAGTGAAATATACCACCTCTCCCAGGCTCAAGTAACCCTAGGCTCACCACTGACACTCTAACACCGTACATTAATATACTGCCAAGGAGATCAGAGATCACTTATAGAAACATAGAATTTGACAACAGATAGGAACCATAATATGCCACTGGTTACAATATCCCAAGGGTTGTCTGTTTGCAGAAAAATAAAACTTTGTATTTTATAGGTAATCCTAAAATAGCTAATGACCATAAAATGTATAATAAGTGATATTACAATAATTTGCAGATAGAATTTTAATGTTTCATTTTGGGACTGCACTTGCACTAATCCAGCCCGCAGTGGTTAGACCACTCTTTGTTTAGCAGATACATCTAAAGGTTAATCATCAAGTATGTGTATGACTTCGTATCTAAGCGCACAATCCCTTGTAGTGCTGGGTAAATGGGTGACTGGGGAGGTCAGAGATCAACCTTGTAACCTCTCCATTGGGTATTGACACTGGGAGGGGGGTAGATCATCAATGAACCTGCTGTCATAGGCTTAGTACAAAGAACACTATAATCACAAATGTATTGGTAGCTTAAAAAATAATATTATGTATTCAGCTTAAGTGGAGGTTTTACCGTCAGCTGTAGGTGTATGATATGCACTTGTGTCTAGCAAATGTTTAAATTGTCCTTGCCGCCTAACTTATTATCTAGTCTGGACACTCGCTATCTGCACAAGACACACAGCAAAAACAAAAAGACAAAAAAAAAACCCAACAAAGACTATCATTGCTATGTCAGTCTCTTGTATATTTTATTTCAAATAGTTCTTTCGAAGCACAAAAATGTCCATTCATGCAACAGAGTTACTAAATCTTCAAGAATTCAAACGCTAATCTTGTGGACATCTAATCCACCAGCAACTTCAAAGGATTCCTAAATTCTTTGGAAAGTGAAGGTAAAATTGAAACGTGAATAAATGCGAAGGTTTTCTATCTAGGTACATCACTTATTAAGAAAGAGGGGATGCCAAAACGCATGTCATGTAGTCTTAGCTTTGCATCCAATATTTCTAGAAAATTAACATTTTATAGGATTTCAACTATAATCATGACAAACCTAAAACAAGTAATATTAAGAAATGAGTCAAATTCATCACTAAACCAAGCTATGGTCTAAATTCTGCTATCGCAAGAAATGTTCTAATTGTTGAGTAATAAAAGGATGTTTGCTTTGAACTTTATTTGTTTGACAAACATTGCAATTTTGTTATCTCTTTTGTGCTGCCACCCAGATAAAGTAGAAGTTTTAGCAGGGTGGTGGCTTTCATGAGGTTAGCTTAATTCTTACTCTATGCTTAAAAAGAAAATACCTAGCCGAATTTGGATTATCTTAATTTTAGTGATTTTCTTTTGGAGGATTATGTGAATGCAAATGAAGCTCACCAATCTTGGTAAAAGGAGTAAAATTGCTGGGGCTTGAGTGAGTTAAGCAGGGAGTCGGCAGATTATTGCAAACGGTGGCTTTATTTAGAGCTCTGTGGCAAAGTGCTTAATACAGAGCGTTCAGCACACACAATCTTCTGTTTTTGTTGTGAATGATGCAAACCTAAAGCTATATTCCAGAATTATTCCAGTATTGTCAAATATACAGTTAGGTCCGGAAATATTCGGAAACTCACACAAGTTTTGTTATTTTGGCTGTTTACCAAATTACATTTGAGTTACAGTTAAATACTGAATATGGGCTTAAAGAACAGTCCATCTCAGCTTTAATTTGGGGGTATTCACAGCCAAATTTGAAGAAGGGTTTAGGAATTACAGCTATTTAATATGTAGCCTCTTCTTTTTCAAGGGACCAAAAGTAGTTGGACGGTTGACATGTTGTTTCGTGGACAGGCGGGGCTATTCCTTAATTATTTCTTCATCAATTAAGCAGGTTAAAGGTGCGGCACTCGCACTAGAAAGCTGTGAACCCACAACATGGGGTAAAAGGGCACGTGAAACAGGTCATCCTTAGCCTGCAACAAAAAAAAGAAAACACAGAGAAATAGCAGGAACATTACGAGTGGCCAAATCAACAGTTTGGTACATTTTTTGAAAAAAAAGGAAACACGCCGGTGAGCTCTGCAACACAAAAAGCCCAGAGTGTCAACTTCATAGCCCTGAATGGATGCCTCGAAAGCATACATTTTCTTTTCCATACGTATGTGTATGTGTAAGTTTAGGAGCATGGATATGTAAGTGTGTGTGTGTGACCATGGATGTGTATATGTAAGTACATGTTAGTAAGTATGTGTGCATGTGTACTGGCTTGAGTGTGCAAGTCTGTGCAAATATGAGAGTGTGTGTAAAAATGTGTGCCACTGTGTATGTATGTTTCTGGGCAAGGCAAGGCAAAACGGAAGAGATGAGATAAATAAAAAGAGTTATAATGAGAAAGGGGGATCAAAAGAAAGGGAGAGAGATAAAAGAAAAAAGGGAGAAGTAAGGGGGAAAGAGGATGGGAGATATACAGAGAGGAGAGAGATAGGAAAAAGTGAGGTAAAGAGAAACAGAAGAAGTAAAAGATCAAGAGGAGACCTGTGACTCTAAAAGGAGACCACTGTGGGTGCAATCTGGGAGTGGAGTAAATCCTGTGGATGCAATCTGGGCAAATTCTGTGGGTGCAATACGGGTGCTGGGGCAAGTCCTTATGTCCATATTATATAGTTAAAATTGGATGTCTAAAGCAGATAGACTTGGTTGCCTATTTCACAGTGGTTGCTGGAAATGAGAAAAAAATCAGAATTAGGTTCATTTAGAAATGTTTTGCAAATATTTGTGTGTGTGTATGTGTATCTATGTGCAGTGTGCGCAGTGACCACCCCCAAAACATACTCTACTGCTATAAAGTCTGCTGTGAGCTCTAGACCTGGATCTTTTGGAGACCTAGCAATGCCTCTGGATGTGTGTTTAACAAGCTAGTGTTAGATGAAGCAGTATATTGGAAGACATACCTTAAGTTTTAAAGAGGTGTCCTGGTGTCCTTGCTTCCTAATTCCCTTTCAGTCCTTTCAGTCTTTCACAGACCACAGGCCAAGCAGTAAAGTGACATCCTCCAATTACATCAGATGCCCCTTGTGCGAGGCTGCATATTTGCAAAGATAAAACTACAACACTAGGCTTCACTATGAGTCACAGACACCAGTTGCGGCTGATAACATCAGGCTTGAGGTTGCGTATTGCCAAAAATAAAGCCATAATTGCTGCAGCGCCTGAATCCTCCAGGTTGCGGGAGCAGGGCCTTAAATGCCCCACTCCCAGAGGCGTATCTAGTGAAAATAGCGCCTATGGCAAGCACTGAAATTGCGCCCCTGTCCAAACTTCCACACATTAATTCACACTCTTTACTACCCCCTCTCGCTCCCTTGTCACTTTCTAACCCCTTTCCCTCCCCTTTCCCTACTACCCTCTTCCTCTCCCCCTTTGTAGTTCTCTCACCTTGAGGTCCAGCGACGGGAGTCTTCTGTCTTCTTGCACCGCTGCGGTGCCCGCTGCTTCACTGCTGAGCACCGTAATATGACGTCATATTTCGGCGCTCAGCAGTGAAGCAGCGGGCACCAGCGAGCGGCTTTTAAACACTGTTTTTTTTTATGCGGGGGAGAACGAGGGGCGCCGAGCCGTTGCTCTCTCCTCCGCATCAAAAAAAACAAATAAAAGACAGTGTTTAAAAGCCGCTCGCTGGTGGCCGCTGCTTCACTGCTGAGCGCCGAAATATAACGTCATATTACGGCGCTCAGCATGAAATGCCGGCACCGGGACGGAGGTAGAGGGCTCGTGGAGGAGAATGAGGGGCGCCGAGCCGTTGCTAGGCGCCCTTCTCTTTCCTCCGCATCAAAAAAAAAAAAAAACAGCGTTTAAAAGCCGCCCCCTTTCAAATGGCGCCTATGGCACCAGCCATAGCTGCCATACCCTAGATACGTCTCTGCCCGCTCCACACCCGTTTCCCCTTTAGAGGGGGGGTGTTTCCCATGATGTTAGCAGGAATGCCCACTGACATCAGCGGGAAGGCCCACAACGTCATTGAGAACTCCCACTGACGTCAGTGGGACCGGCCACCGATATCACGGGACCGCTTGCTGACGTCAGTGGGCAGTCCTGGCTGCATCCCACAAGGGAAGGCTTCCAGGTAGCTGGACCTCAGAAGTTCCCAGGTATGTGAATAAATTAATCTAACTCCACCATAGGCATGTTAGTAAGGAGCATGGACTCTATTGTCAAAATGCACACGGTGCATTACTTACTGAACTGGGGCAATTCATCACATCAAAATATCTATGCATTTTGAAGACTTCTAAATATATATATTTAAAGTTTAATATTACATAGGCTTACAACATGTACTTACTTTGTTTACTACAAAATGTACAGTATATTGTAGGTTTGGGAATGTGACAGATCTTTTCAATATTGCCATCTGACACTAGACTAGTTCTGTTAGTTTCCTGTTTAATGTTGCCATCTAATGGACATAAGTGGTATTACAAAAATCTATAGTATAGAAATCTGTTAGATGTCACAGCTGCTGCTGCATCCTGCCTTCAGTGATCCAACAGCGCACTTGTGGGATGCTTCCCAGATCAGGTCGTGGGTCTCCTCCAGCGTCCACCATGTGCCTCTATACATGCCTCTGGACAGTTTGATCACACATGTTTCTCCTCCCTGGTACAGCATATCCAGTTATTGACTGTTGTGTGCCTACTTCTGTCTGGGCTGTTGTGCTCTTCACCTGATTGCTCTGGTCAATAATGTCTTGCAAGGGGTATTTGTTTATGCGTCTGTGACCCAGATATTCACCAGACAGAATAACCAAGCCAGTATGGATCCTGCAGGAATGGCAGAACTGCACACAGCCTTGGCGAGACCTACAAACTTATTTGAACTTTCAAGGCCAGATCCGAGAATTAAGGGTAACACCAGCTGGAAGAGCTGCAGCTGCCACTGCACCAATATGTACTACCCACTGGAGCTATGTCAAGTGCTCCTGAACCACAAGTTGAGATTCTTGATTGCTTCAGTTGTAACTAGGCTCTATTTTGCACCTTTATCACCTGAATTTCGTTGGTTCTCTAACTCTCAGTTATACTCTCACCTACTCTTTTACACAGTCATGTTCTCTCACACTCTCATCCACTCTCTCTCATTCTCTCGCTGAATGTCTCCCTTCTGAGCCAACCGCTTCCCTGTCCCTGTTTTCATGCTGCACAACTCCAATTGTTATCTTGCATCTTCTTGTTCTTCTTTCTTCTGTCTTCTTCTTTCTTTTCAGCTGCTACAAAAAAAAAACCCTCCCCGTTCCTATGACCAAGGGACATGATTTGCCCAGGAAACGACACCATTTTGCAGACGTTTACCATGAGGTTACTTTGGCAACAGGGAGGAGGCTTCAAGCACACCCTCCCCCTGTTCCTCCAATCAGGAGGAACCTGCCGATTCTTTAGAAGAGGTCTGAAGAGAGCCACACAGACAGCACAATTTTCCAGAACTCTAGTTTGAAGAAAATGAGTTTGGGGTACTTGAAGATCCCACCGGGTCCAGGGGACCAGGCCTATAATAGTTGACATTGAACCCGGAAGGCTCAGGTTCTGGATATACAAGATGCTGTTCTGGACTTGCAAAATAAGATCTGAAGACAGGGATCATCATCCCTTGAAGTTAAAGTGTTGAACTGGGCACCCAGATAAACCAGATGATAAGATGGAGATAGAAGATTCTTGGCCCAGTTGATAAACCAACCAAACCTTTGCAAGACCTGAAGAGACTGGAAGAGTGCATGCTCAATATCTCAGGGAAACTTGTGACAATCAGAATGTCGTCCAGGTCACCTGGATTAAGGCACGTTCAGAACTGCCGCTTGTTGGAACAAAGAAAACCATGCCTTACCACGGTAGCTCCTAATAGAGAAGGAAGGCCGGCCACCTTTCCAAGACGAAACAAGACCCTGAACAAAGCAACATCTTTAGAGGAAAAATTTTACTACCCTCAACAGTCCCCTTGATAAGGTCATCCAGATCCTTTTCCAAATAGTTAGAGAACTGAGATTAAATTTTAAAGGAAGATGAGCATTCCACAATCTTGGCCATAGAGCCCTTCTAGTGCTATAGAAGGGCTATAGAACGAGTCAAAATACGGACTAGATCCACTGAAGCTACAGAAATCAGATCAGCAGTAACCGTAATATCTAATAAAGCTTCTATAATAGGGAATCTACAACCCCCAAATTCCAAGGCTCCCAGCAGATTATTAAGCCATGTCTTCATGGCCCCGGAAACTCAGGTCATAACCACCACTGGATGACAATTGTTTTCCATGGGATCTCTAAAGGATGCTGCATCATCCACTGGAAGGACTGTACGTATGGCCACTTGCATCATTCCTGCATCCACTTCAGTAGCTTCAGACCAGGTGTAAAACTCTGACTCTTTAAATGGGTATAATCTGGAAATTTTACCCTGGAAGAAAATATTCTTATGTGTCTTTTGCCATTGTGAAGTGAAAAATCTCCTTGATGGTCTAGTGGAAGGGAAAAGTAGGCTCTGGTTATAAATCTCAATCTCTTACGAGACTGGTCTTCAATCCTTTGATAGATAGCCTGAAATGTCAGCCTGAAGAGGTGCAGTAGTGTAAATTTAAGGTCCAGCTGCCAGAGATAGACAGGCTTGGCATAGGTGTCTACCCTCAAAGGCCATATTGTTGTATCCATCACAGCGGAAAGTTCTATGGGAATTCTTTGGGTAACTAAACACCAGAAATGGACTGTTAACTGAACAAAGACTGTAGATTGAGCCCTTCTGTGAGAAGCAGCGGGAGAAATTGAACATACCGGGCAGCTACAAACTAAATTCATAAAATAAAAAAAGCTAAGACAAACACCCAGTAAAAGCACAAAACAAAACAAATAAACTTACTAGCAAGCATAGGCACCAAGAAGACTAAAGCCCCCAAAAGAATCAGCATTACAAAAAGGAACAAGCAAAAGCTCTGTTTGAAAGTAGAAAAAATGGTGCAAGCAGAGGGTTTAAGGCTAGGTTTCCACTTGGGTTTTTTTAGCTAAAAACGCCTATAAAAACGCCAATAGCGCCACCTGGCGTTTTTTTGTGAAAAACGCATGCAGCCAGATGTTAGCTGTAATTCAATAGGAAATCGCAAAATGCCATTTCCACCTGGCGTTTTTCTGTTTGGCGTTTTTTTAGTCCTCTTTGGCGTTTTTCTGCTTTTTTGGGCTCTGTGGCAGTTTTTCAAAACTGCAGCATGTTGACACTCTGGCGTTTTTTGCAAGAAATCTTGGCTTTTTTTCTCCAATAGAAGTCTATGGGAGAGAAAAAACGCCATGAAAAAGCCATGTGGGTTTATTGCCTTGGCGTTTTTTATGGCGTTTTTTCCACAGTTACAATGCAGAGGATGGACCCAGTATCTGTGTGTCCTACGAGAAATAGGCTGAAAACAAACAGTTTCACACAAAACAAAGTCCTGGACTGGTTCATATTGAATTTTACACCATTTGGAACAAACATGCCATTACAAACAAACATACGCGACCGGATCCTGCGTGCCAAAAGCAACAGCAAACAATTTGCACCATCATTTGGGGCCAATCTTCCCAGAGGAGCAGACATTCGAAATAAAGCATGCCTTACAAACCACAGAAAAGAGACAAAAGGGTCTACCAAGTAAATGACATCAGGAGAGGGCAGATACTTGCCATTTATCCTAATCCCTTTTAGCTGGGTGAAACTTCTAACTTGTAAAGGCTGGAAAAACTGCCTAAGGTCAAAAAAGCAATTTCCACAGAAAGGCTAAAACGCCAGAAAAAACTGCAGAAAAAACGCCAAAACGCAGGTAAATGCAGCGGCAGTTTTCTTGGCAGTTTTCCTGGCGTTTTTCATCAAGAAAAAAACGCCGGACAAAAACCCAAGTGGAAACCTAGCCTAAATGCTAGTGGGGACCAGAAGAGAAACATGCAGAGCCTGCTTTCCTTAAGGTAAATGAGTAAGGCTCACCCCCTAATGACCAAGAAGGGAGAAGGATCCCTCAGGGAGACTCCTTACCGTATAGGAGAGAGACTGAACTCCCCCAGGCAGTGACAGGCAAGCAAAGTTGAAAAATCACTTGTCAGACTGAGAGTAGCTCTGCAGGAAAAAGACTGACTGGCTGAAGTGAGCAAGGGTCCTCTTTGTGTGTTCTTTCAGCTTTGTTGTCATTTGAGAGTGGAGGAGCTACCCACTTGTCATGCTGCCGTGGCATATCCGTAGTGAATAAATCAGTAGTGTCCTCTATTATTTTGGTGTATCAGAAAGGTTTCACTACAGACAGATATCCAATCACTGGTGTCAGACACATTGTTGCAGCAATGGCCCAGCGGAAGGGAGGATGCACACACTCTTCGAATGGTTGTAAATTTGGTCACGGAAAAAGTGTTTACAAAGGGTTGCCTGGCCCTACCTTATTTAAATTACTCTAGGCTCAAACATTATGCACCTCATATACTGTACAAAGTTTCTTTATCACAATCCTGATGCTTTCATGGCATCTAGTAGTCTTAATTCTCCCTTGTTTGGCCTAGGTAAAGACACATGTCAAGGTTGTCCACCTTCCCCCTTTTAATGTCTTCTTAACCATCTACGTTCTGTTCTGTTGGCTCAGACTACTTGGTGTGCATGTGTGCTACAAAGCCCCCCAAGGGCAAACATCATAATTAATATATTTAAATAACGATATAACTAATAGAAATCAAAACTAGTTGACACTGATTTATATATTTCTAATATACTGTATAGCACAGCTAAGAAAGTCTGGCAACTCACTTGACACAATAAAGTATTACAGAGGAAACAACCATAATCCTTTTTGCAAAATAGGCAAAGAAAATATCCTTCAGTCAAGTCCTAAACAAATCTCACTTTTTCCCCCTGAAGGCATTCCTGATCACACTGTACACTGGCAGGGCAGGGATTTCCTTTCTTAACATATGCCCAGATCAAAATGTATCTATGAGTCATGTACTTACCATCTGACTGTACTCATTGTACCTTATCTGTATTATACTATAAACGGAAAGGTCTGTTAGTGCTAAATACATTAATTATACATTTATACAAACAGAGAATGCAGAAGTTATTCCTTCTGTAAGGATGTGAAGAATGTGCAATACCGATATCCACCACAAGATGTCAGCTAATCACAAAATATTGAAAAGTAGTTATGTGCCAAATTCAGTTAATCCTAAACTCAGCAGAAATTTTAACATTTCAAAGGTCAGATAGTTTGATGAATTCAGCAGTTCATGAGTAGCTCAGTAATCACTGGGTGCTCACTGGCTAAGCCTTCATTCACATGGTGAGTCAAATTTGGTACCCACCAGATGGTTTGGAGATCAGCTGGTATCACATACTCCCAGGATACCCCAAACATAAATAGATATAAATAATCTGTCCTGTTAAACAGACTTGTTAAGGAAATTATAAAAACTGGCATATTGACTTATATTGGCATTAACATTCAAATTATTTATAAAGTGCCAACAAATTCTGCCAAAATTTACAATAAAGTAACATATAACCTAGACAAGGTGATACACAACCCTGGGTCCTCTTTAATCTGGAGGTACTGAAAGACAGATTATTCTTAGGTAAATATTGTGATTTTGGGGAAGAAAAGTATACCTTTCAATTTAACTATTGAATTAAAATTCAAATCACTTAGGAGCGGAAAACAACAGTGTACAAATAGCATGCATGTGCCTGGCTGTTGACGCTCCCATTGTCTATAAAGGGTATTCTACTGGGCATATGTAAGGTAAGTATTGGATAATGCTCCCCGCTTTCAATAGATAATGGGGGGGGGCTGTGAGACAGAAGTCTGGTGTTCTAATTCAAATAGTTAACCCCTTAACTACCTTATAGATGTACAAGTGTGTCCATGCGCAAGGTGGGCAAGCCTACATTTAGGATGTACCTGTGCAGCATGCATAGCTCCCTGCCACTACACAGGAGATCAGGCTGGACACCCATGTCAACAGAAGCCAGCATTGCTAGCTTCCTGTCAATCGGTACCCTGTTGCATAAGGAATGTCGATTGTGCGTTCCTTTTTGGTAGGCGTCACTGCTGACACCCACTGGAAGGTCACTGGAGGACAGATGAAACTCAGCAGGGTCTGTCTAACTCTACTGGGATCTCAGATTAATCCCCCTGCTGGCTGATCACGCGCAGTGCGATCATCAATGCAAGGCTATGGAGCCCTGCTTGCTGATCACAGTGTGGTTATTTCAGGGGAGATTGGAGGGAACAGAGTCAGATACAACATTGCTTCCTCTTCAAACAAAGGGGGGGGGGGGAGTTTGTTTTTAATAAAATACATTAAAATGAAAAATAATTTTAAAAAGTACAGTGAGCTCAGTGATGTCATTGTGACATCACTGGCATACATTAGACATATAAGAGATTCCTAAAAAAGATTGCAAAAAAAAGTATAAATAAAAAAATAACAAAAAAACATGAGATCCTATTTCCTTAGCTCTACATGCAAAATGATAACCCCTCCCATTCACTACCCCCCAAACCCTTAAGCCAGAAGTATCAAAAACACTACCTTACAGGATACAATGTAAGGGATATATATATATATATATATATATATATACCGTATTGGCTTGAATATAGGCCGCACTTTTTTCCCCCACTTTAAGTCTTTAAAGTGGGGGTACGGCCTATATTCGGGGTCTAGCGCCCGACGCCCGGGACATGCAGTCCCGGGCACCGGGCAGGCAGCGGGGTTAGGATACAGATCCCCCGCAGCGGTGCGGGGGACCTGCATCCTACTCCCCGATACGCTCAGACAGCCTCCCCTGCCAGCACTTCCCACGAGGGGGGGGTGCCTGCACGGGAGGTTGTCTAAGCGCATCTGCCCCCCCCCCGGACTTACCGGAGCAGACTCCCGGATGTCTTGCGGGGCCGGCGGGGGACATCTACGCAATACGCGTATACAACTTCCGGTGCCGGCACATCCAGTGCCGGCACCGGAAGTTGTATTGCGTAGATGTCCCCCGCCGGCCCCGCAAGACACCCGGGAGTCTGCTCCGGTAAGTCGGGGGGGGGCAGAGGAGGACAGTGGCAGCATATCTCGGGGGGGCAGAGTGGCAGCATGTTTTTTTGGTGTTTTTTTAAAGAAAAAAACTTTTTCTTTAAAAAAGCACCAAACTTTTAGGGTGCGGCCTATATACGGGTGCGGCCTATATATGGGGGTGGCCTATATCCGAGCCATGATCAAGGCACTAGATACATTTGTGGGTCATGTTGAGAGTGTATGTTCAATAAATAACGACAGACACCAAATTGGATTTTGAAAGGCCAGTTTTATTTATGAAAGTACTGTGACACGTAAAAACTTTATTCAAACTTTAAAACATACATTTCCTTAAACTTGTGTAACCTCCAACCTTAGTGTACGAACCGCCAGACTTAACCCTTTAGAATCAAGGAGGTTACAACCACCGACCGTGCGACAACTAAGTGACTTAACATCGATACCGCAACACAGGTAACTCACACCAACTAGCTCGTGGTGTAAACGAAGGCCCTCCCTTTCTCATGGGACCCTGCCCACCATAACTCACAATAACCACGGATTCCATACCTCGGATGAAAACCGCGACAATTTCACCCCGTACCATGAATAAACCAACCATAGAACCTGACGGGAACCTCAGTTCCCCGCCACACCAAAAAACCATCAGAAAAAACACAAGGGAGGGAAACGCTTCTCACTGCCTCTCCTTCCTGTTTAAAGAAAAAATGGTAGAGGGTCAGAGAAAAGCAGCCACATTTAAAGACCCTTAACCCCACCCCACCATAAACTCTTGACCTATGGCAACCTACCCATGAGGTGATCATGCCCCCCTAGCATGATCCAGGCCTGATCATGCGGCCCCTTCTTTGATGTTTGTGTATCCGGGGCCCACTATACGGTATATGTGGAGTATGTTTCAAACATAAATTGGGTCACTGTTCTTCGAGTGGCGCCTACTGAAGAAATTCTAAAAAAAAATAAAAAATGCCGTTAGTATAGATTGTTTACATAATAGCACTAACAATTATTATTTGTTGCATGCTTCTATGGTTTCAAACTAAAGCCTTGTTTCTGAGAGAAAAAAAAAGGATAGAGCATCATGGGCCTGGTGCTGAGGATTTTGGTGTGCCTTTTTGGAAATAAATAAAATGACAGAATGGACAGAATCCTAACTCCTCAACATCCATGTGTACTGGATAAAGAGAACATCAGTGCTCGGCAGATAGTATGAGATAGAATCTTATGTGATGGGAGTGGGAGTACATCAGTACACTAAAAAAAAAGTCATCAGTACACTAAAAAAAAGTCATCATACACAGGACCCCTGAAGCCACAATTTAGTGCCACTAATCCTTTTTAATAAGATACGCAGGCTGAAATAGAATAAATAACACAATACCTTTACTTTTGGTGTCACTGATTTCTGGGCCTAGAATGTTTTGTCCTCTGAAGTGACTACAAATTCAGGAGGGCGTTTGATCTCTGGATAAGTAAAAATTAAATAGTTCAATTTATTCCTACAGAAAGTAAGGGGCCAGAAAACAGATGACTAAATACACACCAGGACAGGCTCTGCCACCCAGACACACACAAGGACAGACTCTGCCACACCGACACCCAAACACACACCAGGACAGGCTCTGACACACTGACACCCAAACACATACACCAGGACAGGCTCTGCCACACTGACACACACACACCAGGACAGGCTCTGCCACACACACCAGGAAAGGCCTTGCCACACCGACACCCAAACACACACAACAGGACAGGCCCTGCCACACCGACACCCAAACACACACACCAGGACAGGCACTTCCACACTGACACCCAAGCACACACACACCCCAGGACAGGCTCTGCCACACCAACACCCAAATACACACACCAGGACAGGCCTTGCCACACCGACACCCAAACACACACAACAGGACAGGCCTTGCCACACCGACACCCAAACACACACAACAGGACAGGTCCTGCCACACCGACACCCAAACACACACAACAGGACAGGCTCTGCCACACTGACACCCAAGTACAAACACCAGGACAGGCTCTGCCACACTGACACCCGCATCTGGAGGGTTTCCATGGACAGTTTCCTTTTGGTATTGATTTATGTAATGGCCGCAGCTGGCCCTCTTATGTATTGATGCCGCCAGCCCCCACGTGTATTTGTGCACTCCAGAGACCCCCCCATTGTGTATTTATGCCCCCAGCCAGCCCCACCCGCTTGTGAATTAATGCCCCCACAGGGTGTTATAAGGCATTCTGGGGGGGGCAGAGTGGCATATAGGGGGCATAAGGTATTTCTGCGGTGCAGAGTGGCCTATAAGGGGGTTTAAGGCATATCTGGGGGGCAGAGTGGAAATCCTGTGGGCAGATGAGAAAACTGGGGGGGCAGGTTAGCAAATCAAAGGAAATAAAACCCAAAAATGTCTTTTTCTCATGTAAATTAATGTTTACTAGTAAAACTTTTTTCCTATAGGGTAGTCTTATATTCATCTTTTTTTCCTAAATTAATATTCAAATTTGGAGGGGTAATCTTATAATCAGGGTCATCTTATAATAGAGCAAATACAGTACTTTGCAGCTGTGGAGGTATAATGGTTACCATTATTTTTAAAAATCTGTAGTAAATATCAATGTAGGATGGCATTAGGGCTCCCAATGATCATTTTTTTTCCTCAACATGTATTTTAGTGCTTGCTCAGCAGTACTTTTAGGTGAAAATTAACAGTAAGTAGAATGGTTGCAGAGTGAAACCTTTGAACTCCTGGAAACAGAGATGAGCGCGAGGACTATGAATATCACTTTTTGAAAAGCAGGTTACCGGCACAAACGTGTTCTTAATAGGAAAATGGGAACCTAGACTGGTTGTAGTTAATTTTTAAAAGTGCTAAAGCGCTCTCAAGTTAAGATTTACATTAACCTAAAAAAACAATAGTGAATAGCTCTGTGTTAGGAGAAAGCTATATAGTGAAATTCTGTATTACACATTCCACCTTACAAGTGACTTAATATGAAGTCAAAAGCATAGCATGATTCTGGTATATCTGTCACAGAAAAATGCAACGGATGCAGGGCTGGACTGGGAATTTAAAATCGGGGGCAGCTAATGACATATGCGCACTGGACCTAAGTACAACTGGAGCAGTCTGACACTTCTTGGAATCGCTCATCACATTCAATAATAGACTTGTGCACATCAAGCAAATTTGATTCAGACTACATTTTTGTTCGAACAAACCATTCGCCATTCCTGTCAGACGAAATTCTGAGGATTATTTTGACAAAATTTGGAGGGTTGTTTTAAAAGGGGACGTGCCTGCCACCTTCCGGACTCACCTTTCACTTACATCAGCAACTCAATGTTTAGATATAGACCCAGACTCAATTTTGCATTGCAAGACTACCACAAAAAAAACACCAGCACTACACTAATAGATTGACAGTAGACTAGACTCATCCAGCAGCTTGTTGGAATGCATCAGGCCATTGAGACGAATTGATCCCTAAGAGTAAGGAACGTGATAAAGTACCAGCAGCAAGACAGAGTAGGACACAGGGCAGATACCGACAGACAGACACATCCAGCCACATGGTACGGGACTGATTTTTATAAAAATATAAAATGATCCCTCAGAGAAAGAAAGGAATTAGAGAATTAGAGCATCAGCACTAGAACCTCACTTACTTTGAATATTGAGTGCCGGATAACCTAATCTGGGTAGACTGACTTTAAAGAAATCTATCTGTTCTACCAGATGTACAGTAGTATGTGTGCCGTGCAACCCAAACCCAGTCTTACTGCTTTGGCAATGTTTGCTGCCCAGACAGACCCATTCCTATCACTGTGCCTCCTGTTGTCCAATCCACTGCACCACCATCTTCCTAAAACCTCCCAAAATGTGTGCTGAAAGCCAGGCTGTGCACTAGTGGCACTCAATATATCAGAAGTGAAGTGGGTGGTCTGTTCACCTGCCTTGACAAGCTTATCCTTCAACAATGAGATAATGCATTTTCTGGATCAAGTAGGGGTATGAACTGGCTTAAAATCTTGGTCACATCCCTGAATGGCTTCAGGACTGCCACTACTTTCCCCATTAATACCCATTCCCCCCTGCCCAATGGGCTGGACACCCCAATGTTTTGCTCAGAGCCAGTAGTGAAGAGCCAGCTGCTCTAAGATTAGCTCTGTCATGTCCAGGATGGAGTTCCAGCAAGTGGCTATGTTCTGATGTGCTGACGTAGACCTGACTTTTCATGCTTCTCCCTTAGCTGCTGGCTTGCCTTCATGCTGCGATGAAAGCGCTTGGCAATCTTACAGCACTTTTCTTTTAGTTTTGACAGCCTACATTGCTCCTCAATTTGAATAGCTGCCCTTACCACCAGATGTAGTATACATGCCATGCAAGGCAAACCCACAAAGTCCCCATCTCTAACCATCTCGCCATGTTTGCTGCCTTGCCAGTCATGTCACTTTTCTACTGCTGTGACTGCCTGTGGTCCAATCCACTGCACCAGGATCTTCCTAAAAGCTGCCAAATTGTGAGCTAATGTGTGCTGCTCATCCATAACCTCAGCATCTACAACCTTGCTGCCCTTTTTCCCCAGTCCTGCCCCTCCTGTCACTTTATGTGCCTACACCAGCTACAGTTGTACTGTCCTCCAAAAATCTGGCCAACCATCAGTGGGTCTGCTCTGCGCTAGTGTTGCTCGAAATGTTGGAGGTGAAGTGGATGGTCTGTTCAGCTGCCTTGGGTAGCTCATATTTGAACAATGAGATACAAGACAGGTAAAAGGAGGGCACTAAGACAGCATTGCACACCAGGCGAAGTAGCAGTGGTATTAGTTTTTTTTCCATGGCGGTATTAGTGATGATGGGGATGGTGGAAGTGGTGCCAGTGCATGTAGGGGAACCAGCGGTAGTGTAGCTAGGCTGCAGAGTTGAAGGAGCAGCACATCCCACAGAGAAATTACTGGAAGATGTGTCGCTTGACTCTTCCTCTGGACCATAATCTAAGTCCAGGTAATCGTCATCAACATTGTTGATGACCATATCCTTTTCCACTTGGGCACAAGATGGAGAAAAACCCACTCCTGCTGCAAGAGTCAATCGTACCTCTTCTTCCTTACTTTCTGCTGGACCAAAAAATGATCTGCTGCTATCATTTAATAATGCCTGCTCATCTTTGCTCTGAGCTAGAAACCTTTCAGTGCTGGCAGTGCAAGCACTGGTGGTGGTTGTGGTGGCACTGGTAGTGATTTTATTCTGTGCTTCATCATAGAATAGCTTGAAAGAAATCTCCACCTTTGAACCCGCTAAGTCTGCACTACACTACTGACACTTGCAGTAAAGTAGATAGATGAACTTTAATCTCAGGTGAATAACAAGTAAATATGTCATCAGCACACAAACTGAAACCCCACAGGCTGTTGGGCCCATCAATCACAGCCATAATTATCAATGAGATCCTCCGATTTTTTGGACTACGTCTGCCTATCAATTATTTACTATGTATCCTCCTACACAGTCTCTTTCCCTTCTGAAAGAGCATCAAAATGTGTTGTAATGGCACCAAAATGTGTTTTGTTGGCTGCCCTCATCCATTATTATATCTATGGAACAGTGTATTGCGTTACTATATTAATAATCACCTGGAAGATTTAAATCCATAGTGACATGGGTGGAACTTTTGGAATGCATTTCCTAACAAAAAACTTTCCCATTTAGTTATGAATCAGTTGGGCAAGGACACTGGGAGTTGGCAGGTGTGTTATTTAGTTAATAGACTTTCTTATGCATTATGAAAGGCCAAATCTAGTGCGTTTATCCGTTAATCTCAAAATGTTGACGATTTACAAAGATTTAACCAGCTTCAAAGGATAACTTGTATTATACATTAAAGCAACATGATCATTGCTGCCAGCCAATGAGAGGGATGTGTCATAGTGGCCAGCATTTCAGGTGTCCAAATCGAGATGTTGGGTTGTGTGTGACGAGAGGTGGGGAAGGGCAGGGCCATCACAGGAAATGGGTACAATCGGGGTGTGACTGCTCACCCATCTAACAGGAAGAGCAGCCTGGTGGTGTTCAGATTCAGTTCCAGCACCATTGTTCCCAAGCTGGTCAGGGGGAAGAAGAGTATTTCCCCAAGTAATCTTGGAGCCCCACTTCCCAGGACATTGCCCATAAACTGTGACTACTGGGAGCAATTACTTGTTCATGGCAACCTATCTTTTTCCTAAATATCAGCTTCGCTGTGATTGTATTTATTAAATGTACCGTATTTCCCCATGTGTAAGACGCTTCTTTTTAGAAAAATTTGGGGTCTTAAAACTGGGTGCATCTTGTACAGTGGTGGTAGATTTTTTTTTTTAAATTTTTTTTACCGGATCGGTCGAGGCGACACAAGAACCCAGTGGAATCACATGAATGTACATCACATCACACGACTCCGTTCCTTTTGCTGTTCGAGCAACGTAGAGGGAAACAGCGGCCCCCACGGAAGTCTGCAAGCGACACCAGAAGATGTGCAGTTCAGGTAAGGGTGGGGGAGTAAATAAATGCATATATGTGTGTGTATGTGATAGCATGGATCTGTGTGTAAGGGGCACAGGGAGGCTGAAAGTGATGTGCATGTACTGGCTGCCTGAGCATGATAGGAGTGTGATTGCCCAGGCAGCCAGTTCAATAACTTTATGTAATATATTTTTTTTCAAATTTCAGGCCCCAAAATTAAGATGTGTCTTATACATGGGAGCATCTTATACATGAGGAAATATGGTATTTCTTTTTTATATACAGGTTAGGGGAATTAGGAAGGGAGAGTTTGTTCCACAGCTAAAAAAAAAATACACTAAAAAAGACAAAAAGGTAAGTCGCTTTCTCAGGAAAATCATTTTAATTACAGATACAATAAATCCAAAAGCCCGAGTTCCCTACCACAACCCTTTATTTCAATATTTCTACATTACAAAAATACATTATTTCCACTATTAAAATAAAAACACATACTGAAAATCAAATTCTCAATATTTAATATGACCACTATTTGCCTTAAAAGGGCACTTTAGCTATCATACCCACCTAAGTGCATATGATAGCTGAGAAGCCCCTTTAAATGATGCCCCCTTGCAACTGTATTGTTCAGACTATCCCATATGCATTTGCCCCTCACCCCATTGAATCATTGGACCACGGAGGGAAGAGGGCAGCTGCAGGGCTGCAGTTTTAACCTTGGGTGTTTTTTTTTTTTTTTTTAGAATGCATATTAAATACTCTTAAAGCACTTTGATACATAGGGTCTTGTTTTTTCATAGGGTCTTGTTAAGGACATAAAACTTTCCCTTTTAATAACTGATTTAACTATTTGGCAATGATTTTAAACATGTGCACAGAATTTTACAACCCACATCAATCCATTACTACACTAACAGCCACAGCATTCTAGTATCAAAAGCACTAATCTGGAGGCTTAGATAACCTCAGATCAATGTACAGTATGAATCAGATCCACACTGATTAACCCTGAGATTTCGACCCTTGACTTTGAGATTGAAGCAAAACCCAAGTGTCACGGGTCCATAGTAACAGAATTAGTATCATTTAAAGCCCAATACAACACATACATATGCGCCAAGAAGCTCGGAGAAAATAGAGGAAAGGTCACGATGGAGTTGTCTTGCCTCCCCGTGTCACCAAACACAGAAAACATTGGCCAAGACGCTTGGTATGTTTTATAAGGTTAATTGTGCGACTGTTAACGACCGAGCAGGCCAGTTAGCCAACATAAGGACTTTATATATATATAATTACTTGTAGAACTATAACACTATCGAACTGCGCCTGAGATAATCACACCGGAAACACCAGCATTTCGCAACACTGCCTCGGAACACCGCGCATTGACGTAAGCCGGCGTTCCCAGAATGCAGCTGGGTAGTCACGTGACTAAACATAGTAAACGACCCAAGTCACGGTGACAAGAGGTGAAGGAGAAGCTTGTAGTACGAAGCTCCACCCAGCTGGTAGTGACGTGCGCTTACAAGATCACTGCATTACCAGTGAGCTGCGGGGGAAGTCTGGAATCTTCTGTCGTCCTCTGTAGGCAGCGTCTTGGGATCGTTTGTTTGTATTCACCCCTTTCATTAGCGTCGCCTTTGAGATGGCCCAGCGTCTTGCGTGTAGCGGCCGGCTTGGCTCTTCCTCGGCAGCAGGTGGAGGAGCCGGAGCCGTAGTAGTGGCTGTACCACCACCAGCAGCAACCGTGCCGGCCGGCGACTTCCTGCGTGGGCATAAACTGCAAGGACCGGCGGTGTTGGCTGTAGATCTTCCTCGAGCCATTGGAACCGGCGAAACGCTGCCTGTCGCCAAGAAAAGGGGAGCCATGAGCAGCTCCCTACCGTATTTCTGCCAGGGAGAGGTGGTGCGGGGCTTCGGGAGAGGCTCAAAGGAGCTGGGCATCCCCACAGGTGAGCACAGAGCAAAGGAGTGAGTGCCTCTTCACCTGCTTTCTCTCATGCTTATGCTCTCACATAATTGTATAACATTCAGTCCTCACACATCCCGCGCCTGTGAATGAACCATTTCTAGATTAGGTTACACAAGTGTTTCTCAACCTCGCCCCCCAGCTTTTGTAGCAGACCGTTCGTGGCAAACGCCATTCACATAAACCGTTGTCCCATTTCCTTTATTTATAGCCGGGTATCAAGTGACACCATATTGAGCTGCCCCCTTTTAATCACTTGCCCTGATTAGCAAATAGGCTACACTTTGGCACCAAAGGACAAAGCAAATGCGAGAGGCAGCGTTCTCAGTAAGATGTAATTGCTGCGCGGAGCCCCTTGCTCCCTGGTCTGCGCATTGTGCGTTTTATATAATATTTGCCGCCGTTATGAATTATGAGGGGCAAACATAGAGACACATAAAGTACCCTGCTGGGGTTTTATGAGGTAACCACACTGAGAATTGGGACCATTGAACACAATAGGCCTCTTTCATTATAATAGGCGAACCCAGAGTCCATGTGGCTTTTTCTCTTCTGATTACTTCATAGTCCGGTAATAGATTGGGTAATCTTTATAAAACGCGGTCCTCGGGCAGAGTGCTGAATGTGGAAGAATCAGCTGGAAAGTCCCGTGGTTGCCATGGTGACCAAAGATATCAGGGGGGGCAAGATTAAAGTTAGGTGCTCGCCTTAAAGTTTCAGAGCCTATGGGTAGCTGACATCCAACTAAGCTTAAATAATCATGTATGTCATATTACTTTTTGGGATAACAAACGTTATTTTTTTGGGGGGTGGGGTGAGTTATTTTAACTCTGCTGCTCCCAATTCTTTTTGTACCCGACTAAGAGCTGGCATCCGCGTAAGTCTGTGTGCCAGCTGTTGCATGTCCCCAATAGTCTTGTGATTTAATAAGTAGTACATTTTGTAACTTGCGAGCGAAGCAGAACATTAGTTTTCTCAGATCTGCACGATGGCCTCCGTATACTTGGGAGTTAATTAGTCAAGCGAAACTTCTAAATGTGTCTTCTAAGCTACAAGAAACATGCAGCGAGAAACTACAGTTCAGTAAAGTCCTCCATTATGCGCCCGTAATCCAAAGTCTCTGCTTCACAAGCATAGGACGATTCAATCATTTTTGCTTTGTGTTCTTGTCATGGCAAAAATGGCATGGAGGTATATATACCAGATCACTTCACGTTTGCAAGCCTGGCTCTCTCCACCTAATGTATCGGTTTGTCTTAGTCTGTCAATTCTTGTCTTGTCATACCCCTTTGAGTATATGTATTGACTGTCATGAAAATAAAGCCCAATATATAAATGTCATGTGACACAATTAAATGCTTATTAATGCTTCATGTATTTTTTTTTCTTTTTTTCAATAGCAAATTTTCCTGAGCATGTTGTGGATAACATTCCCACTGACTTAACTACAGGCATTTACTTTGGATGGGGATGTGTCGGAGGTGGTGACGTTTACAAAATGGTTATGAGCATCGGCTGGAATCCTTATTACAAAAACACCAAAAAATCTGTGGTAAGAAAGCTGCGTTTTCTCTGTTACTCTGTTTTGGTCTTAGATATGAAAAATAATAATAAGATATGCTCTTAAAGGTGCAGGCCAAGAACAAAGAGCTATAAATTGGAATAAGGTTTGGGACCTAAACTAATAGGAGTCACTTAATGCATACATTGTAAGAAAATAGGCAGCTGTTCTGCATCCTTATAATAATGGCTAGATCGTAAGTTTGAAGAGCCAGAGCCCTCTTTTGTACCAGTTTATTATTTATCCTACCGACTCTGATTGTAAAGTGGAATATGCTGGCACTATATAAAAATATGTAATGTAATTTCTATCAACCATCTGCATCCATACAATGCAGAATTGGTCAGTTATTTAAAGATGCTAGGATTCACAGAAATGTCCTGTGGTGGGGTGCTTATCCAGTCTCCTTATTCTGTATATATTAATACTCTACTCAATAAATACTCACTGTTTATGAACCCTACAGACATTCTCTTCTAAATAGAAAGAATAATGTAAAATACACTGAAATTTGCTTCTTTTCTCTTTTTGCCCATCGCGATCACTGTTTGAGTAAACTTCCCTCAAGTACGGTCCCTGAGCTGAATCCCTAGGTATATGTTGGAACGACTGGATTTTCATGCTTTTATTTTTTCCCCCCTCAGGAAACGCACATTATTCATCGATTTGATGAAGACTTCTATGGAGAAATTCTTCGAATAGTCATTGTTGGCTACATTAGACCAGAAAAAAGTTTTGAGTCGCTGGGTATGTCTTTATCATATCGATTTTGTATGACAGTGGTACAGTGAAGTATTCTTTAATAGTTTACTTGGCGCAGAACTAGAAAAAAAATAGCCGAAGCCAAGGCTTCATATACAAATATATATATATATATCTATATATATATATATATCACTACAAAAGCCTCTTTCCCCAAGTGCTAGAACTTCTACATTATCCATGTAGGCAGAGTAGCACCTTTTATCTGTATCAACAGTAAGCATATATTCAAAGTGCATGGTGTTATTACATTTACAACAACTTGGCTGAGCATTTAAGTGAAAATAAAAAAAAAAAAGCAACACATCAATACTGCCAATATAGTCTATTGTCGTCAATCAAAAATATAATTTATATAGTCTATATCATAACATACTATATTAACCTAGCAACACATGTAGAACATAATCCATATTAGACTGTACCAATGTGATGTTCCCCCAGCGTTTTGTCATGGACACCTTTTATCAAGGGTGAACAAGATCTGGGATTTTCTTATAATTAAGAACAATCTGTCTTGCTTTGTCTAACAATTATTTAAATGGTCTTAACAACCTAGTCTGACTTTGCAATGAACCTCCTAACCAGTGTCTGTGTTTTATGCTCGACAAAAGTGTAAGTAGTTAGGGAAACAAAATATAAATATAATTTATGTTGCGAAGAGGGCATCACAAACCTAATAAGAGGACACACAATGAATATTCATTCATCTTAAAGTAAAACAACACCACTGTTTTTTTTTAGCATGTATCTAGGAGATATATGGGCTTAATTGAAAAACATGGTCATATAATATAAGTAGTATGTTTGGTTACTACTTTCAATTGTATTATGGTTCAATGGATTATTTAAAAAAAAATAATAAAAATATATATATATATATATATATATCTCATATAAAATGATGCTTGCGTAATTCTAATGCTCCCTATCCTCAACTTGCAGATGCCCTTATTGCTGCTATACATGGTGACATTGAGGAAGCCAAAAGACAGCTGGACCTGCCGGAATTCAGAGAACTCAGAGACGATTATTTTAACGCTGCATCTCCTAAAATAATGAATGGCCATTAACCCAAGCTACCGTTGTGGCCACATCCTACTTGGACACATGTTTGGTTCTTGCTGGCTTTAAGGTTTATTTTATTTGTTTTATTTAAAATAGTGAATCAAATTGAAATAGAAAAGTATAACTTATAAAAAAAAAAAAAAAAAAAAACATCAACTATTTATATTTAGCCTGTGTTCCATGAGCAATTACAATGCACTT
Organism: Spea bombifrons; assembly: GCF_027358695.1. NCBI lineage: Eukaryota > Metazoa > Chordata > Amphibia > Anura > Pelobatidae > Spea > Spea bombifrons. The sequence goes on along the minus strand of NC_071087.1, from coordinate 102,196,887 downwards.
TAGTGTTATCTACCCATTACTGCTAAATACTGTAGACTAAGACCACTTTTATGCATTTCTAATTTTTGATCTGAGCATAATAGATCAGTTGGCGGATTTACCAAAAGGTGAAATGTTACAGGAGACGGCTATCTTGCTTTAATCTGTAGCTCTGTAACATACAGGTTTTTTCATTTTTCCTCTTGGTATTTCCCAAGAAGTGCTAGAACATCCTGCATAAACAGGAGTACTTATTACTCCATACGTCTCTGTGCTCTTTGTTATGTACATGGCTTTAAAATGAATCATTTTTGCTGTATACAGGATTATGAAGGCTGAAATCTGCAAATCTTTGGTTTACAGCAAAATGCCTGTAAGCATATTACAAGTATGTTATATAAACCGTTATTGGTCACTGCCTTGACAACTTTCTGCAGTTTTACATTTGTTTCTGGTTTGAGAATGTTAATGTTTACAAGTCAGTGTTGTCTACATCATGTAATTATTTCTATAAAAAAGGCAATATAAGAAATCTTGGATTATAATCCATTAGACATGAAAAGGTGTTAAACATTTTTTATTTTCGAAGCCATAAAACTGAAATGCCAATAACGTGCATAACTTTATACATTCTTGCTGGGCACCTAAAGTTAGGTACACTTCCTTTTTTTATTTTTTATTTTTTCTTCTTTGTGTAAATTAATTGTTCAGTGGCAGGTACCCACCCTGTAAATGTATATGTTTAACTTCCAGCAGTGAATGTTACCGACACTTCTATCAATGCTTTGTAGTGTACCTTCCGTATGTGTGTAAATGTCCCCAAGGACCGTTTTACCAACCTCTAGGCGATGGAGTTCTAGTGTACGTGTCGTGAAGTGCGTTTCCCAACCAGTTTAAAAGTTTGCTGTAAATGAGTAATGGTTCCCAAGTGCTGTCATCCACTACGACTAACTGTCCACGTGTTTACGTACACCTACTTGATGTTCGTAGTGTAGAGTCTTCTTCGGTTGGAATAGGTATGCATTTTAAATTGTTCCTCTTTTTCTCTATGGTGGTCTTCTATTTGTATTTGGAAGAAATCTTTTGGTATATCCTCAGTAAATTCACTGGGTGCACAAATGAATCCTCTGAGATATAAATAATAAACTCCAGGGTTTCTTTTGCAAAGCGGTTTAGTGGTCTGTGGCTTAACTGTTTAACGAGACAACATTTAAGTAATTATATTATCCAATAATATAAAATTGATATAGCGCTAAATTGTAGGTAATTCTTGAATTCCGTACTTCTGATTCAGCAAATTGCAGCTGAAAGCAAGCAAACCAGACCATTGGTGGTTCAAATGTACCAGTTAAAGCACCTGGGGGGGGGGAGACCTCTCTTAAAAACCATATTAGTTATTTCAATCCTATAGGATTCTGTCAACATTTTAAAAAGTTACTATTTAAAAATAAAAAGAATGCACTAGATATGTTTGTTTTTATGTAATGTATTATATGTAATTGTTTTTTTTCTTTATATTTGAAATGCCTTAAAAGCCTACTTAAATTCAAAAAAATTTAGGGGACCATGTAAATTTGTCTATAAACTTTAACAAGTCAGAACTACTTGGCTGTTACATCTAAATTTATCTGCTTTAGTCTAGTTCCTGCAGGCGAAACTTTTTTTTTTTCTTGACCTCTGATGAATGTGTACATTAAATGTATATTTTAATTAAAATAAACTTTATTTTTATTCTCATTTTGTACTTTCATTTTGTGTGCATTTAAAAATGTTATCCTACAACATTTCAACATTGCCTAAGAAAGCGCTCGTAAGTCTGTTCTTTATTTTATGGCTGTGATGAAAATTAGAAAATCCATTCATATCAAAGTTGCGATTTTCAACTACCATAATAGTAACACATATATAACATACTACATAGTGGCGTTCTCTCTTATGGATCAGTTCCTGAAAATCCTCTAGCCTGTAGGTTCATTTGTCGTGTTAATGATTTCTCTGTACACATATTTTAGGACTCCAAAAAGTTATATTATAAAGGAGCTGTATAAATATTTTGCAACGATGTAGTTGGGTTGATTTATCAAATGTTTTCTTTGCTTGTACTTCTCTAAGCATTGGTATCCGTGTGACTCTATGTAAACGGCAGCATGTTCTCTGGCCTTGTGATACTGTCTTCTAAGACTGTGGAGGTGTGCGTTCTTTACACTTTCTTTTGACAAATTTCTCTGTGGAGACAACTTGGAAAAACCGTCCAATGTGGCAAGGCGGCGGTCCTTCCTTGAGTGCTGCCAAGCAGAAAGGAGCCTGGGGCAGGGCCCTTCCATAATTCAGACAGGACTAGGTTGTGAGGGGCTGCAGGAGAGTCTCAGAAAAGCTGGGTTTCCATAAAGGAGGGATGGTGAAGTGCTTTCACGTACTACGATGGTGTCTCGCATGCAGGATTATAGAGATTGCCATCCTTACGTTACATTAAAACAGGCGTATGTAGTTCTTACAAGTTAGGGCAAGTCTATCGTCAATGCTTATGAAAGTGAGTTCCTGTTCAAACGAGCTTTAGGTAAGGATTAAGACAGGTGTCTGAGTAAGGAGTGTTAATTTCATCATTGGAATAATGCATGATTTAATTTGTCACCTTAGTCATTGCGCAATTATATTGAATCAGACACAATGGCATCATATTTGAATACCATTAGTGTAATACAAGAAGTAGTTCACCCTTTTGAAGACAAATGCTGTCTGCTTTTTTGGGGACTGATAAGCTAAGAGCCATCTCTCTGCATCTTAAGGCTCTTCTAAGTCCGCTCTAGAGGCCCTGTCTCCCTGTCAATCAACAGCCTGGTCTCCCCTAGCTGAGTCCATATTCTATGGTCTCAAGCTGACCCATCTAATGTAGCAGCTTTCACATTTTGGGTTATTTAAATTCCTGAACTTCTCTTCTGGCATTCCCTTTCTGGTGACACCACCAGAGAATCTCCCTCTCTAACAGAGACTCTTAAATCAGAGTTTTTTATTTTATTTTTTTTAAATCTCACAGAACTCACCAATACAAGCAATTCCACTTTAAAATGTCGTGCTTGCATCGCTACTTAAAACACGCTTCATTTTTGTCAGCACAGTCATGCATTTTAAAAATAACCAATACATTGAATTGAATTCCCATAAGGCTCTGCCAGACGAACTACTTCCATGATGCTGGCTGAGCGTCATGGGAAGTGCAGCAACAGTAAACCTGCAGATGCTAGCTGTGAACTAAAATTCCTATGATTCTCAGCCAGCCAGGTGCCCACCATAATGCTGGCTGAGCATCATTGGAAAAGTAGTCCACAGCAGCAGATTTTTTTTTAATTAAAAAAAGGCTAATGTTAGCCTCCCTCCCAGGACCCCTACACACTGCCTTTACACACACCTGCCTATAAACACACATATACACATACACTGCCTTTATACACACACACACACACACACACACACATATACATGTACACTGCTCTTATACACATACATATACCGTATTGGCTCCGATATAGGCTGCACCCGAATATAGGCTGCATCCTAAAAGTTAGGTGCTTTTTTAAAGAAAAAAATTTCTTAGAAAAAAAAAAAACACTTAGTGGAACAGATATGCTGCCACTCTGCCCCCGTGAGATATGCTGCCTGTAAGGACTTACCTGCCTCTCCGGTCCCGCTCCATGGCTGCTCCCGCGACGCTTCCTCCTCAGGCGGCTTCCCGGGCAGCGAGTTCCACCGCTACCCGGTCGTCGTCTTCACCGCATCGCCGACCACGCGGCAAACAGGTACCACGCCACCATGTGGTCAAAACTTAATATTGCACGTTACATTTGTAACATGCCTTTATAACCTCGGGTGACCTCTTCATGCAGGACACGCCTCCTCCTCTCCTATTTAAACCCGGACTTCCTTTTCTGGCTCACCCTTGGTTGGTGTATTTTTGCTATTTGCTTGCGCATTAGATTGTGACTGACTGCTCCGGTTTGACTTGGCTTGTTGACCTCCTTCCTGTCTCCTGATTCGGCTCCTGATTCGGCTCCTGATTCCTGCTCGTCTGGTATTGATTCGGCTTGTTGACCTCGTCTCTGGATTCTGATTTGGCTTATCCTGATTACCTGTCTGACCCGGTTGGTTCTCTGACTTTCTGGTTTCTGTGTGGCCTGGCCCACTCTGCCATCTGGGGTCCTACCTCACCATACCATTACACTGCCACTCTGCCCTCCCCAGACATGCTGCCACTCTGCCCCCCCGAGATATGTTACCACTCTATCCCCCCCCTGAGATATGCACTCTGCCCCCGAGATGTGCCCCCCCCGAGATATGCTGCCACTCTATCCCCCCCCTGAGATATGCTGCCACTCTACCCCCAAGAGGTCCCCCCCTCTAGACTTACCGGTGCAGACTCCCCGGGTTCTTGCAGGGCCGGCGGGGGGCAGCTACGCAGTACGCGTATTCAACTTCCGGTGCTGGCACTTCCGCCGTTGGAAGTGCCGGCAAGGAAGATTGTTAGCGTACATCACGCAGATGTTTACCGGCTGCGGCAATGCAAGCGTTAACAACCTCTAGCTGCTGGCACGTCTGCACGATGTGCTTTAACAATCTCCCTTGCCGGGACTCCCCCCGTGGGAAATCCTGGCAAGGGAGATTGTTAAAGCACATTGTGCAGATGTGCCGGCAGCGGGGGCTGTTTACGCACATCGCCGCTGCCGGTGAATGTCTGCACGATGCGCTTAGACAATCTCCCGTACCGGCACTCCCCCCATTGAAAGTGCTGGCAGGGGAGGCTGTCTGAGCGTATCAGAGAGTAGGATGCAGGTCCCCTGCACCGCTGCGGGGGATCTGTATCCTAACCCTGCTGCCTGCCCGGCACTCGGAACTGCATGTCCCGGGTGTCGGGCGCTAGACCCCGAATATAGGCCGCACCCCCACTTTAAAGACTTAAAGTGGGGAAAACAGTGCGGCCTATATTTGAGCCAATACGGTACTTGTACACTGCCCTTACACATACACACATATACATGTACACTGCCCTTTGATTTTGGAATCAAAACATTTGCTACTGCAAACATTTTTAGATGAAAAAGTTCTATTTTATTCAGTGGAACAAAACACTGATCACATTATTCTTCACGATATTCTTGTAAGAAACTTATTTCTTTATTAATTCATGTAAACTATTTTTTCATATTTAATAGAAGCTATGATTGAGAAATTTTAGTTTTTTGTTTTTATTTACTTTTATTTGCCAACCTGCCCCCCCCAGTTATGCACATCTGCCCCCAGAAATGCCCTATACCCCCTGTATGGCACTCTGCTTCCCTGATATGCCTTATACCCTCCTATATGCCACTCTGCCCCATGATATGCCTTTTAACCCATTATATGCAAATCTGCCTCCAGAAATGCTTTATACCCCTATATGCCACTCTGGCATATAGGGGGTTAAAAGGCATATCATGGGACAGAGTGGTATATAGGGTCTCTGCCTCCAGAAAAGCCTTAGGCCCCCCATATAACACCCCCCCCCCAAACTTACCACTGCTTCTGACTCCCTGGTGTCTGGTGGGGCAGCGGGTGGAGGCCGGTGTTCATTAAATTAAAGGGGCTGGCGTGCACGCACCGCGCCGCCCAATTGCCATGTCTCAAGTAGAGTCATCAATCCTACTTCTCAGCATAAGAAATGATGTCACGCCAAAGCTGAACAGACACTTTAAAATCCCTGACACCCCATGCTGTAGAAGTGAGTACTTTAATATGCATTCCTCCAAAACGAAAAGAAAAGCTTTTACCTGACACAGAATTTGTAGCCATGGTGCGAACCCTTCTTTCTTCCGCCATGATCTGAAATTTCTTGCCACTGGGAAATGCATTTGGCTGAATATTTAGCACAGCATTTATGTGGGGATAGGGAGAGGGGCAATTGCATTTGAGGACATTCTACAGAATCCCCCCATGCATTGCAAAACAGACCATAGGAAAACTTATAGGGACCGTGCATGTATCATATGAATTACATTGAATATGAGGGCTGGCGTTTTCCTATAAGAAAAAAAGTAAACAAAAACAAAAATGAGTCTGCATTGTTGTGCCATGCCTATTCTGCATCCAGTGCCTTCTCTTCAATCACTTCCCAAAGTCTATCAGGGATTACCCCTCACTTGGATTTATTCACTACATTTATCAGCTCTTTGTGTAAGCAGTGAGTCCGGTTCCTTATACCAGTCTGGTCACCATCACCTATGCCCTGATTAATATAGCTGTCTGTGTCTGTAATGGCAGCCATTATTATGCACTGCCAAATACCTGTGCATGTGCATAATTGGAGTATAAAGAAGCAAGGTAGTCAGGGTATGGAAGAAGAAATGAAGAGGCTTTTTTTTTTCCAGTAATGGAGGAAAGTACAACTTAGTGATGTCATTCTACTACCAACTTATTTGATATAAGGAAAAATTACAAAAACTCATTAAAAGGAAGACTTTATTTCAAGTATACAGCAGTCAAAAACAGAATTACAGGCAAACTGGCACCAATGTGAAACAGAGAAATATGGTACACTTAAAAGTTAAATATGATTAAAACATTGTTTAGTTTCCACAAATACTTCCTTTAAACTATTTAGAAGACCAGTAAATAATCCCACTGGTATTCTTATCTGTTATCTGCAAGAGCAAATTCTCAGTTCCCTTGTCGATGGGCTAAAAGTCATCGGCATGTCCTTCCATTATCTAAAGTTATAGCTCTCATCATCGTATTCTAAATCATCTTCCTCGTCGTCTTCCAACAGACCATACTTAAATTTCCGATAGACGGTGCCATCCTGACCCATGTAAACAATATCATCGTCATCATCATCATCCTCTTCCTCATCACGGTCATGATACTCAATCACTTGATCCTGCTGAAAACTGGATGTACTTTCTCTGCTGCTCTTAAAAGACTGAAACGATTTAGTTTGGTCTGGAAGCTTTTCATATCCGGCTTTGGTAACAGGTTTAGCCTTTGATCGAGCTCTCCTCCAAAAAAATATGGAAGCTCCTATGACGAGCATCAGCAAAATCAATGTAGCCGCGATCAAGGCAGTCTTCTTTCCTTTGTTCTCGGTTAAAAAACCGATTTGTAGGACACATTCTTCTGCAAAAACAGTACAAAAACATTGTTAATATACATCTTTCATGTCACACCATAGCTTATGTGGAATAAAATTAGTTACACTGCTGTAACTTGCTTTAAGGGATGCTCAGTGGTTTACAAAATGTGGTGTGCTGGTCAATAGAATGTGCAAGATAGCTCCCAGGAGGATGTAAAACATGTTACAGAAAAAAATTGTTTGTGTCAGTAAGACAGCAAATGGGGACAGGAAAGATATCTCATTGCATCTTTGTAACTACTATCTATCTCTCAGCACCTCTAATACCTCTTATGAAGACCTCCTCTAAACATACAATGAAAAGAATAAACTCAAAGAAGGGTAATGCTTATCTAGATAGAGTAAGTGGGGTCTGGTGGGGCAGAGACTTCTAGATTGAAAAGAGCACATCTAGAGCACATCTACAATTGGTGTACGGTTCTTTGAATGGATATGTGCTCACTGGGGATCTACACGCATACACACCCCAATGTGTATGGAGGAATAGTGGTTGGTGGCAACTATGTTTGATGTCTTATTAGGTTGCCTTGATGACTTATTGAGTTGATGATTATTTCTGTTAGTAATTTCCATAGTCTTACAAATAAAGATATGTACAGTATTGATTTTATAAAAGAATAGTCATGTGCAACCAGATATTTCAGATTCAAATCAAGGTGGGATCATTAACACAGGCAACTGATAAGCCTAAATATTCTATAGCTAAGATGGATTGACACTGACGGTAGTATAACTTACTGTTAGCAAATCCCTCCTCTGCTGCATGGGCTTTAGATCTGCAGTTCACACACACATATATACGGACTCTTGCAATTATATAGGTTGTTCTAGGTTGTTACTGTATGTTCAGCTTACCCAGTGATTTGGTACAGTCACAGCATTCAGCTGACTCTTCAGGTTTGGCACTGCAGCAATGAATACACCGGCTTTCATCCACATGAAGAACCATGCTGGCTGGACATGTTGTACAATTGAGAGGGCCAGGTCCCTTACACTCTATGCAGCTATCATGACATCTCTCACACTGCACTTCCGGATCCTTACAAAAAATATATGCCATATACAATTACACATTAGACATTTTTTTATTTTGCATATTAAGCTAAGCACAATGTTGTCTTGTGAAACCAAGAACTCCCTTTTAATTTCTGCTGCCTCGATGGCAAGCTCAAATATATTGTTGAGTAACACAGTGACCGGGAATATATTTTGCACACAGACAAGATGACTGACAGGACAGGATTGCTCAGATCACTGACTAGTAATGGTCAAACAGATATTCTCCAAAATGGTTCTTGTAGGGTTCACAGCTACAAAACAGCAAGTTATAAAATAATGCCTAAAGTCTACATTAATGTGTATGCGTGTTGAATAACAATCAAACGAGGGAAAATCCTGCATCCTATGATCCAACTCTTAAAGGTTAAATGGTAAATCAGGCCAGGGGCCATTGCCCCACTGCCTCTTTGCCAGCCCTGTTCTCCCTTTTAACCACCCAGGGACCCTGGGCAAACCTTTGTCATCGGCAGCCATCCAGGTCGTGCCTGCCCCATGTCCTATTTTTTGTGTTGCAACATGCAGCTGTTCATTTGGCAGCCACACTTAAAAACTCAGGTTCAGTGGCCCGGAAAACCTCCTGCTTCTAACCTCAATTTACCCCATGTCCCTGTTCTCAAATACCATTGTCCCTTGTGCTCCCCAACCTGACTATGCCCATCGCCATTCCACTGTGTCCAGGATGCCTGTGCCTCCCATCCCACATTTGCTACCAAGTTTGGTATTAGGAGTGAAAACCTATTGTGAGTTGGTTCTCTAAAAGGTCAAAGAAGCAAGTTACATACTATGAAGAACTGACTGCCATACAAGAATACCTCTTTAACTTTAAACTCTCCAGCCAGACAGTCGGATTGGCAAATTCCTCCCACAAGATGGTAGCTCCAGACACAGGATGTACAAGATACGGCCCCAAAACCTATAAAGTAAAAGGAACATTTTATCAACCGGAGATTAGTCGCAAACATCAACAAACTATTATGACTGTGATCCAAGTCAGCAGGGTAGATATGGTTGCAAATGAAGGTCTTTTGTTATAATTCCTCGATGAAGGAAAGAAGGTAAAGGTGGCCTTGAGTGCTTGCATGAAGATAAAAGGTTACAGCTGCTGAAAGTGGCTGGGTAGCTTTTCTATCGACATGTTCTCTGTGGCTTATTTAATAAACAGTATAATGGCTCTCACACTAACGTATAGGCTGTACACATCTCCATATGCCATGTACAGTATAATATAAATAATAATGTTTACAGATAATAATACTAAGTAACACCCTAGCAAAATAAGTGTAGCTTAATCAATCCAAAGAACATATATATATATATATATATATATATATAATAACCTGATAATTTCAAACTGGTTAACATATTCATATAACAAAGTCTAGTCTGAAATAACTAAAAATACCTGAAATGCCTAAAATACAATGTAACCTCATAAAGTTTTGGATTGTGAATCAATTGTATCTGTGCTTACGTTACTCTATATTATATCCTATAAAAATGCTATCATACCTCGAGGAGCTACAAAGGAGGCACGTTTCAGAATGTGGAAAGTGTAAACGTTGCTTTCATAAAGTTACACTCATTAATGCTAGAGTTTTACTAATGATGAATCACTATTCAGAGTACTAACGTCCACGTAACAATGAATGCAGTCGATTCATGCAATCTATAGACAAAGTACTTTACCGTATTGGCTCGAATATAGGCCGCACTTTTTCCCCCCACTTTAAGTCTTTAAAGTGGGGGTGCGGCCTATATTCGGGGTCTAGCGCCCGACGCCCGGGACATGCAGTCCCGGGCAGGCAGCAGGTTTAGGATACAGATCCCCGCAGCGGTGCAGGGGACCTGCATCCTACTCTCTGATACGCTCAGACAGCCTCCCCTCCCAGCACTTCCCATTGGGGGAATGCCGGCACGGGAGGTTGTCTAAGCGCATCGTGTGGACGGTCACCGGCTGCGGCGATGCGGGTAAACAGCCTCGGGCAGCGGAGGTTGTTTACCGGCTGAGTGCTGGCACCGGAATTTGTATATGCGTATTGCGTAGATGTCCCCCGCCGGCCCCGCAAGACACCCGGGAGTCTGCTCTGGTAAGTCGGGGGGGGGGCAGAGTGGCAGCATATCTCGGGGGAGGGAGGACAGTGGTAGCATATCTCAGGGGGGGAAGAGGAGGAGGACAGTGGCAGCATATCTGGGGGGGGAGTGGCAGCATATCTCGGGGGGGGGAGACAGAGTGGCAGCATGTTTTTTTGGTGCTTTTTTAAAGGAAAAAAACTTTTTCTTTAAAAAAGCACCAAACCTTTAGGGTGCGGCCTACATACGAGGGCGGCCTATATCCGAGCCAATACGGTAATATCTATAACTGTTGCTCATAATCATCTGGGCTGTTGAACAACAATAGTGTTGTAACGAGACTAAACAAGGATTTGTTTTCTACTAGAAAAGGAATCCTAGTAGCAATCTTTTAAAATAGCAACCAATAAACTGCCATAAACTTAAACTTCCATAGGTTTAGACTACTTTTCAAACGTTTGCGAAAGTAAAATCTTTATATAAAATAAGATATATATTATTTATTATGTTTACATTTACAGCTTGTCTCCCTCACTGGGTTGTGCCCCCCCCCCCAGTTAAGAATACAAGTGGGTCGTATCCATCTCTTACTAGTGCATGTCCTGCAGGTGGGATGGCATCGTTCACAGGTTCTTTTAACAGTGTCTTCATGGTAGTACTCCGGACACGAGCTGTAACATTCCTGTTTACTGCGCATGAAGAAGAAGTTCTTGTGGCATGACAGACATTCAGTAGGTTGGGGGCCTGAACACTTTTCGCACTTCTTGTCACACATTTCACACTTTCCGGTGGTGTTATCCGCATAATAGCTAATGTCAGGGAACAACAGACAGACAATGTATTTATTTGATTTGACCCAGATGGCCACATCTCACAATTCATTAATAACATGTAATACTCTGATAACATATTCATATCATTTCAAGGCAGGGACGACCAATTAACCCATCTTACTAGTTTATTTTTTTTCAATCTTTCATTCCATTCAGGAAACAGACATTTCATCATATTATTTTATGAATAATAGTTTTTTTTATCACTTCTGCTGGAGTTTGTGAAAGAGTTCCTGCTACTCTTTCACAATCAGTAGTACTTCGTAAAATTGGGAGGAGGTACAAGGAAAAGGCATTTTTCACTGCTTCCTTCCAGACCTGTCTCTTTGTCATGATGCCGTTACTCATTAATTACAAAACTGACAAGATTCCCTGCAAGGTAACAGGGAACACATCTGTGATACAGAGCTGTGTTTGGGACTCACTGAATGTGCGACCTCTATAGGTCCTTCTAATGGTGAAGTTTCTGGCCAGCAAATTACTGTATATTGGGGCTCAAAGATCATTATTACCACATACTCAGGTGCAGTCTATTACTTCTGTCACTCAAACCTCCATATCGCCTACTCCTTCTAAACTGTTGTCCCTTGTTTCTCAATAGTTCCTCTGCCCTGCCTATTTTCTTTCAACTCTCCGTAGCTTCTCTGTCCTGCCCTTCTCCTCCATTCTTCTCCTCCATTCTTCTCCTCCATCTCCAGGTCATTCATCTGGCCTTTCTCTCTCACTCGTTCTTTACTCATTAAATTATTTCTAGTTTTATCTCCCATCCATACCTGTAAGTTTTCAGGTAAACTGACTCTTGGGTGTGAGTGTGTTGGTTAGTGTGGGGCATGAATTACGGAGTGCTGCATGTGGCTGTTTTTGGATCGCGTGGCTGAGATGTGTGATGTGTATGTTTGAGCGAGGGGGTTTGTGTTTGGGTGTACGTCATTGTGACTGAGAGTGGTCAATGTGTCTAGACCTGCATACATTTGGATGAGGTTAGTCAGTGGGTTCAAGTGGGGTCAGTGTGGCAAAGAGTGAGCAGTATGTGTTGACATCAGTGGGGTTGAGAGTGGTCAGTGTGTCCTGGTTTGTGTGAGAATGGCTGACTGTGTTGGTTTGGCTGATGGTGCTCAATGTGTTTGAGTTTGTGAAATGTCATCATTATGGGTATGCATCTTTCAAAAGATAGTTTGGGGTTAACTAAGTATCTGTATTATAAATGTTGCTCTTTCACCTGAGAAATTTATTTTAGGGGAATATGATGATTTTGGGAAAGCACGAAGACCAGTGGTATGAAGATGGTGGGGGCATGATACCAGTGGTGTACTTATTATGGGGGTGCCGAAGAAAACAGTATGTTTGTAATAGCACTATGCAACATGAGGATGATATTTAATTATTTTCACGCCATTTTTATTCCTAATCTGGCCCTGCCTGCATGATGTTTAGTCTTATGGGATATACTTGGTGAACTTATTATCTATTTCAAACGACATGGTTTCTTTCACTATGTAAAACAAAGCAAATAACGTAACTGGACCTGTAGGATGAGGTTGTAAAGCTATGCAAGGTTATGATATGACGATACAGCCTAATATTTTCAAAACGTAATTTTCTTGAGATAAAGCTTGAGGTCACCTTGTTCCGAAGCGGAGAAAATAATTAAAATCCACAAGGTCTGTTTATCAAAAACCCGCTAAAAATCTGATGCATAGTAATTCCAAATATATCAAAAGGCAAATTCACACTGCTTCATGTTTGTATTAAAGCTAGCTCTGGTCTAATACCACTGTAGTTCTGGTGCCTAAAGATTATATTTTAATGGTTTTTATTTGACCACATGAACTATGTCACTAGTTAGTTTATCAAGGTTAATTTATCCTTCAGCCTCATTTACCAAACTCCAGCAGCTCAATATTTTGCTGTACATTTTTAATTTATGTAAATTCATACTCTTGGGTCTTTTCGCTACTAGTTGAGTGATGGACCAGGCTTTGTGACGTGCTAACACGTGCAAAACAAATGGTATATTCAGCAATTGATCAAGGACCACCTCCTGCTTCCAACACCCTTTTTTCGAGGGGTTGGGGTTAATAAACAAATCAGCCATCTATAAAACCCCTATGTGGAACACAGAGCTCTATGGTCAGCTTAAATCCCTGTTAGCTGAGACCTGAGCTGAGTGGCAGTTTAAGCTAAATCGTCATCCATTGCATAGTAGATGGGTAATTAAATCCTCTGTTTCCATTCACAAAGTTTAAATTTTGGGGGCGGCCAAAAGCAATTTCTGAAACCCTTCCCATTGCCG